>NC_133327.1:488243509-488576009 GCF_042186555.1 Aquarana catesbeiana
ATCCCTGATGGACCCATAAGTGTGTCAAAAACAAACACTGTAACAAACCAAGGTGGAATTTTTGTTTGGACTTTATATCACTGTTGGGACTATTATCGGTGTATGTTTTTTCATCACACAATCACCTTGGTTTTTTACAGTGTTTGTTTTTGACACACTTATGGGTCCATCAGGGATCTTTTTATACATTATTTCTATATATTTTACATTTATATTTGTTTTTTAGCGCAGTTCACATTTTTTCCACTATATATATAAACTACTAGTCTAACACCAGACCCAGGATCCCCCCCCCTCGAATTTTCCAGTTTTTATTGAAACCGTAAACAATTCAAGTCCAGTAAATGACCTGAATTGGTACAAAGGTAAGAGGTAAAGTGCCAGAGGTGAAAAATTAGTTTAACCACTTCAGGGGAGGGCGTACAGTGACATCCTCCCATTAATGAATTCTCACGCACACCCTGGGGCGCACTTAAGGCAGTGTCCGTGACCGCCAGGTCCTCGGGACCCAGTGTGTCACAGATCGGGGTAAAGGACCAATCCCAGCGGCCCTTTACAATGTGATCGCTCTGTCCAATGATGCAGCGTTCACTGTGAACAAACCAGCGTCATGTCCGGTTCTCTCCTCCCCTCACACTGATTGTGTGAGGAGAGGAGTTAGAAGCTGCAGTGTAAGGCAGCTTGTTTTTGTTTTTTTCCCCAAGTCCCACATCAGTGCCACATCTGTGCCCCATCAGTGCTCTACTGTGCCCCAGCAGTGCACATCTGTGCCACATCAGTACCCAGCAGTGCTCTACAGTGCCCCATGAGTGCACATCTGTGCCCCATCTGTGCTCTACAGTGCCACATCTGTGCCCATCAGTGAGTGCTCATCAGTGGATCCTCATCAGTGCCCATAAGTGCAGTAAAAAAATGAGTAGAAAATGCGTTTTCATTTTCTTTCCGCATTTTCCAAAAACTTGTGGGGAAAAAAATGACATGTTCAAAAGTCTCATAACGCCTTATAGAATATACAATGGGGTGTTTGCTTGCCAAAATTAGGTCATTTTGTGGGCTATTCCATTGTCCTGGTGCTCTAGGGCCTTCAAAAGTGTGATAGGTTGTCAGGAAATGAACGGCTGACGATGCTCTCTGCATGTTGGGCCTCTCTATGTGGCTAAGCTGTGTAAAAGTCTCACACGTGGTATCGCCATACTCAGGAGGAGTAGCAGAATATGTTTTGGGGTGTAGTTGCATGTATGCATATGCCATTTGAGAGAAATAACCTGTTAATAGGACAATTTTGTGGGGGGAAAAAAAATCTTACTTTTGAAAAGAATTGTGGGAAAAAATTACAGTGTTAAAAAACACACCATGCCTCTTAAAAAATACCTTGGAATTTCTACTTTACAAAAAGAGGTCATTTGGGGTGTATTTATACTGTCCTGGCTTGTCAGTGTCTCAAAAAATGAGATAGGCCGTCAGTACATCAGGTGTGATCAGGTGTGATTCATTTTCAATGATTTGTACCATAGCTTGTAGACTCTATATATTTTTCGTCATACTGAGAGGCGTAACTATAACTTTCAGGGCCCCAGTGCAAGAAACCATGAAGGGCCCCTGACCCGCAGTATGATGGGGGGGTATTGTGAAAGGATGAGGGGCAGTATGATGGGGTATTTTGACAGGAGGGGGTAGTGTGACCAAAGAAGTGTATCTGGAAAGTGTGACCAGAGGGGGGAGTGTGATAAGTGGGGGCACTGTGAAAGAAGGGGCAGTGTGACAGGAGTGGGCAGTGTGACGGGGATATTGTGACAAGAGGGGGGCAGTGTGACAGGAAAAAGATACCTGGGAAGTATTACAAGAGGGGGGCAGTGTAATTAGGGAGCACTGTGAAAGGAGGGGGACTGTTTAACAAGAGGGGGTAGTGTGACAGGAGGGGGGTAAATATGACAGAAGGGGGCAGTGTGACGAGGGGGCAGAATGATGGAGGGGCAGTGTTACAGGAGGGGGCAGTATGACAGGAATGTATTGTGCCAAGGGGGCAGTGTGACAGGGGACAGTGAGACAGGTGGGGGCAGTATGATGGGGAAATAGTATGACGTGGGCAGTGTGATAAAAGAGGGGCTATGTGGCAGGTGGAGGGCCAGTGTGAGAGGGGACAGGTGGAGGGCCAGTGTGAGAGGGGACAGGTGGGGGCCAGTGTGAGAGGGGACAGGTGAGGGGCCAGGTAAGAGGGGACAGGTGGGGGGCCAGTGTGAGAGGGGACAGGTGGGTGGCCAGTGTGAGAGGGGACAGGTGGGTGGCCAGTGTGAGAGGGGACAGGTGGGGGGGCAGTGTGAGAGGGGACAGGGGGGGACAGTGTGAGGGGGGACAGGTGGGGGGACAGTGTGAGAGGGGACAGGTGGGGGTCAGTGTGAGAGGGGACAGGTGGGGGGCCAGTGTGAGAGGGGACAGGTGGAGGGCCAGTGTGAATAAGGCCATGATGAATAAGGTTGATGCTAAAAGGTGGAAAATTGTGCATATATCTGTATCCCTGTTGCCCGACGCGTTTCGTGTATTTTGAACACTCATCAGGGGCAGGTGCTTCTGGGATATCTACAGAATATAAAAGAGTGCAATCAGTGGGTCTGAATTGTAATGCAGTATATTGGAGGTGGGATAAAAACGGCCCACCCTGCATACTTACATGGAAATACTGCGATAAGGTGTGGTGAGTGTGGAACCAAAGCTACAACCAGCCCACTATGGGAGCTGAGGTGGCCTAGGGCCCCATGCCAACCGGGGCGTACATACAAAGCCCCCCCCAAGAAAGTTGTTGTAGAGACACAGGACACAGGTACTGAATTTCTTGGTGGGACCAGATGGTGAAACAGTGAGGGCAGCCATGAAGAGTCTAGAAAAAAATAATGATTATATCATATTGTTTATCCACCGACAAACAAATGGTCCAAGCGGGCAAACAATACTGGGAGTAAGGGTGTAAATAATAACCTGGAGAAGGCGTCCTAGGGTCCTAGAAGAGGTGTGGAGACGAGATGTGACATCCAGAAATGTGGCGTCTGAACTGTGTCAGAGGAGGTATATATAGCCGCCCAAGGCACACGTGCAACATCCGCCACCAGCGTCACGCTGGGTTTGGCAGACAGGGGGAAGGCGTCCCGACGCAGACGGCGTACACCGCCCGCGGGGAACGCCCATATTTCCCGCTGCCAGACCGGGGATGACTAGACACACCAGTGGGGAGAATGCGCGCAGAGCGCATCGCAGCACCCACGGTAGACAAATAGCGGCTACGGATCACAGCCAGACACACATCAAACACAGATCCAGGTCATGCTGCAAAAACTGCTGGACAGAAACCTGAACACCACATAGTTGGGCTTGGTTCAAAATCCTGAACACAACTATGTGGTGTTCAGGTTTCTGTCCAGCAGTTTTTGCAGCATGACCTGGATCTGTGTTTGATGTGTGTCTGGCTGTGATCCGTGGCCGCTATTTGTCTACCGTGGGAGCTGCGATGCGCTCTGCGCGCATTCTCCCCACTGGTTTTCCCTCCGCCCCATTGGGCGGGCGGATACGTGTGGGGAGATCTTGGCGCACACAGTGCATCGGCGCCACGCCTCCCGCTACACGTGTGACGTCATGTTTTGGCGTCACTACGTGCAGCGTGTGTCTAGTCATCTCTGGTCTGGCAGTGGGAAATATGGGCGTTCCCCGCGGGCGGTGTACGCCGTCTGCGTCGGGACGCCTTCCCTCTGTCTGCCAAACCCAGCGTGACGCTGGTGGCGGATGTTGCACGTGTGCCTTTGGGCGGCTATATATAGCCTCCCCTGACACAGTTCAGACGCCACATTTCTGGATGTCACATCTCATCTCCACACCTCTTCTAGGACCCTAGGACGCCTTCTCCAGGTTATTATTTACACCCTTACTCCCAGTATTGTTTGCCCGCCTGGACCATTTGTTTGTCGGTGGATAAACAATATGATATAATGATATTATGATTATTTTTTTCTAGACTCTTCTTGGCTGCCCTCAGTGTTTCACCACCTGGTCCCACCAAGAAATTCGGTACCTGCGTCCTGTGTCTCTACAACAACTTTCTTGGGGGGCTTTGTATGTACGCCCTGTTGGCATGCGGCCCTAGGCCACCTCAGCTCCCATGGTGGGCTGGTTGTGGCTTTGGTTCCACACTCACCACACCTTATCGCAGTATTTCCATGTAAGTACGCAGGGTGGGCCATTTTTATCCCACCTCCAATATATTGTATTACAATTCAGACCCACTGATTGCACTCTTTTATATTCTGTAGATATCCCAGAAGCACCTGCCCCTGATGAGTGTTCAAAATACACGAAACGCGTCGGGCAACAGGGATACAGATATATGCACAATTTTCCACCTTTTAGCATCAACCTTATTCATCATGGTCTTAATGGTTTTATATATTGTTTTCATTCTGTTTTTGCCATGCTGTTCATATGATTCATGTACACACTATTACTCATGTTATGTCATAACCTCTTTATTCAAACCACTATGTGGCGCTTGTTTGGTATACACTGTTGTACCCTTGATGCCTGTATTGAATGCGCGCATATATATGTACGTGTCAATATTTTAAGAATCACATTTATTACAATGTCTTCTTGCATGTGGTTCCTGTTTTTTAGATGCATTATGAACTTTTGATTAATAAAGTTGTACCTTTATTCATAATCTTCACAATGTTTACTGCCTCAATCAAAGTCCCAAAACTCCCTGGTTCTCAGTTTTTGTATTAGGGATGGAGGTACACCGCATATGTGCCTCAATTTAAAGTCCCAAACCCTTCCCCCCTTTTTTTCCTAAAAAATTTTAAGCAATGGGCATTTCCGCCATATATGCAAATACGTTACTTTCCCCACTGTACACCTCCAATATGTCTTTGAATTTAAAGCTGATATCTGATTGAAACTATAAGGGGTTCTATACCATCGACTTAGCAACATGTAATTTCTTTCTTGGGCAATACTAGACATACAGTATTTGATTCACGGCGGTAATATAAAACATTTTAAGATATCTTCTTCAGATAATGTGATTTTCAAATCCCTCTCCCGTTCTCTCATATAGTACACTCTCTCCCTTTGATGGTTATCGTAAAGCAGGTTATATAAGAAAGAATCTGTATGTGCTGAAATTTCCCTTGAGATGCACATCTGCTTAAATAAAGAAGGTGGACGGTGCAGTTGCTTGCACCTCGCTATAAAATAAACAAAGTATTTTAGCTGAAAATTTTGTATCCAAACTCCTCTTGCTACTGTTATAGGATAGAATAATTGGGAGAGTGGTTTTAAGTCCCCCCCCCCCGTAAACACTGAAAAAATATATGTATATATTTCTTTATCGTTCATCATGGGACACAGAGCCTTAAGTAATTACTTAATGGGTTATAGGCCACCTTCAGGTGATGGACACTGGTATACCCAATCCAGAAAGTTCACTCCCTATATAACCCCTCCTCCTTCCAGGAGCACATCAGTTTTTTTGCCAGTGTCTAAGGTGTTGGTCACGAGTGAAGATGTGCTCTGAGGAGCTCCAGGAGGGATCCATGCTGGATTTAAATAGCCTCCATAGACCAGATCCAACCAAAATGCCACTGAGGCCAAAGTGGATGGTACCTGGGCCTCGTATCCAAAGCACAAGGTTTTGCCTGTAACGCCTCTTTGTAGGGCTGGACCCTGGGACCCAGGACTTTGGTCATGCTACATTACCTAAAGCTTTCCTGGTGGGGTGCTTTTTTACAGGTCCAAGGGAGTGGAACCCCGATATATAGGGACCTGGTCCTTGAAGGTTTGCTAAACGCAGCCCGTCGTGATGGGTAAAGGTTAGATTGTCTGTTAATTCAGCAAATCCTGCAGCGGGGATAAGGTAAGGGAAGAAACTTGGGAACTAAAAAGTCCACCTATGCTTTCTTCTTTAAGGGAAAAAATTTTGTCATGCCTTAATTCTCCACTAGAGGGAGGCTATGCACATACCTTAATCTGTTGTCTTCACTGTAAAGCTCAGCGTCAGTCTGTGTGTGGCCCTAGCAGCTTGTGCAGGGGGATTCCTCTCAGGTAAGAGATCTGCCAAATGCTTTTTTCTCCCCCCTGAAGGGGCCGGAGGATTAGGGGAACATCATACCCCCCTGGGGGTGCGGAGGTCCCAAAGCTTGTTCAGGTTGTTGGTGTTTTTTCTTTGCCTGCTGGTATAAAGACAGGGCTCTGCCTCTCCCCCCCCCCCCTCCATCGTGGTGGGTCTGCGCACCCGAAGGCCGTCAGCGCGGGAGTATTTTCTTTCAAAAAAAAGAAGGGGGGTGGGTTTTTTCAAGGGGGTGGGGCCTAAGCATGGCGCCGTGTAACGTCCACAAGGACGCACAACAAACAGCCTTAACAGTCAGTGAGCAGTCTCTCCTCCACTGATAGCGAGGAGAAGCAAGCAGGCTGCACACAGGGACACAGAAGCGGTGGGGCATGTAAGGGTTGCAACTGGCATTCCTGATACAGGAAGAACATTTTTTTCCCAGCACAAGGCTGAACTTAATAGCGGCATCATTCTGTCATGATTATTTTCAGCAAGTAGTGCAATTTAATAGTACCTCTGCTTTGTGCTTAGGACTATGCGTACCAAAAAACTAAAGGTTTCACCTGCAGAGGTTTCACTCCTCCAGTCGCATACTGTCATCCTTGCCTGAAATACCAATTATGGCCAGCCAGGGTGAGCCATTGGAACAAATTGATGGTGCAGCTGCTTCCCACATCTCAGCCCCTGTATACGTGACTGAAGATGTCTTTTCCTCCACTCTGCAAGGCCTGGAAGGAAGATTAGCTGCTTTAATCGCATCCTCCATTCAAATGGATAGGAAGCGTGCTAGATCCCACTCCCCCACTTTAGACCCTTTGCAAGGGGAACAGTGGGCACAGGATGAAGTGTTATCCTCAGGCGATCAGGAGGAAAGACAAACCGATGATTCCTCTGCGGAGGAAACAACAGTGGATGAACCTTTTTCAGCTTCACAATCTGAGAAATTGCTGATACAATCTCTTACGGAGATGGTTCGTTCTACTTTCATGCTACCCCTAACAGAGTCTGCTGAAAGCTCGGTTTCTTTCTTAGGTTCCGTAAAACCTTTACAGCCTTTGCATACATTAGCTGTCCATGCATTACTAGAACAGCTTATTTTTGCTGAATGGGATCACCCGGATAAGCATTTTCTCCCTCCAAAGAGATTTTCAGTTCTCTATCCCATGGAGGAGAAATTCACCAAAAAAATGGAAAGTACCAGCAGTTGATGCTGCGATTTCCAGTGTGAATAAAAGCCTAAATTGTCCAGTAGACAATGCACAAATGCTTAAGGATCCAACAGTAAAAGTTGGAATTCCTGTTAAAATCTGCTTTTTCCTTGGCAGGTGCCGTTACTCAGCCTGCAGTCGATGCAATAGGCGTCTGTCAATCCCTAAAGGACTAATTTGGACAGGCCCTTAAAGAGGTTCCTGAACAGCAAGCCTGGGAATTGACTGAGCTACCAAAGCATTATGCTTTGCCATAGATGCCATTAAAGATTCTATTCACCAGGCATCCCGCCTTTAGCTTATGCTATTACATATGCGTAGAATCCTGTGCTTAAAAAAATTTGTCAGCCTAAGTACGATGTAAAAACCTCCTAACTGGGTTCCCTTTTCACGGGGAGCAGCTATTTGGGGAAGATTTGGACAAATATTTCCAAACAATTTCTAGTAGGAAATGTACTCTTTTGCCAGTCAAAAGAAAGTATAAACGCCCTTCATTTAAACAGGCTCTTTCTCCTGCGCCAGGAGCTTCTAGGCAGTGGCAACGGCCTCCGCTGTCAGGCTCTGGAGGAAGACCTCAGGGTCAGACCAAGGCTCAAAAGAAGTCCTGGGGCTGGAAACCTGCAAAGCAGAATCCTAAAGCCTCATCATGAAGAGGCAACCCCCCTCACCAAGGTGGTGGGAAGACTTCTGAAGTTTTTAGAAGTCTGGCAAGAGGAAATTCAGGACAGATGGGTCATCTCCACAGTAACGCTGGGGTACAAGCTGGAATTTTGGGACTTTCCACCGTCTCGTTTCCTGAGGTCAAGCGTCCCCAAAGATCCAGAGAAAAGACCATCTCTTTTTCAGGCACTAGACCGATTAATATCTCAAGGGGTGATCATACAGATCCCCACAAAAGAGCAAGGTTTGGAGTTTTTTTCAAATCTTTTTATTGTACCAAAACCATATGGAGATGTCAGACCCATTCTAGATCTAAAAAATCTAAATCAGTTCCTGAAGATCCGCTCCTTTCGCATGGAGACGATCTGGTCAGTAGTTTCTATCCTTCTAGGAAGAGAACTTCTGGCATCTATTGACATCAGGGATGCATATCTGCATGTTCCTATATTTCCCGCTCACCAAAGGTTTCTGCGGTTTGAGTTAGAACAGCAGCATTTCCAGTTTGTAGCCCTGCCCTTTGGGCTAACTACAGCACCCTGGGTGTTTACAAAAGTCCTGGCCCCACCTCTAGCCAGGTTAAGGGCACAGGGCATAACAGTCTTGGCGTACCTAGACGATCTATTGCTAATAGACCAGTCGGTGGCTCATTTGGAGAAAAACGTACGCATTACAACCAGTTGGAAAGTTTGGGTTGGATTCTCAACCTAGATAAATCTTCCTTAATATTGCTAAAAAGGCTGGAGTACTTGGGTCTGATCATAAACACAGCCCAGGAAAAGGTGTTCTTGCCTCAGGCAAAGATCAACTCCATAAGAGAGCTGGTGTGGATCCCTCCATTCGCTTTTGCATGAGGTTGCTAGGAACCATGGTGGCTTCATTTGAAGCGGTTCCCTATGCCAAGTTCCATTCAAGACTGTTGCAAAACAGTATCCTGTCTACTTGGAACAAAACGATTCAAGCTTTAGACTTGCCAATGCGGCTATCACCAAAGGTGTCCCAAAGCCTCAGTTGGTGGTTACTAACCCAGAATCTGCTGAAAGGAAAATCCTTCAGACCAGTTATCTGGAAAGGGGAAACGACAGATGCCAGCCTTTCAGGTTGGGGAGCAGTACTAGAAAAGACAACTGTCCAGGGACAGTGGTTAAGAGCCGAAAGGACCTTGCCCATTAATATCCTAGAGATTCAGGCAGTGCGTCTGGCTGTAAAGGCCTGGACTTCCAGGTTACAGGACTGTCCTGTCAGGATCCAATCCGACAATGCCACAGCTGTGTCCTATATAAACCACCAAGGGGGCACCAAGAGTCTCTCAGCGCAGAGAGAGATGAACCATATTCTAACTTGGGCAGAGAGGAATATTCCGTGCCTATTGACAGTCTTCATTCCGGGAGTAGAGAATTGGCAGGCGGACTACTTGAGTCGCCAGCAGTTATTCCAGGGGGAATGGTCTCTTCACCCCGACATATTTTGGGCTATTTGCCAAAGATGGGGGACTCCAGACGTAGATCTTCTAGCGTCCAGGTTCAGCATGAAGTTGGTCAACTTTGTGGCCAGAACAAGGGATCCACTCGCATGCGGAACAGATGCGTTGGTGACCCCACTTTTCACTGATTCCTGATTCACCAGGGATTCACCATACTGATTCACCAGCATGGCCCAGAGGGCTGTGGAAATCGTAAAGATGGCAGTGGAGGGTCCATGGTCCCTCCCACTATGGCCAGATCTGCTCTCACAGGGACCGATATTCCATCCTACCTCGTGGTCTCTAAATTTAACGGCTTGGCTATTGAAACCCACATTCTGAAAAAACGTGGGCTTTCCGGGTCAGTTATCTATCTCTATGATTAATGCAAGGAAGCCAGCTTCCAGAACTATATATTATAAAGTCTGGAGGGCTTATTTTTCCTGGTGTGAATCCAAGGGTTGGGACCCTCTGAGATGTATCATAGGCAGAATTCTTGCCTTTCTACAATTAGGGGTATAGATGAAATTGACCTTGAGTACTATTAAAGGCCAAGTCTCAGCTTTATCGGTCTTATTTCAAAGACCACTTGCTACACATTCCTTAGTCTGGGGTTTTATGCAAGGGGTGATGCGGCTTAATCGCCAGTCAAACCTCCTTTGAACCCTTGGGACTTGAACTTAGTTTTGTCTGTGTTATAAAAACAGCCATTTGAACCAATACAACATATTCCCTTAGTCCTTCTGACAAGGAAGTTAATATTTTTGGTTGCTACAGTATATCCTCAGCAAGGAGGGATTCAGAATTGGCTGCTCTTTCTTGTAAAGAGCCATACTTGATTATTCATGAGGACAGAATGGTGTTACGCCCTCGTCCAGACTTTTTGCCAAAAGTGATCTCAGGTTTTCACCTGAACCAAGATATTGTCCTGCCATTTTTTTTTCAAAAACCATGTTCCAGGGAAG
The DNA here is from genome assembly GCF_042186555.1 of Aquarana catesbeiana. Lineage (NCBI taxonomy): Eukaryota > Metazoa > Chordata > Amphibia > Anura > Ranidae > Aquarana > Aquarana catesbeiana. Next base: position 488,253,893 of record NC_133327.1, read on the forward strand.
AGAAGTCACTACATTGTCTTGATGTGGTGAGAGCAGTGAAAATCTATTTAAAGACAACTGCTCAGATTCGTAAGACTGATGTCTTATTTATTCTGCCAGAGAGTCCTAAGAAAGGACAGGCAGCGTCAAAATCCACTGTCGCTAAGTGGATTCGGCAAGTTATAATTCAAACTTATAATTTAAGGGGTAAGATTACCCCCTTTTTCAAGTTAAGGAGCACTCTACCAGGGCTGTTAATGCTCTTTGGGCAGTGTGTCACCAGGCCTCCATGGCTCAGATTTGTAAGGCCACAACTTGGTCTTCAGTACATACATTCACAAAATTTTCCTTGTCAAAAGAAGTTTATTGAGTATACAATGTTATAAAGATACATAAAGTAAGTTTACAAGGATCTATAAAGTAAGCTCATTGTTTTACAGTAGGGTTTATATAGGTAAATATCATGAAATTTCAAATATTAAACATTGGGTTCACGTAAACCTAAATTAAAGATATATATCATTTCCTTAGTTACTTTTGTAGGTATTTAAATGATTTATACCTACTATACATATTGTTTACAAGTAGAGTGTATATAGTTCAAATAAATTCTGATAATGAGCTTTAATCGTAAGGTGGAGAAAAGGAAAGAGAAAGAAGAAAAAGGGTTGAAAGGTAGAGGTATGGTCCACAAGGTTGTCCCGCTCGTCAGTTTATTATTCTTTTTAGTTCTCTTTGAAGCCTTAGAATGGGTGTCTCTGTAAGTCATTTAATCTGTTACCATGGCAACAGGACAGAGTCATTGAAGTTTGACAGGAACTGTTGTTTTATCCAAGGATGCCAAAGTTTTTCAAATTTTGGAATTTGATTTTGATCGATGGCTACCATCTTAGCATGGGACATTGTATTATTCATTCTGTGAATTGTTTCTGCTAGTACCAATGTAGGAGATTTCCATGCCTTGGCCACTGTTTGTTTTGCAGCCGTTATTAGTTGGATCATAAGTTTGAATTGAGAGAGTGTTAACCATTCCGGTTTTAGATTAAGTAAAGTTAAATATGGATCTGGTTGTATTATTTTTTTAAATATTTTAGATGCAATCATGAAGACTTCCTTCCAGAAGGTTTGGATTACTGGGCACGTCCACCATATGTGTAAATATGTGCCTATTTCTGGGCATCCTCGAAAACAAAGAGTTGAGGTATTAGGTGAATATTTTGCCACTCTAGCGGGTACAAGGTACCAGCGAGTTAGGACTTTATAATTTGTCTCCAGTGCTAAGATGTTGGGTGAAGATGACTTAGATGTGAGCCATATGTTAGACCAGTCCGTGTCTTCTAAAGTTCGTCCCAGGTCCTCCTCCCACCTCTGAACGTAAGAGGGTCTATTAAGATTTGCTACTCCATATAATTGATTATAAAGTGATGAAATTGTACCTTTAGCAAATGGATCTTTTGTACAGATTGATTCAAAAATAGATAATTGGGATAATGGTGTATCCCCTTTAGGAATGGTGTATAGAAATTTTTGATTTGGAGATATCTAAATATCTCAGAGTTTGGTAGATCATATTTTTCTCTAAGCGATGGGAATGAAAGGAATGATTTAGATGCTATGAAGTCATTTAGTGTCTGAATGCCTGATGTTGTCCAAGCTTTAAAAGAATTTGGGTAGATCCATGCCGGATAAAAGGCCGGATTTCTGATAAAAGAAAGGAGAGGATTGTGTGGAGATTGTAACTGATATTTGGTTTTTAGTTTATCCCAGAGAGATAAGAAGTGTTTAGTTATGGGATTATGAATTTTAAAGCGGTCTTTAGGATCAAGCCATAATAAATTTGATATTAATAGAGGGTCATTTTCTGAAGCCTCTATAAATACCCATAATGGGATTTCCTGTTTTGCATGGTATTTGGACAGACTGGCCAAATGTGCTGCTCTGTAGTAGTTACTAAAATTAGGGTATCCCAGGCCTCCTTTATTTTTGGGAAGATGTAGTGTGTGTATAGGTATACGTGGTTTAGAAGAGCCCCATATAAACGAAGTTGCTCTTTTTTGTACTATTCTCAAAAAATAGGAAGGAATTGGAATAGGGAGGACTCTGAATAGATAAAGCAATTTGGGTAGAATAGTCATTTTGATTGCATTAATCTTCCCTATCCAGGATAAAGGAAGTTGCGACCATTGTTTTATTAGATTTGTGATCTGTCTTAATACAGGAGGATAATTGGTTGAGAATAAGTCAGAATGAGATGCTGTTAAATGAATTCCAAGATATGGGATTGATTTTTCTGCCCATGTGAATGGGAGTGCAGCCCTAGCCGGGATCAATTCCATGTTTGTGAGTGAAATATTAAGCACTAGGCATTTCTTAGGATTAATCATAAGGCCGGATAGGGCTGCAAATCCATCAAGAGCTGGTATTAAGTTAGGACCAGAGACCTGTGGTGATGATAGAAAAAGTAATATATCGTCTGCAAATATACATAATTTGTGTGTAATACCTCCTACTTCAATGCCAGTTATAGTTTGGTTTGTTCTGATGTATTGGGCCATGGGTTCGAGTATAAGGGCAAATAATAAGGGAGATAATGGGCAACCCTGTCGGGTACCTCTTTCGATATTAAAGGCTTCAGATTTGTATCCAGCATATTTTATATAGGCTTTGGGTTTATTATATAATGCTTTGATCCATGTTAAAAAGTGGGGTCCAAAACCCCATTTTTGTAATGAATATTGCATATATTGCCAGGATACTGTGTCAAATGCCCTCTTAATATCGAGAGATAGAAAACATAAAGGGATTTTCCGTTTTTTAGCAATATGTGCCAATAACACTGCCCTGCGTATATTATCGCCTGCCTGTCTATTTGGCATGAAGCCTACTTAATCTCTATGTATTAATTTTCCTATAATGCTATTGAGGCGTTTTGCTATTATTTTTGCTAATAATTTAATATCGAGGTTTAACAGAGAGATAGGCCGATAATTCACACAGGAAGTATCATCAGAAAGGGGTTTTGGGATCATACAAACAATTGCCATTAGTGTTTCTTGCCGAAAAGAATGTCCATCTAGAAGTTTGTTAAAAGTTTCAGTGAGAATGGGAGAGAGTATTTCTGAGAATGTTTTATAGTATAAAGCCGAGTAGCCGTCTGGGCCTGGTCTTTTGTTAAGTTTTAGGTCTTTTATGGCGTTAGCAACTCCATCTATAGTTATAGGCTCATCCAAACTGCTTTTTTGATTCTGAGATAACTCAGGTAAGGTTATTTTTGAGAAGAAGGATTCAGCCTCTGTAGGATTAAATTCATTGTTTGTCTTGTATAAAGTTGCGAGATGTGAGTGAAATTTATGGACTATTTTAACTGGATTACAAGTGTAAACATTTTTTGATAATTTCAAACGTATTGGTTTGAAAGATTTGTTAGTTGAATTTAATGCCCGAGCCAAATATGTACCTGGTTTGTTTGTATTCATGTAGAAATTGTGTTTGGAGCGTTTGAGGGATTTATCAACTGACTCAGTGAGAAATAGATCGTATTCCAATCTAGATTTTTCCAGATGAGATTTTGTACTCTGAGATGGATTATCTTGAAATGATATGTAGGCTGCATTAAAATTGAGTTCTAGTTTTTTTGCTAGATTTTTGCGTTCCCGTTTAAATAGTGCCATTTGTCTTTGTATTGTACCACGCAAGACAGGCTTATGAGCTTCCCACAGTGTTATTGGGGAGATGTCTGTTGTATTATTAATTGATATGTATTCCTTTAAAGCTTGTTCAATGGCCATCTGATGTAGTGGGTGTTTGAGCATTATGTCCGGTAAGTACCACGTTGGGTCATGCGCTTTTGGTATGGCTGAGGCTATAGTAGTGTATACTGCATTATGGTCAGACCACGGAATCGGAATTATATCTGATGCAATAATTTCTGGTATCATTCCTATTGTTAGAAAAATATGATCTATTCTGGTGAAGGTTTGATGAGGGTGCGAGAAATAAGTGAATTTCTTTTTCATTGGGTTACTTTCTCTCCATGAATCTACCAGATTGTATTTGGAAAGAAGTTGAGAAAAAGGTAATCTAGAGGTTATTTTGGATGGTGTAAAAGGTGATTTATCTAGAAATGGGAGGAGGACCTGGTTCGAATCCCCACACATTATCACTGTTCCTATTTTGTGTGTATTAATCACTTGTAATATATGTGAGAGGAATGGTGTAGGTTGTTTGTTAGGAGCGTAGTAGGAAATCACAGTGATTGCTGTATCCATTATATAACCCATGAGTATCAGGTATCTACCTTCTGGGTCTTTAATTTCTGATGATAAGGTGAATGGTGTGGATCGGTGAAATGCAATTAGGGTTCCCCTTTGCTTGGTACAGGCAGAAGCCGTGTAAATTTGTTGATAAAAAGGAGAAATATATTTTGGAGTAGAATCTTTGGTGAAGTGTGTTTCTTGGAGGCATACTATGTGAGCCTTCTTGTTATGGAAAGTACGGAAGGCTTTGGTCCTTTTTTGAGGGACATTTATTCCCTGAACATTCAGGGAAAGTATATTCAGTGGTGCCATGGCAATAGATCAAATAGTTTTGACTTACTTTTTGTTATGCAGAGCTGACTGCGCAGATCAACCTGTGTGGACTGAAGAGATGAATAGATAGAAAAGAAACCAGTGAATTCTGGAGTAAAGAGTAAACAAAAAAACATATGAGATTAGATGATACATTGTATAAATTATTTTTTGCAAGTAATCACAATTTACCCGTGAAAGAGAATAAATATCTCTCTCAGGGGAATAAGTGCCTTCGTCACACTCCCACATAATATGGTTGGGAGAATGAGGAGGGCTAATGGGGGTACACGGATTTTCCGCTTACAGGAGAGAAGTGCTATGTCAAAAGACATCAAAATGATGTTTCATTAATTGGAGTGCAGAATATAGTTTTTGTTGAAATTATTTATTACAGGGTGGTTGTATATGGTTAGTCTTGCCCTAGGCTAAATAATTCAGTTAGAAAGGTACTGTTAATAACTTTGGTATTGATGAAAATAGTTTGAATTATTTTGGGATTTTAACCCTTTTAGAGTAAACAATTACATATTTTATTCATATGTAACTGTTTAGATATGTTAACTCATAAAATTGAGGTTGTATTGCTTCAGATTAGAATAAACAAAAACATAATTCTAGGAACTAGTTAGGTAATAATATATTTGTTTTAAGAAAAGAAAGAAAAAGCTTCCATTACTTCTGGATTATTGAACATATTTGTCCTAAAAAGTAATAAATCTATTGTTATTACCTGATAATATATAACTGAACAAGAATTTCCTTATTTCACTTATATATTCTAAGGCTATATGAATCAGAAGTAATAAGAAATATAACTGGAATGTAACATGATCCCACACAGTGTGTGACTATCAGAATGCAGTTACATTCAGTTATAAATATAGGTTTTTTATAGAGAACCATCTCTTAGTATAATAAATGAAGAGATATTAGGAATTAGGATGTCAGTCCATTGAATCTTCTTGGTCCATGGATGATGTGGCATAACGGCCTCTTTTGTGAGAATGATGATTCCCATTTTGTTCTGAAATTTTCTGGGTGCTGCCTGAAGGTGAAGATGACGCCATTCTTCTGCATGTGGGAGTGTTGCTGCTTGTGGGTTCTGTCAGATTTAATTTTAAAAGGGTTTGTTGTAGTTCATCTGCTGATCTGCTTCTGTAAATTGTACCTTGGTAGTTAAATCTGACTGAAAAGGGGAAGCCCCATTGATACATAATGTTGTGGCGTTGCAGTTCCATCAGTTGGGGTTTCATGGATCGTCTTTTAGTAATAGTAAGTTGGGATAGGTCAGCAAAAATTTGATAATTGTGTCCTTGAAAATTAAGTTCCTTTTTTTCTCTTGCAGCAATTAGTATTTGTTCTTTCGTTCTGTAATAATGAAATTTTGTGATTATATCACGTGGGGGTCCATCTTTCTTTTTGGCTGTGAGGGCTCTGTGTACTCTGTCCAGTTCTAAACATTCAATAGGGATATCTGGCTTTAGTTCTTGTAATAGAGCAGTAATAGTAGATTGCAGGTCTGTCACAGTTTCAGGTATTCCCCTTATGCGCAAGTTTGAACGTCTGGCTCTATTTTCGTAATCTTCGAGCTTAGTTTGAAGTATTAAATTCTCTTTTTTTAATTGTTCCAATTCTGTTATATTTTCTTGGGTTGTAATTTCAATTTCATCCATTTTTATTTCTAAGGCTGCAGTGCGGTTTCCTAGCTCTCTTATTTCTTTGGTTAGGCTTTTTGTTATTTGGTCTGAGGTTTGTTTTAAAGCCTTATGAAGCATCTTTTCAAATTGTAATAATATTACTGGGGATACTGAGGAGGCTTGTGGAGAAGTTTGTGAGAGGATTTGTTCTGTATCTGACTCAAATGGAGAGTCTTGCTGTGACATTTTCTGTCTGTGAGAGCGCCCTGATGCTGTATCTTGTGAGGTGACTGGAGCTGCTTCAGCTGCAGTGAGTGCCTGTGAGCTCTTTGTGAGGTGATTTTTATTTCTGCCACGGTTTCCTCCCAGTACCATATTTCCTGCCCAAACTTTCACAGTTTGTTCCCTGGGGCAAAAAGGTTCAAATGGATACCTTTTGAGCCTGCAGGCTCCGCTTTGTCCTTCTCTTCTCTCCTCAGCGGTGTGGAGCTCTAACAATGCATGTCTGCTCTGCTAGGCTCCGCCTCCTGCAGTCACATTCACAAAATTTTATCAAGTGGATGTAAGGAGGTATGAGGATATCGCCTTTGGGCGCAGTGTGCTTCAGGTAGCAGTATAGGTCCTCAAGTCTGGGGGTACCCTCTGGGTTGTGTCCCCCCCCCCCCTCAAGTAGCATTGCTATGGGACGTCCCATTAAGTAATTACTTAAGGCTCTGTGTCCCATGATGTACGATAAAGAAAATAGGATTTTTATAACAGCTTACCTGTAAAATCATTTTCTTGGAGTACATCATGGGACACAGAGGTCCCTCCCCTCTTTTTGGGATTTAAGTATATTGCTTTGCTACAAAAACTGATGTGCTCCTGGAAGGAGGAGAGGTTATATAGGGAGTGAACTTCCTGGATTGGGTATACTAGTGTCCATCACCTGAAGGTGGCCTATAACCCATTAAGTAATTAAGGCTCTGCGTCCCATGATGTACTCCAAAAAAAAGGATTTTACAGATAACCACACCCCATTTAAGCCACGTGCAATATGTAGCATAGTTTAAGCCACGCCCACTTCCCTGAAATTAGTTTTTTGCAGGTTGGGATGTCTGTATACATGCCAGTAATTTTCTGCAAAGCAACTGTAAGGATGCATGTAATGATCAATAACAATGATTTTGTTCACCATTTGTAGAAGGCTACAAACAACATACCCTATATTTATGTACTCGTTCCATGATATCATAGTTCCATATTTACATTCAAAATAAATTGATCAAATATAAAAATAAACATAAATATATAAAATTATTGCACATCCCAGAGCCTACATCAATACCCCTTAAGGCTCCATTCACACCTATGCAGGTTGCTTTTGAGTGTTTCTGCAGTATTTTTATGTATTTTTTTACTGCAATTTTGCTTGTTTTTGCCACGGTTTGCATTTTTTCTTTATTCTTTTTTTTTGGGGCGGGGGGAATTTGTTGCGGGGCAGAGTAAAAAACACAAATTGCCGCAAAAACAGATAAAAATGCACTACATGCTTTAGTGCAGTTTCTCCATTGAAGTCTATTAAACCAAAAAAGCAAAAAAAAACCACCATTTTGCATTTAAAAAAAGTCACTGACCCTTTCCAAGAATCCAGAGGCACAAAATGCATTGATGTGAACGTGTTCCATAGGAACCCATGTTAAAAATAATGTCCTGCGTTTCAGCAAAAAGCATGAAAAAACGCATTGGTGTGAATGGAGCCTAAATCTGTTAATAGAGTTTGGAATAGTATTTACAGCCAGCTCTTATTTTATTACAATGCTGTTAATTTTTTGAATAGATCCAGTTTGTATTATTATATCTAAGAATTGCACAAGGTTGTTTTTTTCCCTTTGGCTTTCCCTAGATCTGTAGGTATTGTTTCCCCTGACTTTGGGTAATAACTAGTTAATACAATGCTTAAAGAGGAAGTAAATCCTTATGGGTTTTACTTCCTCTTTTGTTCCCTGCAAAGTAAAAGCATAATGAGCTAGTATGCATCGCATACCTGCAAATGAAGCCTACGCTGTCCCTGCTGCAGGCCACATCCATATTTGCCCCTCTTGCTCCTGGAGCCACAGACTCCGACTGTGTCTGGCCAGAGTCGCATGACGTCACTCCCGCGCATGCCAGACTGGGTCTGTGTGACTCATTGTCGGTGGGTGGGCAGATGTCCTGTTTCCCGGGAGCTGCGATGCATGCTGGTGTCTGCCCTCCTACCTTCCCTCCACAGGGTTGGGGGTGGGTGGCTGGGCGGATCTTTCCACCGTGCATCAGCGCCACGCCCCCAGCACTGTGCATGTGACTTCCTTGTTTGGGCGTCGCACACAGACGTCCGGTATATCAGCTGAGCTGACATGTGGTGAGCTTCTCTGGCATTTGCTGAGGTTTTGCTCCACTGTGTCGTGCCTGCGTGAAGCTGAGGGGGAGCTGGCGTTCCATGCTGGGGCTGCACCTCACACCCTGCTTCATGGTATTCAGAGATGGTGCTGATACAACCTATGTACACCCTGATCTTCTCCCATCTATGTGGCTTCAAACATCACATGCATTTTTCAAGGTAATCTTCCGGGTGCTTTTTTCAATCACCTTGGTGATATCTGCAGCTCATACCATCTCGTTTTTTGTTTCATCATAGATACATTTTATATATTTCCTACATTATAGAAGTCCCCTCCACTGTGGGGTGTTGGTGTGTGCAGTCCGGTGTTCCTCGTTGAGGTCCCCCTCTCAGCTCCCGGGCCAGGTTCCATGGCTCACCCCTGGCTTTTTGTCGCACGGTCCCAGTTTTGGCTATCATGTGAGTAACCTTTTTGGCATGGCCCATTATGCCCAATTTCCCCCTTTTCTGCTGATTTTGTTAGACCCATGAAACTATATTGCTTTTCATACATTTTTTTATAGAATTTAGATGCATCCGGCTCCTGAAGAGTGGATTGAAGTCCATGAAACGCAGCGTCGGGCCTACCTTTGATACATCAAATACACATTTTCAGATGTTTTTTTACTTCACATGACTTTTATCTTGCTTGGGGGATTAAGATGCATAATTGTACCTACCCATGTCCCATGGTTGTATATACATAGATTTATTGTTTATATACGATTATTTTATGTCTAATGTTTGCAATGCGTTTTTATGCCATGTTGATCATTGGTCCTTAATAAACATACATATGTTTGCACCTCTGTGAGTGTGATTGGGCTGCATCATGCACACCTCATTTCAAGTCCCAACCTCCCCCCCTCTTTTTCATGCCACCAGTCATGGCACTCGCTAGTGAAGAAACTGCACAGAGGGCCGTTTCTTAACAGTGCATGCGCCAATGACATCATCGGTGCAGTACAGAGTAAATATCTCCTCAACGGTGTACGTTGAGGAGATATTTACTGTACCGGTACAAATTGAAAATGGAGGTTTACAACCACTTTAACTACTCAGTATATTATAGTACGTTCTCCCCCTTGGGAGCTAGCAGCCTACATCAGGGAGGAGGTTGTTTCCACTGATGATTGTGAATTATTCAGAGTGGTTCTCGATAATGTGATCACTATGTCACATCTAGAATAGTGATAACATGCAGACTAAAGCCCCGTACACACACGGGCCCGAATGTCAGGAGGGATTGACCGGTTAAAAAAAAAATTCCGACATTTGGCGCGCGTGTATGTCAGTCTGGCCATCAGAAGCCAGCCAAACGGTATGCTGGAAGACTAGTATGCTGGAAGCCCAGCAACCGACCCACTCCTGATCAGAGTGTTCGGGCAGGGGGGCCGCCCCCCCTGTCAGGACAGAACAGCTGGTAGAGATGGGTGGAACAGGAGAGATCAAAAGTGGCAAGCGCCCCACTTCTGAACCATACCAGGCTACATGCCCTCAACGTGGGGGGGTGCTTTGGGGCAGGGGAGACCCCCAGATCCCAGCCCACCCTATGTGAATGAGTATGGGGTACATAGTACCCCTATCAACTCACCAAAAAAAAGTGTCAAAGTAAAAAAAAACACAGTTTTTGACATTTTCTTTATTAAAAAAGAAAAAACCAATATCCTCCAATGTAAATCCATCATCAATCACAACACCGCCGCATCGCCGGTACCCGCAAAAAAAAATTTACTCTGCACTCATTGATGGCTGACCGCCAAATGCCTCTGCCAAATTCCTCTGTCAGTTCTTATATAGGTAAGGGCAGGGTCACCTGACGATGTCACCTGGTAGCACAGCCCCCTTGTGACGTCACCGACCTAGCATGCACCAGTCCGTGACGTCACAAGGGGTGGTGCCATCAGGTGACGGTGCCAGATGGCCACACCCTTACCTATATAAGAACTGTCAAACGGCAAGCCAGCTTTCCGGCTGTATGCCTTCACGCAGGTGGAGCGTTTTTTTTTTTTTTTTTTTTTGTTCTTCTAGTCCAGTGGTGCTGCGGCGTCATAAATGACGATAGATCTACGTCGGGGGACTTTTTTTTTTTTTTAATAAAGGAATAGTAAAAAACTTTCTGTGTTTTTATTACTTTTTGACACTTTTTCGTGAATGGGTAGGGGCACCCCACACTCCTTCACATGGGGCCGGGATCTGGAGGTCCCCCCTGCCCCAAAGTACCCCCCCATGTTGGGGGCATGTGGCCTGGTATGGTTCAGGAAGGGGTAGGGGCGCTCGCTCGTGCCCCCCCCCCACACTTTCCTGACCTGCCAGGCTGCATGCTCGGATATAAGGGTCTGGTATGGATTTGGGGGGACCCCATGACATTTTTTTTCTTAATTTTGGCAGGTTTTTTTTTACAAATTTTTTTTTTTTTTTTTTTACCGGGAAGGTTTTTTTTTATTATTCAGCTGTCAGTGGGGAAGCCTATTGACAGCTGATAGCTCATCGGTTGTTAAGAACACCATGACCGGCTTCCCGGTCCCCGCTCCCTGCTCCCTAACCACTTTCTTACTGGGCAGTTAAACACCCTTCCTGCCTGGGCCAATTTTTCAGCTTTCAGCAATATCCCTTTTTGAATGACAATTGTTTGGTCATGCTACATTGTATCCATATGAAATTTTTTTTCACACAAATAGAGATTTCTTTTGCTGGTATTTAATCATTACTGGGGTTTTTATTGTTTGCTAAACAAACAAAAAAGACAGAAATTTTTTAAATAAATAAAATAAAATTTTGCAAACAGGTCATTTTTCTCTTTCATTGATGTACGCTGATGAGGCTGCACTGATGGGCACTGATGAGGCTGCACTCATAGGTGGCACTGATGAGGCGCCACTGATTAGGGTGCACTCATAGATGGCACTGATAGGCATTGGTAGGTGGCACTGATAGGCATTGGTAGGTGGCACTGATAGGCAGCACTGATAAGTGGCACTGATTGGCAGCACTAATGTGCACTGATAGGTGGCACTGGTGGGCATTGCTTAGCAGCACTGATATGCACTGGTAGGTGGCACTGGTGGGCATTTCTTATCAGCAGTGGGTCTGGAGTGTGCGGGACCGATGTTCCGTTTACTCCAGACGGTAATCACCTTTTTTTCTTCTCCTCACGCTGTCAACGCAAGGGGCGCGCAGGCAGCTAATGCACGGGGGGACGTATATGGATGCCCTCCCGGCAATTTAGGCCCATGCTGTAGATGCCTTTCGGCTATAGCATGGGCAGTAAGAGGTTAACAACCAGCTTTTACTACGCCCTGATTGGGCAAAGCTTTTTCCAATCATGGTGCAAAATGCACTGTGTGCGCGCAGTGTATTACAGGGCGTTCGGCGGGGCAAACACCATGCAAATTCAGGGGCCGATTGTGCCAATGCTCAGGTCGAACCATTGGCCCAACACTACTCAGCGGGGGGATATTGCTGTACTAACTTTGCATAGTTAGTACAGCAGCTTGTAGTGTGTACCAGGCATAGGGGCTCCAAAAACTTGTGGTTGTGCTTTTGTCAGGCGATAATAAAACAGAGCAGTTTTTAATTCTTAGTATCCTATTCTTATGAATTTAAAGTGTTGGCACATTTGACATGTACAGTGGGGAAAATAATTATTTGGTCCCCTGCAGATTTTGTAAGTTTGCCAACTTACAAAGAAATGAAGGGTCTATAATACTTTTTATCATAGGTGTATTTTAAAATGTGAGAGACAGAATAGCAACCAAAAATCCAGAAAAAAACACGATACAAATGTTATAGATTGAGTTGCAGTTCAGTGACTAAAATAACTATTTGATCCCCTACCAACCAACAATAATTCTGGCTCCCACAGACTGGCTTACAGTATGTGCTCACGTGGTACATAGATTAGTCCTGTCAACTCATGTGTATAAAAGACAGCTGTCCACAGAATTTCTTTCTTCCATTCAAACCCACAATCACAGGCAAGACCAAAGAGATGTCGAAGGACGTCATGGACAAGATTATAGACCTGCACAAGGCTGGAATGGGCTACAAGACCATCAGCAAGAAGCTTAGTGAGAAGGAGACAACTGTTGAAGCGATTATTCGCAAATGGAAGAAATACAAAATTACCATCAATCACCCGTGGTCTGGAGCTCCATGCAAGATTTCACCTCATGGGGTAAGGATGATCATGAGAAAAGTGAGGGATTAGCCCAGAACTACACAGGAGGAGCTTGTGAATGATCTCAAAGCCAGTGGGAACACAGTCACCAAAGAAACCACTGGTAACAGAATACACAACCATGGATTGAAATCCTGCAGGGCCCACAAAGTCCCTCTCCTAAAGAAGGTACATGTACATTGCCAATGAACATCTAAATGATTCAGAGAAGGATTGGGAGAAAGTGCTGTAGTCAGATGAGACTAAAATTGAGCGCTTTGGCATTAACTCAATTCGCCGTGTTTGGAAGAAGAAAAATGCTGACAGTGCCCTAAGAACACCATCCCTACAGTCAAGCACAAAGGTGGCAATATTATGCTTTGGGGCTGTTTCTCCTCTAAACGTACAGCAGACTTTACCGCATTGAGGAGCCAATGGACGGGGCCATGTATTGTAAATCTTAGATGAGAACCTTCTTCCCTCAGCCAGAACACTGAAGATGGGTAGTGGCTGGGTCTTCCAGCATGACAGTGACACAAAACATACTGCCAAGGCAACAAAGGAGTGGCTCAAGAAGAAGCACATTAAGGTCATGGAGTGGCCCAGCCAGTTTCCAGACCTTAATCCTATAGAAAAGTTATGAAGGGAGCTGAAACTTTGAGTTGCCAAGCTACAGCCAAGAAACCTTAAAGTGGTTGTTAACCCACTGTAAGGACTTTATATAATCCTTCTTGTCTCCTAAGGATATGTGCTCCAGTGTCTGTGTTTTATAAAAAAAAAAAAACAATTATACCTAATTTCAGAGCCCCGACTGGCACTCATGTGACCCACCAGCTCTCTTCTCTCTCCCCATCTGTCAGATGCAGCAGACGTGGCCGAGATTCCCATGATCTGGAAGGGAGGAGGAGAGAGGTGGCGGGTCACATGAGCGCCGATCGGTGCTCTGAAATGAGGTATAATCATCTTTTTTTTTTTTTATAAAAAGCAGACACAGGAGCACATATCCTTAGGAGATGAGGAGGATTATATAAAGTATGAAATGTTACTTCAGCAGCAGGAGGGGGGGAGAGGGTGGGCCCTGACACAAGAGCCGACAGGGAGGGGGATGAGGAGGACAGGAGAGCTGTGGATGACGGAGGCAAGTAAACTGACCACAGGGTCAGGGCTCAGCAGCCATAAATACACCATTGTCAGTTTACAAAGGGGAGGGAAATTGGCAGGATAAGCCAGGTTTTTTTTTGGGCGATACATAGGGCCAAATGACACAGCGCAAGCACTGTGCTGTATAACATGCTTTAAGGGAACAGGATCCAGTTGTTTTGTTTTGTTTTAGGTTAACAAACGCTTTACGGATTTAGAGAAGATCTGTGAAGAAGAGTGGACCAAAATCCCTCCTGAGATGTGTGCAAAACCGGTAACCAACTCCAAAAAAGGTCCTACCTCTGTGCTTGCCAACAAAGCTTTCACCACCAAGTATTAAGTCATGTTTTGCTTGGGGATCAAATAGTTATGTTACTGAAATGCAACTCAATTTATAACATTTGTATCACGTGTTTTTGGTTGATATTCTGTCGCTATCATTTAAAATACACCTATGATAAAAAATTATAGACCCTTAATTTCTTTGTTGGTGGGCAAACTTACAAAATCTGAAGGGGATCAAATAATTTTTTCCCCCACTGTAAGTGTACTTTATTTGTATGTGATTGTTTTAACCCTAGAAAGGATCATGTATTAAAAATTCCATTCATAGACGGTCACTGCATTTTCATTTAGCAAATGCAATTATTTGACAGTTTAACCAAGTGTATTTTATCCACAAAGAAGTTGGCAAATAGGTGAATGTTAAATAGTGTAAATCTTAAAGACATTCTCATAATGATGTTGCCTAATGTCAGGGAATGTAATTTTCATTAGATGACTATCCACTAATTTGGCTTTATACATAAACTTTTACTACAAATATTGTTTTTAATGTTTTGGGGTTTTTTTGCCAGCCTATTGAAAAACTCTTCCTCTCTGCTCTTAACTCTGTAACATGGTCCAATGCACCTTTTGCAGAAGTCCAGGCCTCCCTATTGGAGTCTGAGGGGTCTGCAATAAACTCTGCCTCCAAACAACTCACCAGCTGGGCCATCTGCTCCCTTTGCGAGCTAGTAGTTTTTTTAATTTTGTTAGCAAGCGGGTGTTTGTCTAAATTTGGGTCTAAGTAACAGTTAAAGTCCCCTGTCACAAACATTGTTTTTCTTTTTAATGTTGGGTGAATTGCTACATCTTTGATAAATAGACCTCCATAAAGTATAATTTCTGTGTTACTTGCAGGCAAAGCTTCCCAGCTATATTCACACAATCTCCCTGGCTTGTTTGATTATGCAAGACAAATGCAGAAACTACCTGTTGCCATTCCAGCCCACAAACTGCCTGATAGAATACTGCCCAGGTGAGAGGAAACATTTTAGATGAAAACTGTACTATTTCCAGTGTTCTTTCTTTGTCTTTGCCAAACTTGTATAACAGCTTTTGATAGCAAATTCAAACCTAACATTTCCTTCCCTGAATTGCCTGGCACACATTTTCAGAAAGCAGGGGACATCTTAGCAGAGGCTGCTGAAGATTTTTCATCACCAGTATTTCGTGAAGGTAATTCTTCACCATTAGTCATATACTTGCTCTGTCATAAGTCATATACTTGCTCTGGTCTCTGGCTAGACATATATAGCTGTGTACAGCCTTCACGTACTTCAGTAGGCACAAAAAAGGCAATTCCTAGAAAGCCTTTATTTATGCTTGAGCAAGCTACAATTTGTAGTCAGAGTCCATATACCGGAGGAAGATATATTACCCCAACCAAAGCGACATGAGGTTTGCCATGGTCGCATGGGAGAGAATGCTTAAAAGAGGGCATACCCTGAGTATGAAATATGGAAAAATGGGGAATGGGTGGGAGAAAATCCCGAAATGCTAGCCGACAAGTGCGCAGGGTAGGAGGGGGGTTTATAAGCTCCAGACTCCTACAAATACAGGCTAGCCAATGGCCAGCCTTCTAACTTGTAGTCAGAGTCTGGATACCGGAGGAGACCTATTACCCCAACCAAGCGACCTGAGGTGTGCCATGGTCACATGTGAGAGTATGCCTAAAAGAGGGCAAACGAGACATAAACTAGGTACAATAATGCAAAGTTTTAAGGAACACATAACAACTAATCCAGCAAAGTTGCAAAGCACGTTTGACTTCCACATGGGGATCAGGAATGTACTGATTGTAACAGGACGATTGCCAGCGTTCCATGTATATGATGACATGGGATGGAACCCCCTGCTTGGATGCAAGCGGACACTGCCCCAATCCTAAAGGAATGACCCAAAAACTGTTTTGGGTTTAACCCCAAGTTAGTAATCAGAATTCTGACATGTAAGATGAACTGACTGGAAGCAAGAGGCTGCGTGGGGAAGGGAAGTAATGGGCTATCGAGAGGGGCTGCTGTGAACATGGAGGAGAGCTAATCCAAAACCTCAACTGGACACCAGAAAGCGTTGGATTTGTAATAATTGATCACAAAACCCTATACTGTCTGCCAGTTTTTATTATTGGGGATTTAAAGTGAAAAATGATCGGGTAACCTGGTAAGACTACCTTTGAGGAGTACAGGTGTATTATGGCCGGCTTGGGACACCTCCCCAGGTCTGAGGAAACCAAAGTAACTTGGGAAAACAGCCGCCTTGAGGACCAAACTGGTACCTACCCCAAAAGATGAAAGGGACAACTCTGATAGCCCACAGAAAATCTGTCCGGAAATAGGCATGCGTGTCAACCTTGGCTTTACCTGACTTTTCTGGATACCTTTAACCCCTTCCCGCTGAGCGTCTGCAGATGTGCATACTCGGCTTTCCGGGGTTATACCGGGATGATGCCCGCAGCTGCAGGCATCATCCCGCTACCGTTGTTTGAGAGTTGGCGATCGGCTATCCGAGTATAACAACCGATGCAGCTAAAAGCCGCTCTGCTGTTATACCGGAGGAACGGGAGGGGAAGTCCCCTCTCCCGCCGCTCTTACCGGGCCTCCTGTTCGATCGGTAGGCCCGGTGACCAATCGGCTGCCTCCGGCGGCTGGGGGCGGGCAGGAACGAAGCTGTGGGTGGCTTCGTTCCAGCCTTCTAATTGTAAACGCGAAAGCGACGTCACGTCCCGTTTACTCGACTGCCAATGGCGCCGATTTAAAAAAAATACACAGTATTCAGAATCGCCGTTTTCGGCGATCTGAATACTTTGAAGTGCAAAGGAGGGATTGGGGGTCTTTTAGACCCCCGATCTCTCCATAAAGAGTACCTGTCACCACCTATTACTGTCACAAGGGATGTTTACATCCCTTGTGACAGAAATAAAAGTCATATAACACAATTTATAAATATATAATTAAATAAAAAAAAATAAGAAAACATTTTTTTTTTAAAAGCGCCCCCGTCCCCGTGAGCTCAGGCAGCAAAGAAAACGCATACGGAAGTCACGCCCGCATATGTAAACGGTGTTCAAATCACACATGTGAGGTATTGCCACGATCGTCAGAGCAAGAGCAATAATTCTAGCACTAGACCTCCTCTGTAACTCTAACCTGGTAACCGTAAAAAAAATTTAAAGCGTTGCCTATGGAAATTCTTAGGTACCGTAGTTTGTCGCCATTCCACGAGTGCGTGCAATTATAAAGCGTGACATGTTTGGTATCTATTTACTCAGCGTAACATCATCTTTCACATTATATAAAAAAATTAGGGTAACTTTACTGTTTGGATTTTTTAAAATTCATGAAAATGTCCCTTTTCCCAAAAATTTGCATTTAAAACACTGCTGCACAAATACCGTGTGATATAAAATATTGCAACAATCGCCATTTTATTCTCTAGATTCTCTGCTAAAAGTATATATATAATGTTTGGGGGTTCTAAGTAATTTTCTAGAAAAAATAAGGATTTTAACTTGCAAACACCAAATTGCAAAAATAGGCTTAGTCATGAAAGGGTTAAGCGTGGCTTTGATGGGATGAGCTGCAAAAATGGACGGTCTGTCAGGATTGTAAAGCAAGAAGAAGTGTTGAAAGGTATAGCTTGATGGTGTTGAATGAAAGTGATAGCTTGCCATGACAATAGGCCACGAAAGCCATCATGTACTTGACATCCCCAACCCAGTTACAGGGATGGAGGGACTTGAAGCTACAGAAACACCTCCAAGCTGTCTTGTATGCCCTGAGAGTGTTCCTTGATAGTGAATCATTCACCAGGTTGGAAGTCTGCACCCTGAGTGTGTTTAATTCAACATCAGCAGAGAGAAAGGTGGAACCGGCTTGCCCACCGGATCTGCTTCTGGATGCTTTAGGAGGAAACGCTGGAAGTCAAACCGAGATAAGGCATTGGCAGCCACATTATAGACACCACTTATGAACTCACCTTGAAAATGAAAATTGTACCTGAGGCCCAACCACGCTAACCTGTGCATGGAGGACATTATCAGGAGAGACCCGGCTCTACCTTTATTAATAATCTCAGCTGTGGCCGAGTTATCAGTGAACAAAACAATTGTGTGCCCAAACCAAGAGGGTCCAGAAATGACAGCAACCGCCACTATTGGAAAGATTTCAAACAGTGCGGAAGTCTGCGCAAACCTGGAAATGTTAGAAACCTCGGGGGACCATGAGCCAGCCAACCCCTGACGCACAAAAATAGCTGAAAAACCTCCTGAGGCGGCTGTATCTGAAAAAATTCTGGGGGACACGGTTGACGGCAGATGGATAAACATGGAGATTCTGTTCTAGTTGCACAAGAACTGATCCCACATGAGCAGATCCGCACGAGCATCAGCCTGCAATTTCACCGCCGAATCAGAGTCCTGGTACAGGGGAAGAGGAGCAAATAACCTGGAGACAAATTACCTGCCGTGATGAATAATTCTCATGGCAAAATTGAGCATGCCTAACAGTGACTGCAAATTTTTCTTGGAGCACACAGGGGACCTGACCAGATTGTGAATGATGCCTTGAATCCTAACCAGCTTTTCTTGAGGCAAACTGGCGACCATGCGGTAGGTGTCTAAGGTGATACCTAAAAAGGTAATCACAGTGGAAGGCCCTTCTACCTTGTGGGCTGCCAAGGAGATGTTCAGATCCCTAAACAGTTGCGTGAGTGCTACAAGGTCCTTGGGAGGCTGTGCCGGGCTTTCTAATAACAAAATGTCGTCCAAGTAATGAATGACCTTGCAACACTCTTTTTATGATTGGACAATACCCAGTTGAGAGCCGAGGCAAAAATATTAAAGAGCCAGGGACTGCTCTTGGAGCCAAACGTCAGTTTAGTGACATTGCCAGAGAGAAGGTTTGATGGGGAGGAGTTTGAAGGCATCCGAAATATCTGCTTTGGATAACCAAGTGCCCCTACCAGTCTGTAAAATATGCTGAATGGCCAAGTCTACTGACAAATATTGCAGTGAAAATTTCTCTGATGGAATGAGAGAATTTAAACTAGGTATGTGTGATGAATGAGGAGCCGACAAGTCATAGATTAACCAAAATTTATTGGAAAATTTGCCCTTTACCACACCAATGGGGCTAACCCTCCACATGCTGAATGGCGAAAATGAAAATGGCCCAATGACGAAACCCTTGGCTAACTCGATCTGTAATAATTCGACTAACTGGGCATTGCTGGCAGCAGATAAATGAGCACACTCATAACTCCAACTGTAAAGTGATGAGGCCTGTATGAAAGCCATCGGAAAAACCTTCAACCAGGAACTGCCTAAGAGCTGTGGATGGGTGGTGGAACAACCAAAACTCTAACCTGGATATATTAACTCGGCTCAGTCATGATGAACTGGATGACTTGATGGGGCAGGCAGACTTGGGGTGCGCTCTAAAACAGTTGGCACAAATATGGAGGAGTCTGCATTGATTGTAGTTGCAGACCATGGGTCTGCCCAGTTTATCAACCTGCCCCGAAGGCCCTGTGGAGGAGCCATTGAACCCCTGCCTGGTGGACCCCAAAGGAACCGGATGTTTCAGGTTAGGACACCAGTTGGTGGTATGAGCAGATGACTGACCGTTACCACAAGTTGGAGACTTCTGACTGGTGAAATGCCTACAGAATAGATCCATGTCTTAATTGCTCCAACGTGACTCACTGAAACTGCGCCCACGTGGCAGCAACCTTAGCCGAAAACGACCAGTGATAATCATAAAATGTAGAACCACCATATTTGTGGACTAGATCCACCACCTTGTGGACATACAGGTCAAACGCCTCTCTCCTGCCGGGACTGTCGGCACAAATAACGTCCCTATAAATATCAAAGAAGAGAACAAATTCGGCTATGCTCAGTTTTCGATTAAGCCTCGGATCCCTTGTTTTGAGGACCACCGAGACTTCCCCACAAGTGTAAGCGTTGTTCTCGACAATGTCCTGTGACACTATGAGCAGGGATGCCAGGTTTCCCTTCAGAATATCTTTTTTCAGATTGGCTGGGATGAAGTGTGCAGGAGATATGGAAGGTAGTACTGATAGTGGTGAAGGAACAGCAAGAGGTAACAGCACACTGGTATTACCTACAGAGGTTCCGGATGGCACAGGGAAGCCGCTGCAACTTCCACTGTAGCTGAACGGGCCTCCATCACATCCATCCTATCCTGTAACTGCTGAACTGAAGTGGAGAGCGTATTTAAAACTGTATGGATCTGAGTCAGAGATGTGAGTAAAGACATATGCTGTGCACTGGTGGATGGCTGCGGCTGGGCAGGGTTTGGAAAAAGGTCTGAACAACTCCGTTTTCCTGGCCGTGGGTGAGAACGGAATGCCCCTACGTTGGAGCTCAGCAATAAGTTTTGGAATAGTCCAGTTTCTCAGGGATGGCGTACTTCCGTGCTCTGAGCCCCTGATTGGAGTAGGAGGGATGAAGGCAAATTTTGTCACTCCGATACACGTGACATGTTCAAATCTAAGGAAACACCAACTAGAGATTGTAAGACTAACCACCAACACTACCCTACCACGATACCTTTGTAAAACAGTGTGTGGTGCTGAAAGAAACTGAAGCAGCGCATGGGAACACCTAGTGACCGTGACCCCCCAGTGTGTGTGCTGAGTGAGCCAGAGTAACCTGCAGCGCTGGACAGGCAATTAAAAAATGAACACTTAGGGCTCGGCACCTACAGACCGTGGTAGGCAGAAAATAGGAATGAACATGATAACAAAAAACTTGCCACCGTCCTCATCTACAGCTGGCTATCGCAGTAAGCGGCATTGGAAGGCTAAAACAGGTAACAACAAAGCCTTGGGAATGCCCAGGAAAAAACCCAAGCCTACTTACCAACCAGCTCGCAGACAATCGAATTAACCTGTCTTACAGTATGCGTTAAAAACAGGGGTTTAGTCCGTATGCATTTACAAACACATGCATAAGCCACAGAGCCTCGTCACGGCAACCTGGTATCTGTGGTCCTAACACTAGAAAATAGGAATGAAAGTGACATGCAATGTATGATGTACGGGCGAGAAAATTGAAACTAATACAATCCTTACAAACTAAACCTCAGCCCGCACGAATCCGTAGACGTGACAGATCCTGCTATCAGTGCACTTGGATGAATGACCCCGACTAAAAGAAACACTGAACGTACCTTGCTGCTCCAGCACGTAAAGGTTGAATGCACCTGCAACAAAACCATGAAATATGCACTGAAATGATGGGGGAAGTACGAGCCAGCAATTACACTAATAAGGAAGCGAACACCTGAAGGGTGCAATGTGCTGACCTGGTGGAACCAGGCTAGTGGCGCCCCTGTCATGAACAAAAACTGGTAATGTGATTGTGGCTGCCCAGTGAGGGGCTGACATGTGGCCACCAAGCTGTTAAAAACAAGAGACGGCAGTGTGCCTGGGAATGTCAGCGAGATTTACTATGACAATATGACCCCAGGTGCTGGAGTGGCAGCTTGCTACCAGGCCAGCCACCAAGAACTGGCATGGAGCACCCTGTGAATGGGTGTGGTGACTTGGCAACCCCCCCCCAAACCTTGGTGCAGCAGACCCTGACCGCCACCAGTAAGGTGCTGCTTGCAACACCACCTCCGGTTCTAAAGGTTTGGCCCCAGCAGCCTCCCTCCCCTAACACCTAGCCCCTCACCTACCTTGACCAGAACGCTGTACCTGGAACAAACCGCGGAAGATCCTGTGATGAAAAACCATCAGACACAACAAGCACTGGAGAGAGAGGACAGTGCACATGGTATCAATGCGACTCTGTGAAACCCCCCTGAATCTGTCCGGTAGAAATGCATGGTGGAATAATCAAATGAACAGAGGAAAGTGGAAGGAAAGCCATGAATTCCGACCAACCCAACCTGATGACCTGAAACAGTGACTACCAGTGCCCAGGGACAGGCGTCAATTGTTGAGTTCATGATCCATGCCCCTCCCCCCCCCTACTGGTAGTGAGTTTGCAGTGGTTCATGCATCTGCCACCTGGTCATGATGATAGTGTTGGCATGAATGACCATCTGGGGCTGCATGTCAGGTCAGGGTTGGTGGTGAAACAACGGGTAACAGGTACATATGACCAAGGAAAGGAAATGACAAGCTGCAAGAACGAATGTTTGACCCTTTAAGCCTGTGACCCACAGGACTCAGCAGGTCGAACCTGGGTGCCAGAAAGACTTCTAATGCCGTGACCTGCTGACTGCTGCCCTGAAGACTGAACAGTGCCCTGCCCGTGGTAACAATGACCTGGTGATGACCCCAACGCAGCCGATACTGCTGTGCAGGCAAGCTCCCACAACACCTTAGAACCATGCAAATGCCCCATGATAGATGCAGCAGCACTTCCACCCCCCCACTCCCCCAACTTCCGGTCCCGCACCTACCTGCTGCCTGAATGAACCGAGCAAGTCCAGAAAAAAAGCCGCTTAAGGTACCTACACCACCAGCCGATGCTGCCACGAACAAAATGGAGGAGAGCCAGAGGGGTACGAGTGTCCACACTGCCTTCCACTACCGCCGTACGGAAAACGGAAGTGACATCGTCGACCGCGTCACTGCACTGAACCCGGAAATGCTAGCGAACGAGTGTGTAGGGAAGGAGGGGGGTTTATAAGCCCCAGACTCCTCCTACAAATACAGTCTAGCCAATGGCCAGCCTTCTAACATATAATGACTAGCCCAATTCTGAGAGTTTGTTGATCTCTCCTGGCATTTTTGCTGCCTTTACCCTGTGGAAGAAGATTTAAAAAAGAAATAGACTGTTCTCACAGTGAACCTAGCCATACTTGTACTAAATATTTTACTATTTCTATTGAAGGCGTTCATTTCTTTAGGGAGTCAGTTGATCAACATTTGGAGATTCTTTTGAAGTTACCCTTTGCTATGGCTGGTCCGGCCCAAGACTATGGCGAACTGGACTGGAGAACTCAATAGTGAACAGTCTCCTGATATAGATTATCCTATTCTTTCTGCAAGATTGCAGCTCTTGCTCATGACCTACTATTCTGCATAGATGCCATGGAGAATATGATTTGGCAAATCTCCAAAAAGTACTTCCATTATGTACATGCAGAGTCTTATGGCTTAGTCAGCTGACCCTACTCAAAAATGTGCCTTTTATGACATGCCCTTGGAAGGTGAACTCCTTTTTGAAAAAAATGCTTGAGGAATGCATTAGATAGTCACTGAGGGAAGAGGGTTCATACCCCACTATCCACAATTACACTCCTTCTTGTTTTGTCCACCTCTGCTTCCACCCCTGGAGGTGAAAGAACATCTACTGACATTTGCTTTGGCTTAGTACAGAGGCAGTCCTAGACTTTAGTTTTACTCTGTCTTAGTACAGGTACACAAGACTCTCTATTGCTTAGTACTTATGATTGCCTTGACCATGTTCTCAGTAGTCCCCTTATGCCATTGTTTCCCTCTCCAAACTTGCTTGCCTCTATGGCAAGACATCTTGAGTTATATGACTGCTTTACAGACTTTTATTCAGAGATCTCCCAGAATCTCTAATTCACTGATATTTTACAGTTAGGCCCATTCCAACATTTAGTTTGGGTGTCTCCCCTCCCTGAGGGGCATTTAGAGCTCACCCTGTATTCTGCAACCTTGCATTGGAGATAGTTCTCACCTATATGATGGTGAAAAACTACATCCCAGAACTGTTCTCATTTCTTATCCTGCAACTTCTGTTGCTTCAAATCACAAAAAGTTCAACAGACCAAATAAGAGTTTATTAAAGGAACCTGCTAATCCTTTTGCTTGTGTAGTTTTAAATTTGGTGATATTTAGCCCTTGTAAATATGGAAGCAGTATGTCTCACACAATTCATGCATGCCAGAAGCCTGATACAGGCACTGCCCTTTTGCATCATCCAAAAAGAAACTGCTTTGCATGTTTTCTGGGAGTGCCCCTTTGCCCAGAACCTGTTGAGGATCCTGGAACCAGAACTCTAATGCCCCGTACACACAGTCGGATTTTCCGATGGAAAATGTCCGATCGGAGCGTGTTGTCGGAAATTCCGACCGTGTGTGGGCTCCATCGGACATTTTCCATCAGATTTTCCGACACACAAAGTTGGAGAGCAGGAGATAAAATTTTCCGACAACAAAATCCGTTGTCGGATATTCCGATCGTGTGTACACAAATCCGACGGACAAAGTGCCACAGATGCTCAGAATAAATAAAGAGATGAAAGCTATTGGCCACTG
Organism: Aquarana catesbeiana; assembly: GCF_042186555.1. Classification (NCBI taxonomy): domain Eukaryota; kingdom Metazoa; phylum Chordata; class Amphibia; order Anura; family Ranidae; genus Aquarana; species Aquarana catesbeiana. The sequence continues at coordinate 488,278,366 of NC_133327.1, forward strand.
CCCCGTTTATAGTCCTGACGTACGTGTTTTACGTCACCGCGTTTAGAACGATCGGATTTTCCGACAACTTTGTGCGACCGTGTGTAGACAAAACAAGTTTGAGCCAACATCCGTCGGAAAAAATCCTAGGATTTTGTTGTCGGAATATCCGAACAAAGTCCGACCGTGTGTACGCCCTAAAAGACTTTGTACCGCAGGCAGTCCTCACCCACTTTGGGGTGATGAACAGACTATTTTGTGTTGCATTTGTACAAGAAGACATTGATGGTGCCTGCCAGGTGATGTGTTGCTTTAAGGCCAATTTGTGGTGTGCCAGAAAGCGCCTCGTCCATCGGAGGGAGAAGATAAAATGTCCATTGAGAACTGTAATAGACTGGGTCCACAATCTGCTCAGAGACTATTGCCTTTTGAATTTTATTGAGCAGAAGGATGTCTGAGAAGATTTCCCTGTTTCCCACTGTCCCTTATATGTCTTTGTCCTTCAGTCAAGCTTTGAGCCTGTGAACTCTTTTTCTCCTTCTTTTATCTCTCCTTTCAATCCCCCATCACACCCATTGCTCGTTGAAATGTTTGAACTTTTTTCTTTTGTTGTGGTGCAATGTAGAACATGCGGGACAGGGGCCTAACTCCGGCACTGCGCGTCTGACATTGTGCCACAAGGTATTTCTTGTGGTACCTTAGGGGCCACATAATGCTTATGGGGTAAAGTAGCATCATGCATGATGTAGTGGTTTGGGGAATTTCACCCTGCACAGCACATTAGACATCTAACCACAGTGAATGTCATTCTATTGTGTGATTGTATTTATATTGTTATATGGTGTATTCATGCACTGCCTCAGAGTATAGGGGAGAATGTATTCTGACAAAGTGATTGTTTATATATAAACTAAGTATATTTTTTAACAAAAAAATTTGTCAGGCAATGAGGGGAATTTACTAAAATTGGACCTTCTGAGCATAGTAACCAATCGGCTTCTAAGTTGAGCTTGTCCAGTTAAAATATAACTAAAAGCAACTTTTTTTTTGTTTTAGTTTTGGATAGTGTGGAGATAGAACACCTGTCAGTTTTTATTGCTGTTTGCGTCCCTGTTAGGGAGATTCACCATCTCTATTTGTCCTGTTTACCATTATCATTAAAAGTAAAAAAAAAAAATCACTAATTTTTGGTTGCCCCCAGAAAAGTAATAGAGGGGAAATCTTCTAATGGGTACACTAGTTCTGGTGACCTGGGAAGCCTGGGAAAAGATTCCTTTAGTTTTCAAGGATTGCCTCTTACTTCCTGTTTTAGCTATGGGACAGGATGGCATAAATAAACAGAAGGTGGCACACACAGGTTAAAATGGCAATTAAAGTTTAATTTCCCACATTTGTGGCTTTTTAAATCACAATTAGTGTCTCTGTATAAATAGTCAATGAGTTTGTTAGCTCTCACATGGATGCACTAAACCGGCTAGACACTGAGCCATGAATAGATAGAATAGAACAGTCAAAAGACCTGCGTAACAAGGTAATGAAACTTTACAAAGGATATAAAAAGATATCCAAAGCCTTGAATTTGCCAGTCAGTACTGTTTAATCACTTATTAAGAAGTGGAAAATTAGGGGCTCTTTTGATACCAAGCCAAGGTCAGGTAGACCAAGAAAGATTGCATAAGACCAATAAAAAAAAAAAAGGATTTCTAATACATAAATGTTGACTTACTGAAAAAAAAAGTCCATGTACAGTGTAGTATGCACTCAATACTTGGTCGGGGCTCCTTTGCATGAATTACTGCATCAATGCGACATAGCATGGATGCGATAAGCCTATGTTATGACTCATTTATGCAGTAATTCATGCAAAAGGAGCCCCGACCAAGTATTGAGTGCATACTATACTGTACATGGACATACTTCTCAGTAAGCCAACATTTCTGTATTAGAAATCCTTTTTTTATTGGTCTTATGTAATATTCAAATTTTCTGAGATACTGAACTTTTGGTGTTCACTAGCTGTAAGCCATAATCATCAAAATTAAAAGAAAGAAATGCTTGAAATATATCACTCTGTGTATTATGTATCTACTGTATATAATATGAGTTTCACTTTTTGAATTGAATTACTGAAGTAAATTAACTTTTTGATGAGATTCAAATTCTTTGAGATGCACCTGTGTACGTGATTTTGCATTTCCAGGTAGCTCCTGCTGATCATCAGAGCAAGTGACAGGAGAGAGCTTTGTGTATGTAAACAACATAAAGCTCTCTTCTGACAACAGCAATGTGCAGGTTTTTGTTTCCCTGCAAAAATGGGCACAACCCTTAGAAAAACAGTACACACAGTAAACTTCGTTAGGCACACATTTAACCCTTTGATTGCCCCAAATGTTAACCCCTTCCCAGCCAGTGTCATTAGTACAGTGTCAGTGTATACAGTTTTATTAGCACAAGTCACTGCTTTAGTGTCACTGGAGATGTCAGTGGCAGATGGCCAGTTCCCACAAAGTGCCAGTTAATGTCAGATTGCCCGTTGTTCCGCTGTAAGTCGTTGAACACAGCCATTACTAATTAAAAAATAAATAATTAAAACTTCCAGTATATATCTCATAGTTTGTAGATTTTAGAACTTTCACACAAACCAATATTCACTTATTGGGATTTTTTTTTTACCAAAGGCATGTAGTGGAATACATTTTGCCCTAAATATATCAAAATATGTGATTTTTTAAAAAACAATTTTATTGGATATGTTTTTATAAAATGTATGCTCTTTTCTCATTAATAGCGCAAAAAAAAGCCAAAAGAAAGCTCTATTTGTGTGAAAACAAAATTATATACATTTTGTTTGCGCACAGCATTGCATGGCCGTGCAATTACCAGTGCCAAATAGCAAAAAATGGCCTGGTAATGAAGGGGGGAAAAATCTTCCGTAGCTGATGTGGTTAAGCTTTGAAAATGAAAGCTTGAAGTGGATTGGTTGTAATGCACAGCTGATCCAGCTTCTGACTTCTCCAGTCTTAGTAAGTCCCCCTCAATGCATTAACGGCATGCGGAATGCTACACGAAGACTGCTATCTGCTGTACACAGGTATATGCAGTTATGCTTCTGCAAATATGGAAAGTGAAAATGTAGCATAGTGGCTGATGCCACTAATGCCTTTGAATTTTTGAAGCTTTAAACTAAACTTAGACTTGCTTGTTGAATTAAGTGGAGCTAAAAAAAATGGTATTCTGCACAGCCAAGAAAATTGTGCTGCCACCAGAGGAATTGTTGTGCTTATAAAATACAGTGTAGCCATTAGGATTTATACATTAAGCCACTAACTCTCAGGCATATGCCTATTTTGCATTGATTGGTTGTTTATTTTATTGTCCTTGTCCAGGAAGTTTGCAGTTTCTACAAAAATACCAGATACAAAATTTTGTCAAAAGTGCTGTGTTGGTAAGTATTTTCATTGTGAAACACAAATATTACATACTGATATGAGTGTGTGACAGTATATAATATGTCTGCAGTGTGTAGTAATTACAGTAAGAAATCTGTTAGTAAAGCAGCATTTAATGAGTAGAATCTATATGTGTTATAATACAGTGAGAATAGTACTTACTAAAATATTGTGTTCAAACCTGTTTGTGTGATCTGTGACTTAAGGTAACTCTTGTCCATTATATTGTACACCATTAGTTTTGATTTTGTACTGTGAAATTGAGTGATTTTGCTGGATGCAACTGGTGCACTTTCCCTAATAATGTGCACAATTTAACCTCTTCCCGCCCATGCTATAGCCGAAAGACGGGCGGATGTCCACGGATGGGACTCGGCTGATCACAGATTGCGGTAAAGGGTAAATCACAGCGGTTCTTTACCATGTGATCAGCTGTCAGCCAAACCGACTTCTGTTACAGGGACATTGATCCTCTCAGTGCCCACCAGTGCTGTTAATTAGTGCCCATCAGTGCTGCTAATTAGTGCCCACCAGTGACCTCTATCAGTGCCCATCATCGATGTCACTTATCAGTGCCTCCTGTCAGCGCCCATCAGTGAAGGAGAAAAATTACCTGTTTGCAAAATGTTATAAAAAACTTTTTTTTTTTTTTGTTTGTTTAGCAAAAAATAAAAAACCCAGTGGTGATTAAATATCACCAAAAGAAAGCTCTATTTGTGTGAAAAAATGATAAAAATTTCATATGGGTACAGCATTGCATGACAGCGCAATTGTCATTCAAAGTGCGACAGCACTGAAAGCTGAAGATTGGCCTGGGCAGGAAGGGGGTGAAAGTGCCCAGTAAGCAAGTGGTTAAATTGTTAATGTATTTTTCTTTTAAACAAACATGTCATACTTACCTGCCCTGTGCAAGGATTTTGCATGAGCAGCCCCGATCCTCCTCATCTGGTGTCCTCTGCCGGCACTCCTGGATCCTCCCCCTTACGAGTGCCCATTAACACACACAGTACAGCTCGGCCATGCCCCCAATGCTCTTACCTCACAGGCTGTGATTGACAGTAGCAGAGGCCAGTGGCTCCCACTGCTGCCTCCATGACCAGAGAGGAGGGAGCCACTGCTCTCGGACACAGCCCCGGATGGAGATCAGACTCGAATAAGTGTTTAGGGTGGGGTGGGGGAGCTTATCATAGAAGGTTTTTTTACCTTAATGCAAAGAATGCATATAGGTAAGTCCCACCTGCCTTTACAACCACTTTAAAATTGTATGTTGCATCCTTATATATGAAATTCAGTTTTAAATTGAACTGTTTGGATTTTAAGGGTTACAGTTCAGGCCACTTGTGATTAGTATTACTGATTATCTCTTTAAGTATATTCCTAAACAGTCAAGCTATATGTTTAAATAGTGCAAGCTTTTGCATGAGGTTATAGGCACATAGAGTATTTTTTCTCAAGTCATCTTCCAGGACGGCACACCTGAGAAATGAGAGGCTCCTCCCCACAGGAAACACAATCAATCAACAGCTGTTTTAAGTCCACACCCTTCCCCCTGATCCTCAGTTTTTGATTGTGTTTCTCCCTACACGGCGAAACTGTTTGTTTTTTTCCAAATGACCGAAGCCTGGGGCTGGTGGTCTCCCCCTGGGAGCCGGACCAAATGCCTGGGAAGCCTCTGGGTCTGGCGGGATATATTTATCCTTCCCGGGGGGTTCCCCTATCCTTTCCTCAGGGGGGGCAGCAGAAACTAGGAAAGCCCCCCTGAGAGCTGAAGGCCCCTGGGTACAGTGGTGTCCCCAGAACTTCAGGGGCCTTTATCCTGTCTCTCCCCCTTACCTGTCCGGACGTCCGTTCAGACGGGGGTGCTGGCCGTCGGTTCTTTCCAGGGGGATCGTATCCCCTGACTCCTGGGTCCCTGTTAGCTCGCGTGGGCTGCAAGGGAGGGCACCGCCTGAACGACCCGCGTTCTTACCCAGAAGGAAAGGCTGAGAGTCAGCAGGAGCAGGCGCCCACATCCTCCTTTCGAGGAGATACCAGTTTACTATGGTGAATGTCTGCCTAAACCACCTCATGGGAATGAGGAATGTACGGCATTGCCCCCCCCCCCCCCCCATGTGTATATACTGACTGGACAGTGCAGGACACAACCTAACCTTGCAGCTCCCTAAAAGGGACAGCAGTTGTGGGGGGGGCACTTTGGCGGCTATCCTCCTTGCGTGTGGACCATAAGGATGGAAAAGCAAGCCCGGTGGCTGTGGCAAAAGGGGAAGACGACAACGGTGAGTCAAAAATCCCCAATCCCAGCCAGATGGCTTCTGGGCATTTGAGATAATCTCCCCTGGGGTCTGGATTCAAATAGCCCAGAAGCTTTTGCTAAAGACACCAGCCACAGCTCCCTCCTACATCAGAGATGCTGTATGGTGGACAAGTGGTGCAGAGGAGCGAGTGTGCCTAAACCACCTCAGATGGGAAAGAGGTAGGTAAGGCATTTTTTCCCCTTCCACCTGTATTTACTGAGTGGTGCAGTGCAGGACCTGGGGTCTCCATAACAAAATAGCCCAGAAGCTACTGCTAAAAACCACCAGCCACAGCTTCCTCTTATAGCAGAGACACTGTGGTTATCACAACAGTAGGTTGCCAGCCTCTCCCTACATACCCGGTTGTGGTACATTAGTAGGGGTGAATACAGCAAAGAGGGTGACCTGGTAGAACAAAGAGTTCCTTACTGGCCAGGTATACCACTGAACAAGTTATTAATGGTGCAATGGTTGAAGGATTCAGGAGTAAACTCCCTTGCTCAGCAGGTGCACTAGGTTATCTGGCCCTATTAGCCCAGCTGCTAGGAATCTGCTTAAAGTTGCTCCAAGATACTTAAAAGCTGACCTAGCTTTCAACAATGTGGCAGGGACCAAGCTTCTGTGTGGCACAGTAGGGGTTCCCTTGTGACAGATCCTCCTTTTGGGGGTTGCTTGCTATGGGTAACTTTTCATAAGCTCCAACCTCCCACTCCACTCTTACATTGTGGTTATATTTTAATGCAGGGGGTAAGAAAAACCTTTTTGTTGGTTTGGGCTACAGTCCACTCAGTGACAGATCTAAAAGCGATTTACCATAAATCGTTTTTCCTATATCCTTTGATTAAGGATTTTTCTGTGCAAACATATGCAAGAGCTAGATGGCTATATGATTGCTTCTTTAAGGGCTGCAGGTGGCTATTTACCTCCAGGCTAAATTGGTAACCACCCTTTTTAGAGGTCTTATATTGGTCTCTAGGGCTGGGCTCACTGAGACTTTAGTTACTGATCAGCCCCACCCGTGTATGAGCTGGCTAGCGTTTGCTCAATCTACGGAGGTAAGGTAGGACAACAGTTACTATAGTAAGGTGTCCAACCATTTTAGGATTGGTTCCTTCACTGGTGGTGAAGGATTAGTATCTACAGCCCAGGCTATGCCTATGAAATAATTTGCTCCTGTTTGGTTATTTCATAAAGGGATACACCATGACTCCTTGGCTGCTCACCAGTAGACCTCAGTAGTGAAGGTTTGTCCTTGCTGGGGTGTTTGGTGGCACAACTAAAGTACACATTGAGATTTGTGACATCTCTGCTGAAGCTTGTTGGGTGTCCTTTTATATCCTAAAGGTACTGCTTTGTTTGGCTACAGATCAGAAAATACAACAGGGAAGGTGGTCTGTACTTTCTGGTTTTGTGCCGCACGCCAGAAACGCACATCATTGAGTCTGGTGATGACATTTCTGCTCATAATTGTTATATTGCTGCACATCAGACCTACACAAGATTGGGGTCTGTCTGTGGGGTTTTTGTGTCCTGTATTACTGCCTTATTGGTTGCTTGTCAGAAAGGCAGCAGGAAAGATTGATGGCAGGCGTAGTACATATACTGCCTTTGGTAATCGGTACAGCACCACAAGGTGGCGTCGTGCTGATTCAGACAGTGCTATTAACGGCAATAGCTGCCGATTTAAGGCATGCGATTTGACATGTGAGTCGCATGCCAAATCGCTTCAATATGGATGTGCTATCTCTATTCAGAATTGTTAGATTGTTGCACATTAGAGATATACACGATTGAAGTTTGTCTGTGGGTCCTGTATTACTGCCTTATTGGTTGCTTATCAGAAAGGTAGCAGTGAAGATGGATGGTCCTGATTTTGTTGGAAAATACAAATTGAACCTGTGCCATGGGTAGTACACATACTGCCATTGGTAATCGGTGCAGCACCACAAAGTGACGTGCTGATTCAGACAGCGCTATTAACAGCAATGGCTGCCGATTTTAGGCATGCGATTTTGACATGTTGAGTTGCATGCCAAATCACTTCATCATGGATGTGCTATCTCTATTCAGAACTGTTATATTATTGCACATCAGAGATATACAAGATTGAGGTCTGTCTGTGGGTCCTGTATTACTGCCTTATTGGTTGCTTATCAGAAAGGCAGCAGTGATGACAGATGGTCCTGATTTTGTTGGAAAATACAAAATTGAACCTGTGCCAGGGGTAGTACACATACTGCCATTGGTAATCAGTGCAGCACCACAAAGTGGCCCGGGCTGATTCAGACAGTGCTATTAACGGCAATGGCTGCCAATTTTAGGCATGCGATTTGACATGTTGAGTCACATGCCAAATCACTTGAATATGGATGTGTTATCTCTATTCAAGATTGTTGTTGCACATCAGACACATACAAATTTGAAGGTTTACTGCCTTATTGGCTGCATATCAGAAAGGACACAACAGTGAAGGTTGTTTGTCTTTTTCTGATTTGTTTTTGCTGCTCAGCAGGGAGACACATTGAGGGTAATGACATCTCTGCTAAGTATTGGTATATGCTACACATCAGACATACACAAAGATTGAACATTGTTTGTGTCCTGTATGTCCTATATTTACTGACTTATCGTCCGTATATCAGAAAGGCACAGCAGTAAGTGGTGTTTCTCATTGATCTTCCTTGCTGTTTCTTAGGTATACACAGTAGGGAGTTGTTGGCTGCACTCCTCCAGGGAGCCACAGCATGGGGACCCCTTGTTTGTTCGACCCGAAAACTGCTTTTCCTGCGACCTGTGTAATCTTGAGGTCTGTGGTTCCGTAAGCAGGGACTGCTGGATACGCTGCGACCTGGAGTCGCACAGTTACGAATGATACCCTTTGGAAGCCATAGTATGACTTCTCATGCGTCTTGCAGTCCCAAGTGGCAGGTTGGGTCGCACGGGTGTGGGAACCCTAAGCTTATCTGTCCCTTCTGGTTCAGGTTTTGCAATGCTGCAGGAATACTCATTGTGGAGTTATTGCCTTATTTTGCAGTAGACCAGAAAGATCGCAGCTGTAAAGGCTGTCTGTTGTTTGTTTTTATGTTGCTGCACAGCAGAAGTACTCAACATTGAAGCTTGTTGGTGCTTTCTGTTTCATATTGCCTTACCTTATGGCACTTCAGAAAAACACAATGCTGTAGGTTGCTTGTGTTCTTTCTCTGTTGGTTCTATGTAACTGCACTACAGAACTGCATAACAGGAAGGATTGTCTTATAACTGTACTTGGTGGTTCGTCATAAATACGCAACATAGAAGTTTGGGTCTTTCTGTCTTCTCTTTATAGCCTTGTTTTGCTGTACATCAGTAAAACACCACTGTAAAAGGGGGTTCCCGTCCTTTCTGTATTTACCAGTTATGACCTAGCTAACTGCACTTCAGAAATGCGCAGCATTTAAGGTGTGTTTGTGTCTTAATGCTTACATATTGGCCGCACATCAGAAAACCAGACTGTGAGGTTCAGATTTGGGTCTCTTCCCATATTTGATATTTTGGTTTAGCTAGTCACACTCAGATACACAACATTGATGTCTATGCTTGTGTCCTTTCTGTCTAAATCTATTGTGCTATGTCCACAATCTATGATTTTTTTTTTATTTGTGATATTAATACATGTATCACCTTTTTGTATTTCAGCCTTCTCTTCCGTGAAAGGGCCAGGAGTTCTGGTGCAGATGTCACATGTCAGAAAGCCTCGACCCCTTACATTCAGGGATGCCAGAGCCATTTCCTAGGGTTGAAGCCCAGTAGAGTTATGGGTCACTGGAGGAAGGCGATAATGAATCGCCCTGTTTAATAAGAACTTAGGAAGTTCGGTTCAGAGGAGTTTTTATGTCCTGAAGATGAAGTATAAACATGTATACCCGACCAAATAGGTTACAGCTCGGTGCATGGCCTTCATTTTGCCCTTCTAGCAAAACTAGATGTAGCAATATGAGTGTTCTTCTCCTGCTATAGATGTTAATCTCCTGAGTAGGCTCTCAGGCGTAAGTAAAACTATAGATTGGGCATGCCTTAAACCCAGGGATTAAGTTTTTGTTAATCTATTTCCCTTAAGTAGGTTTCCCTTCAGTCTTTGCTGACATAAAGATAAAAATGAACAAAAAGGGGTTGTCTGTCAGGGGCCCCCCTTTTTTGGCAGTTTTATTTCCCTGGACAGGGTTGTGTTAAGACAGGCCCCCTTATGGATCAATGTAGTGTCCTTGTCTTACAACACAGGTCTCCGATTAATCTTTTTAGTGGTTCTAAACAGCACCTATAGGCAGAATAGGCCATTGTTGGTAGATGTGTGACAGGCAATATTGATAACCTACAAGTTTAACATGTTTTCTGATTCCATCTTTAAGAGCCCACTCCACCTAGATCCTGCATCCGAAACAGAGAAGGCAGGGACACCGGTGGAGTAGACCGGCAGATCAGCCGCATGATCCAGCTAAGATACCTTCATCAAGCATATGGAGTAAAGGTAAAGCTTACTGCAGAACCGAGGTTCGCCAAGAGTCTTGCAGTGGTCCCACCCTAAGGTAGGCCTGAGGTACTTGATTATCCTCTCAGGTGTGCCGTCCTGGAAGATGACTTGAGAAAAGTACTAGTTACTTACCGGTAACTGTCTTTCTGGGAAATCTTCCAGGACGGCAGGCCTACTTCCCACCCGTTGGAGGAGGGAAAATTTTAGAACACTAGAAGGTGAGTGCCTATGAGGAATGATTTCCCTTGTGAACCAGGTTCAGGAGTTACTTCTCTACAAACTGAGGATCAGGGGGAAGGGTGTGGACTTAAAACAGCTGTTGATTGATTGTGTTTCCTGTGGGGAGGAGCCTCTCATCTCTCAGGTGTGCCGTCCTGGAAGATTTCCCAGAAAGACAGTTACCGGTAAGTAACTAGTACTTTTTATTACAGTTATATGGATTGATATACCCTGCAGCTGGGGCTCAGGGGAGTGGAAATACAGGCATATTTAATGATCTACAGCTATACCCCTATATTTATGTCTGTGTGCAAGTAGCAGTACACTTGAAAAAAAAACACACAACAGTCTGAGGTACAATGAGAGGACTTCTGCGCTACTTTAAAAAAAATTACAAAAAAAAGTGCAATATTGCGCATGTCTACTACGGTGGCTGCTTAACACAAATAAGTGTACTCACATAACTATCAAAATATAAAAGTGAACTGCTACCTAAATTAACATGAAGTGAACTTTCTAATGATGCTATATCAAAATGAACAGTATCTAAATATCTAAAAAATAGCAGTGATCCTTGCATATACAGCAATAGTGTTGAGAACCTCCTGTTGGAGCAAACATTGACTAATTGCATCAATAAACAAAAATGCTCAAAATTAAGGATAACAGTGAAGTATATAAACATTAGTCCATATAAAGTGAATACACCAAGTCCATTGGTGCTAACAGTGTAATTCACCCATGACAAGATGGATAATCTTCAGAGTGACATATACCCTTCACCAGTCAACTTATGCGCTCACCTCCCCATAAGACCCCTATTTGTGTCTAGTTGTGCCTTCCCCTCGGGGTATAATCCTTTGGGCTGACAGCCGCTCAGATATCCCTTGGGCTCTCATACATCTCAGAACATTGGAAATTCCGATTGGCACATGTGGATTGAAGGAACTTAAATCGTGCTTTACAGTTTTTAAAATGCTCAGTTTATTTAAAAGTAATAAAACTCATTTACATGTGCACAGCCTCCGGTGCACTTGGGAAATGCGCTTAGTACATCTGGGGTGCAGAAACCTCTTACAACCACTTTGATGTTTGTATATCCTTGGCTGCAAACCACCATCAGGTCTCAGTCTCCTTCCTGGTGGTGCGTGGTGACGTCACAGGCTTCGCCCCGAAGCATTTCATCACTACCGCATGACTTTATCAAGGGGTAAATGCCTAGTGACAAGTGATTCGTATTTATAGTCTAGGGTCCGGTCGCCATTTTCTTGTAGCCCGTGGTGGCAATTTTGTTAGTGACCATTTATAAGTGAACGTATACTAGCTGACTGATAAGCATATATAACAGCCATTAAATTAAAGCCTCATACGGCAAAACCATAAATGATCCTATAGCTCAGGGATATGCAATTAGCGGACCTCCAACTGTTGCAAAACTACAAGTCCCATCATGCCTCTGCCCCTGGGTGCCATGCTTGTGGCTGTCAGAGTCTTGCTATGCCTCATGGGACTTGTAGTTCTGCAACAGCTGGAGGTCTGCTAATTGCATGTTTAGATGAACAAAACAATCTTGTACAAAAGGCCATGGAAACCGGCCTAACTATAATGACTGCCCGCAATCAGTGGTAGTGCATGTTTGCACCACTCGACTGATAAGTTCCCTATCAATCTCGGAGAGCTGACAGGCCAAAAATAAAAACCAGTAAATTGCTATGAAACCTCCCAAGGGAAATTGTAGATCAGGGGATAGGAAATAACAGAAAACAGCTGAACAGTACCAATATCTGTGTATACAATACATAAAATCAAAGGGTCCAAAGTTATGTCCACCCACACTATGGATCCCACCACTGCACCAGGATATTAAACTGAAGTTAAATAAAACAGCCGCCACTTTAAATAAATGATCATAAAACATCTGTGTAAACTAATGAGGTAAATAGTAGCGCTAAATAAAGAAGACAAATTAATGTGTAAACAGTGATCATAAATGAAAATCACCCAGTGACAAGTGATAAATCAATATCATACATAGATAAGTAAATGGGCAAAGTCCATAGACTAAATCAGGTCTTCAGATATGAAAAATGTAAATCAATGTAAGTTCAAAAAGCTTTGTAAGAAGGCTCCAAACATCAAGCTCATCCACCACACCATGTGCAAATGGTGACTCCACTCCCCTCTGGGTGTCCACTCACCAGATGAAGTTGCCTTGCACTCTCATGCTTGGCAATTAAGCATCAACCCACACAGGGTTAAATATTTACATCGATCTCCAATTCTTAATGTTGATCTCACAGGAAATCCACATATAAAAGAACAAAGTGATCCAATAGCGCAGTATCGTTTGATCAAATTTATTAAAGTTAAAAGGTTTCAAACATTGTACTCACATTCAATCCGATAAAATTATGCATATAATGAATCCACTGCAGCAGCATGAGACTGTCATAGCATGGTCACAGCGCACCCAGTGTGTGTGTAGCGTTATCTCACCCACACCAGAATAGTCACCGCCGGAGTGTCACTTCTGGTAATTGCCTCTGATTACACTTTTAGTTGCCGTACAACCATGTCCAGGTGCGTTTCGTCATCGCGACTTCCTCCTGAATCCCAGGAGGACGTTGTGATGACGAAATGTGTTGGACCGTGGCTGTATTTATTATTATACCAAAAGTAATTATGGCCAAAACAATAATCTAAGCAATTCAGGCATTACAGGCAATCAGGATAGTTAGGCTGGTTTCCATGGCCTTTTGTCCAAGATTGTTTTGTTCATCTATAGCAGGGATATGCAATTAGCGGACCTCCAGCTGTTGCAAAACTACATGTCCCATCATGCTTCTGCCCCTGGGTCTCATGCTTGTGGCTTTCAGTCTTGCTATGCCTCATGGGACTTGTAGTTCTGCAAAAGCTGGAGGTCCGCTAATTACATATCCCTGATCTATAGGATCATTCGTGGTTTTGCAGTATAAGGCTTCAATTCAATGGCCGTTTTATATGCTTATTAGTCAGCTAGTATCCTTTCACTTATAAATGGTTACTAAAAAATAGCCACCACGGGCTACAAGAAAATGGAGAATGGACCTACAACTCTAAATACAAATCACTTGTCACTAGGCATTTACCCCTTGATAAAGTCACGTGGTAGGGACGAAACCTGTGACGTCACCACGCACCACCAGGAAGGAGACCACAACCTGATGGTGGTTTGCAGCCGAGGATATACGAACATCTAAGTGGTTGTAAGGGGTTTCTGCACCCCAGATGTACTAAGCTCTTTGCCCAAATGGACAGGAGGCTGTGCATCCACATGTGCCAATCAGGATTTCCATGGTCTGAGATGTATGAGCGCCCAAGGGATATCTGAGCAGCTGTCAGAACCCCTGAGGGGAAGGTGCGACTAGACCCAAATAGGGGTCTTATGGGGAGGTGAGTGCATAAGTTGACTGGTGAAGGGTATATGTCACTCTGAAAATTATCCATCTTGTCACGGGAGAATTACACTTTTAGCACCAATGAACTTGGTGTATTTACTTTAAATGGACTAATGTTTATATGCTTTAATTTTACTGTCACATCAAGTGGTTAATTTTGAGCGTTTTTGTTTATTGATGCAATTAGCTGTATATGCAAGGATCATTGCTATTTTTTAGACTGTTCATATTGATATAGCATCGGTAGAAAGTTCACTTCATGTTAATTTAGATAGCGCTTTACTTTTATATTTTATATAAACAGGGCAGTTGTTCTAGAAATGGGGCATGCTCACCTAGATAAATAAACTTTGAGTCATGTTTTTGGCTTCTTCTCCATAATAGCTCCTCTGTAGTCAAGGCAGATCACCTGTATACTCATGCTTCTAGGTGTCACATTCAGTGCCCACTGGATAACACTGAAGATGTTTCCATCAGCCCTGAATTAGATGTAGATTGTGAGCAATCACAAATAAATGTGCTTCTCTACAGCTGTACCTACTCCTCCAGCACCAAGCCAGAGAGCACATACCAGGCTTGCAGAATGCAAATAAACACTGATGGTGTATTTCTGCTGATTTAAAATGTGTTTAAAGCAAAATCCAAACAAATTATATATATATATATATAGATATATATATATAGATAGATATATATATATATAGATATATATATATATATATAGATATATATATATCTATATATATATATATATCTATATATATATATATATATATCAAGTAAACCCTGCATTTCATTTTCTAGCAATAAAAAATGGGGTGCTGCACCTTTAAGAAGCCTGAATACAAGACTTTCACCAAAACTAAACCAACGTAAAAGTGTGCATACCCACTAAAAAAAAAATCACTCAGTGCTTCAATAAAAGAACCCAAAAGGGATTCAATAGGAAAAATCAATAGTACATCAATGTGAATAATAGCAAGAATAATCAATTCATATATGGGGTCAATTTACTAATGTTTACTGAATGTGATAACACAGTCACGTGACTCATTTGCATAAATTATCACATGCGGTAAAGAAAGTCCAATTCACAAAAAAATAACAATTATGCGGTGGTTACCGCAAAATGAAAAATGTCCCAGTAGGGGCAGGAGGCGGAGCAGACATGCATTGTTAGAGCTCCACACCGCTGGGGAGAGAAGAGAAGGACAAAGCAGAGCCTGCAGGCTCAAAAGGTATCCATTTGAACCTTTCGCCCCAGGGAACAAACTGTGAAAGTTTGGGCAGGAAATATGGTACTGGGAGGAAACCGTGGCAGAAATAAAAATCACCTCACAAAGAGCTCACAGGCACTCACTGCAGCTGAAGCAGCTCCAGTCACCTCACAAGATACAGCATCAGGGCGCTCTCACAGACAGAAAATGTCACAGCAAGACTCTCCATTTGAGTCAGATACAGAACAAATCCTCTCACAAACTTCTCCACAAGCCTCCTCAGCATCCCCAGTAATATTATTACAGTTTGAAAAGATGCTTCATAAGGCTTTAAAACAAACTTCAGACCAAATAACAAAAAGCCTAACCAAAGAAATAAGAGAGCTGGGAAACCGCACCGCAGCCTTAGAAATAAAAATGGATGAAATTGAAATTACAACCCAAGAAAATATAACAGAATTGGAACAATTAAAAAAAGAGAATTTAATACTTCAAACTAAGCTCGAAGATTACGAAAATAGAGCCAGACGTTCAAACTTGCGCATAAGGGGAATACCTGAAACTGTGACAGACCTGCAATCTACTATTACTGCTCTATTACAAGAACTAAAGCCAGATATCCCTATTGAACGTTTAGAACTGGACAGAGTACACAGAGCCCTCACAGCCAAAAAGAAAGATGGACCCCCACGTGATATAATCACAAAATTTCATTATTACAGAACGAAAGAACAAATACTAATTGCTGCAAGAGAAAAAAAGGAACTTAATTTTCAAGGACACAATTATCAAATTTTTGCTGACCTATCCCAACTTACTATTACTAAAAGACGATCCATGAAACCCCAACTAATGGAACTGCAACGCCACAACATTATGTATCAATGGGGCTTCCCCTTTTCAGTCAGATTTAACTACCAAGGTACAATTTACAGAAGCAGATCAGCAGATGAACTACAACAAACCCTTTTAAAATTAAATCTGACAGAACCCACAAGCAGCAACACCCCCACAAGCAGAAGAATGACATCTTCACCTTCAGGCAGCACCCAGAAAATTTCAGAACAAAATGGGAATCATCATTCTCACAAAAGAGGCCGTTATGCCACATCATCCATGGACCAAGAAGATTCAATGGACTGACATCCTAATTCCTGATATCTCTTCATTTATTATACTAAGAGATGGTTCTCTATAAAAAAAAAAAACTATATTTATAACTGAATGTAATTGCATTCTGATAGTCACACACTGTGTGGGATCATGTTACATTCCAGTTATATTTCTTATTACTTCTGATTCATATAGCCTTAGAATATATAAGTGAAATAAGGAAATTCTTGTTCAGTTATATATTATCAGGTAATAACAATAGATTTATTACTTTTTAGGACAAATATGTTCAATAATCCAGAAGTAATGGAAGCTTTTTCTTTCTTTTCTTAAAACAAATATATTATTACCTAACTAGTTCCTAGAATTATGTTTTTGTTTATTCTAATCTGAAGCAATACAACCTCAATTTTATGAGTTAACATATCTAAACAGTTGCACATGAATACAATATGTAATTGTTTACTCTAAAAGGGTTAAAATCCCAAAATAATTCAAACTATCTTCATCAATACCAAAGTTATTAACAGTACCTTTCTAACTGAATTATTTAGCCTAGGGCAAGATTAACCATATACAACCACCCTGGAATAAATAATTTCAACAAAAACTATATTCTGCACTCCAATTAATGAAACATCATTTTGATGTCTTTTGACATAGCACTTCTCTCCTGTAAGCGGAAGATCCGTGTACCCCCATTAGCCCTCCTCATTCTCCCAACCATATTATGTGGGAGTGTGACGAAGGCACTTATTCCCCTGAGAGAGATATTTATTCTCTTTCACGGGTAAATTGTGATTACTTGCAAAAAATAATTTATACAATGTATCATCTAATCTCATATGTTTTTTGTTTACTCTTTACTCCAGAATTCACTGGTTTCTTTTCTATCTATTCATCTCTTCAGTCCACACAGGTTGATCAGCGCAGTCAGCTCTGCATAACAAAAAGTAAGTCAAAACTATTTGATCTATTGCCATGGCACCACTGAATATACTTTCCCTGAATGTTCAGGGAATAAATGTCCCTCAAAAAAGGACCAAAGCCTTCCGTACTTTCCATAACAAGAAGGCTCACATAGTATGCCTCCAAGAAACACACTTCACCAAAGATTCTACTCCAAAATATATTTCTCCTTTTTATCAACAAATTTACACGGCTTCTGCCTGTACCAAGCAAAGGGGAACTCTAATTGCATTTCACCGATCCACACCATTCACCTTATCATCAGAAATTAAAGACCCAGAAGGTAGATACCTGATACTCATGGGTTATATAATGGATACAGCAATCACGGTGATTTCCTACTACGCTCCTAACAAACAACCTACACCATTCCTCTCACATATATTACAAGTGATTAATACACACAAAATAGGAACAGTGATAATGTGTGGGGATTCGAACCAGGTCCTCCTCCCATTTCTAGATAAATCACCTTTTACACCATCCAAAATAACCTCTAGATTACCTTTTTCTCAACTTCTTTCCAAATACAATCTGGTAGATTCGTGGAGAGAAAGTAACCCAATGAAAAAGAAATTCACTTATTTCTCGCACCCTCATCAAACCTTCACCAGAATAGATCATATTTTTCTAACAATAGGAATGATACCAGAAATTATTGCATCAGATATAATTCCGATTCCGTGGTCTGACCATAATGCAGTATACACTACTATATCCTCAGCCATACCAAAAGCGCATGACCCAACGTTGTACTTACCGGACATAATGCTCAAACACCCACTACATCAGATGGCCATTGAACAAGCTTTAAAGGAATACATATCAATTAATAATACAACAGACATTTCCCCAATAACACACTGGGAAGCTCATAAGCCTGTCTTGCGTGGTACAATACAAAGACAAATGGCACTATTTAAACGGGAACGCAAAAATCTAGCAAAAAAACTAGAACTCAATTTTAATGCAGCCTACATATCATTTCAAGATAATCCATCTCAGAGTACAAAATCTCATCTGGAAAAATCTAGATTGGAATACGATCTATTTCTCACTGAGTCAGTTGATAAATCCCTCAAACGCTCCAAACACAATTTCTACATGAATACAAACAAACCAGGTACATATTTGGCTCGGGCATTAAATTCAACTAACAAATCTTTCAAACCAATACGTTTGAAATTATCAAAAAATGTTTACACTTGTAATCCAGTTAAACAATGAATTTAATCCTACAGAGGCTGAATCCTTCTCAAAAATAACCTTACCTGAGTTATCTCAGAATCAAAAAAGCAGTTTGGATGAGCCTATAACTATAGATGAAGTTGCTAACGCCATAAAAGACCTAAAACTTAACAAAAGACCAGGCCCAGATGGCTACTCGGCTTTATACTATAAAACATTCTCAGAAATACTCTCTCCCATTCTCACTGAAACTTTTAACAAACTTCTAGATGGACATTCTTTTCGGCAAGAAACACTAATGGCAATTGTTTGTATGATCCCAAAATCCCTTTCTGATGATACTTCCTGTGTGAATTATCGGCCTATCTCTCTGTTAAACCTCGATATTAAATTATTAGCAAAAATAATAGCAAAATGCCTCAATAGCATTATAGGAAAATTAATACATAGAGATCAAGTAGGCTTCATGCCAAATAGACAGGCAGGCGATAATATACGCAGGGCAGTGTTATTGGCACATATTGCTAAAAAACGGAAAATCCCTTTGTTTTCTATCTCTCGATTTTAAGAGGGCATTTGACACAGTATCCTGGCAATATATGCAATATTCATTACAAAAATGGGGTTTTGGACCCCACTTTTTAACATGGATCAAAACATTATATAATAAACCCAAAGCCTATATAAAATATGCTGGATACAAATCTGAAGCCTTTAATATCGAAAGAGGTACCCGACAGGGTTGCCCATTATCTCCCTTATTATTTGCCCTTATACTCGAACCCATGGCCCAATACATCAGAACAAACCAAACTATAACTGGCATTGAAGTAGGAGGTATTACACACAAATTATGTATATTTGCAGACGATATATTACTTTTTCTATCATCACCACAGGTCTCTGGTCCTAACTTAATACCAGCTCTTGATGGATTTACAGCCCTATCCGGCCTTATGATTAATCCTAAGAAATGCCTAGCGCTTAATATTTCACTCACAAACATGGAATTGATCCCGGCTAGGGCTGCACTCCCATTCACATGGGCAGAAAAATCAATCCCATATCTTGGAATTCATTTAACAGCATCTCATTCTGACTTATTCTCAACCAATTATCCTCCTGTATTAAGACAGATCACAAATCTAATAAAACAATGGTCGCAACTTCCTTTATCCTGGATAGGGAAGATTAATGCAATCAAAATGACCATTATACCCACATTGCTTTATCTATTCAGAGTCCTCCCTATTCCAATTCCTTCCTATTTTTTGAGAATAGTACAAAAAAGAGCAACTTCGTTTATATGGGGCTCTTCTAAACCACGTATACCTATACACACACTACATCTTCCCAAAAATAAAGGAGGCCTGGGATACCCTAATTTTACTAACTACTACAGAGCAGCACATTTGGCTAGTCTGTCCAAATACCATGCAAAACAGGAAATCCCATTGTGGGTATTTATAGAGGCTTCAGAAAATGACCCTCTATTAATATCAAATTTATTATGGCTTGATCCTAAAGACCGCTTTAAAATTCATAATCCCATAACTAAACACTTCTTATCTCTCTGGGATAAACTAAAAACCAAATATCAGTTACAATCTCCACACAATCCTCTCCTTTCTTTTATCAGAAATCCGGCATGGATCTACCCAAATTCTTTTAAAGCTTGGACAACATCAGGCATTCAGACACTAAATGACTTCATAGCATCTAAATCATTCCTTTCATTCCCATCGCTTAGAGAAAAATATGATCTACCAAACTCTGAGATATTTAGATATCTCCAAATCAAAAATTTCTATACACCATTCCTAAAGGGGGATACACCATTATCCCAATTATCCATTTTTGAATCAATCTGTACAAAAGATCCATTTGCTAAAGGTACAATTTCATCACTTTATAATCAATTATATGGAGTAGCAAATCTTAATAGACCCTCTTACGTTCAGAGGTGGGAGGAGGACCTGGGACGAACTTTAGAAGACACGGACTGGTCTAATATATGGCTCACATCTAAGTCATCTTCACCCAACATCTTAGCACTGGAGACAAATTATAAAGTCCTAACTCGCTGGTACCTTGTACCCGCTAGAGTGGCAAAATATTCACCTAATACCTCAGCTCTTTGTTTTCGAGGATGCCCAGAAATAGGCACATATTTACACATATGGTGGACGTGCCCAGTAATCCAAACCTTCTGGAAGGAAGTCTTCGTGATTGCATCTAAAATATTTTAAAAAATAATACAACCAGATCCATATTTAACTTTACTTAATCTAAAACCGGAATGGTTAACACTCTCTAAATTCAAACTTATGATCCAACTAATAACGGCTGCAACAGTGGCCAAGGCATGGAAATCTCCTACATTGGTACTAGCAGAAACAATTCACAGAATGAATAATACAATGTCCTATGCTAAGATGGTAGCCATCGATCAAAATCAAATTCCAAAATTTGAAAAACTTTGGCATCCTTGGATAAAACAACAGTTCCTGTCAAACTTCAATGACTCTGTCCTGTTGCCATGGTAACAGATTAAATGACTTACAGAGACACCCATTCTAAGGCTTCAAAGAGAACTAAAAAGAATAATAAACTGACGAGCGGGACAACCTTGTGGACCATACCTCTACCTTTCAACCCTTTTTCTTCTTTCTCTTTCCTTTTCTCCACCTTACGATTAAAGCTCATTATCAGAATTTATTTGACTATATACACTCTAATTGTAAACAATATGTATAGTAGGTATAAATCATTTAAATACCTACAAAAGTAACTAAGGAAATGATATATATCTTTAATTTAGGTTTACGTGAACCCAATGTTTAATATTTGAAATTTCATGATATTTACCTATATAAACCCTACTGTAAAACAATGAGCTTACTTTATAGATCCTTGTAAACTTACTTTATGTATCTTTATAACATTGTATACTCAATAAACTTCTTTTGACAAGGAAAAATGTCCCAGTAAATATCGCCAAAAAACATGTGGTAAGCTCTTAACATAGTTACATAGTTTGCAAAAAGACACAAGTCCATCTAGTAACTCATTTTTTTATTTATTTTTTTATTGGTTGAACTAGATTCTAAAAAAAAAATCATACAATCCCATATACACAATCCTATACCTACAATTGATCCAGAGGTAGGTAAAAAACCCCAGCAAAGCATGATCCAATTTGCTACAGCAGAGGAAAAAATTCCTTCCTGATCCCCCGAGAGGCAATAAGATATTCCCTGGATCAACTTTACCTATAAATGTTAGTACCCAGTTAAATTATGTATATTTAGAAAATAATCCAGGCCTTTCTTAAAGCAATCTACTGAGCTGGACAGAACCACCTCTGGAGGGAGTCTATTCCACATTTTCACAGCTTTTACTGTGAAGAAACCTTTCTGTATTTGGAGATGAAATTTATTTTCCTCTAGGTGTGTCCCCTTGTCCTCTGTGATGACCTTTAAAGTGAAAAACTCAACACCAAGTTCACTATATGGACCGCTTATGTATTTGTACATGTTGATCATATCCCCCCTTAATCTCCTCTTCTCAAGAAAGAATACATTCAGTTCCTCTAATCTTTCCTCATAGCTGTGCTCCTCCATGCCTCTTATCAGTTTGGTTGCCCTTCTCTGCACTCTCTCCAGTTCCCCGATATCCTTTTTGTGAACTGGTGCCCAAAACTGAACTGCATATTTCAGATGAGGTCTTACTAATGTTTTGTACAGGGGCAAAATTATCTCTCTCTCTCTCTCTGGAGTCCATACAGGGCCGGTGCTACCACTAGGCGAACTGTCACCTAGGGCACAGCCATGGCCAGTGCCACATTCCTCTCCTGTCACCTCCTCATCCCCAGTGGATGTAACCTCTAAAGTCACTGCAAAACACCTTTTAAATGCAGCAAGGGCCTACGTCCCCAGCATGTCTAAGCAACAATCTCCGTCTTTGGTGTCGCATTGGTTTGCCAGGATTAACGACATACAGCAGATGGAACGCCTGACGGTAGCCCTTGGTAAACAAGAGGAGGAACACAATACACGTTGGATACACTGGGATTTGTTCTGGTGATCGATTGATTATGGGACATACAGTTGAGCAATTTCTTTCATGAGAATCCGAGGCCTGGAGCCGTCGACCCCGCTGAAACTCTCTACCCTCCCCTCCTTCTTACTCCCCCCTTCTGTCCCTTTAATTGCCTCTTCCCCTCTTTTTTTTCCCTTCTTATCCCATCTCCCCATTTCTCTCCCTTCCTGACACCTAAGGTGTCATCCATTTTCCTATATTACCCAGAAAAATCTACCGGTATGCGATGATCACATTCGTCTCGCCCTATTTCTTTTTCTCATAGGTATGTGTATGACCCATAAAACTATTTTTCTTGAAAAACAGGCTATAATTGATGTAAAGGCAACCTACTGTTGATATTTTTTTTTACATATGGCTGTTAAGGAACTTTGTTGGTTTTCTCACTGTTATCCTCTGCCTATTTGAAGTGCTGAATTTAATGTCTATTTCTGGATGTCAGTTACCGTATGTAATGCCATACCTTATTGTTCATTCCACATACCTTAAATAAAGAATTTAAAGTCGCTGCAACACACATCACAGGGAGGAAGGATGTGTAGGGTTAAGTGGGGGGGGCAGTGTATACAGGAAGGGTGGTGTAGGGCTAAAGGGAAAGTGTATACAGGAAGGGGGGTGTAGGGTTGAAGGGGGGGCAGTGTGTGCAGGAATGGGGCAGTGTGTAAAGGAAGGGGGTGTAGGGTTAAAGGGGGGCAGTGTGTATAGGAAGGGTGTGTAGGGTTAAAAGGGGGCAGTGTGTATAGGAAAAGGGCTTAGCATTAAAGGAGGGTAGTGTGTTCAGGAAAGGGGGTGGCAGTGTGTACAGGAAGGGGGTGCAGGGTTAAAGGAAAGGGGGGCAGTGTGTACAGGAAGCGTGGGTGGAGGATTAAAGGGGGGCAGTTTATACAGGAAGGGGAGAATAGGGTTAAAGGGGGGCATTATGTGCAGGAAGGGGGGCACTGTGTACAGTTTTTCTTTTTTTGGGGGGGGGTGCAAGTAGTTGGCCTCGCCTAGGGCGCAAAATATTCTAGCACCGGCCCTGAGTCCATACCTCTCAATACAAGAAAGGATTTTGCTCACTTTGGAAACCGCAGCTTGGCATTGCATGCTATTATTAAGCTTATGATCTACCAAACCCCCAGATCCTTCTCCACTATAGAACCCCCCCAGTTGTACTCCCTTTACATTCATCAACATTAAGCCTCATCTGCCACATAGTCGCCCAATTAAACAGTGCATTGAGGTTGGCTTGTAAGTTGTAGACATCCTGTAAGGACGTCATTCCACAGTATAGCTTGGTGCCATCTGCAAATGGGGAAATGGTACTTTTAATCCCAGGCCCTAAATCATTTATAAAGATATTAAAAAGTAAGGGTCCCAACACTAAACCTTGGGGTACACCACTGATAACCTTAGACCAGGGATCCTCAAACTACGGCCCTCCAGCTGTTGCAGATCTACACATCCCATGAGGCATTGTAAAACTCTGACATTCACAGACATGACTAGGCATGATGGGAATTGTAGTTCCTGAACACCTGGAGGGCCGCAGTTTGAAGACCCCTGCCTTAGACCATTCAGAGTATGAATCATTAACCACTACTCTCTGAATTCGGTCTTTTAGACAGTTTTCTATCCATTTACATACTGATGTTTCCAAACCTGTGGACTTTACCTTACACATTAGTCGTATATGAGGAACTGTGTCAAACGCTTTTTCAAAATCCAAGTATACCACGTTCACAGACACCCCTCTGTCCAAGCTTTTACTTGACCTCCTCATAAAAAGAAATCAGATTTGTTTAACAACTTCTGTCTTTCATTAATCCATGCTGTCTGTTACTTAAAATATTTTTTTCTAGCAAGAACTCATCTATGTGGTCTTTTATTAAACTCTCCAGTTTCTTCTTAACTATAAAAGTTAAACTAACAGGTCTATAGTTACTTGGTAAAGACTTTATTATTCCAGTCATTAACGAGTCTCTAAAAATTTGATACAATGGCTTTGAAATAACAGAGCTCGAATTTTTTTTAGGATCCGTGGGTGGATGCCATCTGGTCCAGGTGCTTTATCCACCTTTATTCTGTCTAAATATTTTCAGACCATATCACATTTGAGCCATTGTGGATCATGAAGTCCAATTCACAAACGGAACAGAGTAAAAAAAAATGTGATATTTATCACCAGGGTTTTGCTGGCGGTATCACACATGATTTTTGTTAGAGACAGCGTAGGGGTCCCCTCCCCAGTAGCTGGTTGCTAAGGAGCGGAACGGAAAGCCGGCCACTGCATCCTTAACAAAGGATGTCTCAACAGATGTAAAGAAATCATACCAATTAAAAATGATGAAAAAAATAAAAAACAGCATGCCCCCCCAGTACATACCAGGCCCTTCGGGTCTGGTGTGGATTTTTAGGGGAACTTTAAAAAAATGGCGTGGGGTCCCCCCAAAATCCATACCAGACCCTTATCCGAGTAGGCAAGCCCGACAGGTCAGGAAAGGGAGGGTATGATCGAGCATCCCCCTCCTGAATCATACCAGGACACATGCCCTCTGCATGGGGGGGGTGCTTTGGGGCGGGGGTCTGCGAGCGGGGGACCTATCGGAATCTGGAAGCCCCCTTTAATAAGGAGGCCGTCTGATACGGCCCCCCACCCCCGCTATGTGAATGAGTAAATGTCCCCCAAAGTAGATCCAATGTCAATCACGCCGCCCGCCGTACCGCCAGACCCGAAAAAGGAGAAAAAAAATAACCTCCAGCCCTGACAAAGGCTCCCGTCGACTGCCTGCTCCGCCATCGAATAGTTCTTTTCTTTTTTTTTTTTCTTTATCGGAGAGCTTTTAAAAAAATATAATAATGAAAGAATGCTATCATCGTTTAAATGTTACAATGCATGTAACAGAATATGTAAAAAGGAAATCAAGCACGCAAAAATTCAAAACGAACAACAGATTGACAAAGGTAGCAAGACAAACCCCCAAAAATTCTTCAAATATATTAATAGTAAAAAGGTCAGGCCTGAGCATGTAGGTCCTTTACAAAATAATCTAGAGTGGGTGCCTGTGGACAAAGAGAAGGCACATTTATTAAATACTTTCTTCAGCTCTGTGTATACAAAGGAGCATGGGGGAGCTCATGTCCATAATAGGGGTGGTAGTTACACAGCCCCAAATTATCCACAATGGCTCAAAAATGATATGGTCCAGAAATATTTAGACAGAATAAAGGTGGATAAATCACCTGGACCAGATGGCATCCACCCAGATGGCATCCTAAAAGAATTGAGCTCTGTCATTTCAAGGCCATTGTTTCTAATATTTAGGGACTTGTTCATGACTGGAATGGTACCACTGGATTGGCGCAGGGCCAATGTGGTGCCCATATTTAAAAAGGGATCAAGGTCTTTACCAATAACTATAGACCTGTTGGTTTAACGTCTATAGTTGGGAAAGTACTAGAGAGTTTAATAAAAGACTGCATAGATGAGTTCTTGCTGGAAAAAAATATTTTAAGCAACAGACAGCATGGATTAATGAAAGACAGAAGTCAAACAAATCTGATTTCTTTTTATGAGGAGGTCAAATAAAACCATAGACAGAGGGGTGTCTGTGAACGTGGTATACTTGGATTTTGCAAAAGCGTTTGACACAGTTCCCCACACATGGCTCATGTGTAAGGCAAAGTCTACAGGGTTGGAAAGATCAATTTGTAAATGGATAGAAAACTGACTAAAAGACAGAATTCAGAGAGTAGTGGTTGCTGACTCTTACTCTGAATGGTCTAAGGTTATCAGTGGTGTACCCAATGGCGGTGCATCCATAAAGGGCGCAGGAGCGACGCCCTCTCTCTCCTGGCACTGCTCTAAAACCATAGATAGATTTATGCATTGCAAGAATCTATCTATGGTCGCCTATTCAGGTGTCCGGCCCCTTTTCGGGCTCCGGGCACCTGAATTACAGCGGCGGGAGTGTTTTTTGGAATCACCTGATTAGAGCCGTAGACTCTAATAGGCACTCAAAAACGTGAAAAGCGGGCGCAATGCTGTGCATTCGCTGTTCACTCAGCTGTGTGTTAGCAAAGCGAAGCAATTCGCTTTGCTAACACTGAACTGCCTCTCAGCCAATCAGGTGCTCGGGTCTGTTACCTGTCACCTGATTGGCTGAAACGTCAGGCGCGGCAATTGATGGGCACACTGGCAGCAATTGATGGGCACAGTGGCTGCATTTGATAGGCACAGTGGCTGCGTTTGATGGGCACAGTGGCTGCGTTTGATGGCACAGTGGTGGCAATTGATGTTTTTTTTTTTAAGTTTTTTTGCGCTCCCCAAAAAATTTTGAGCATCAGCCGCCACTAGGTGTACCCCAAGGTTCAGTGCTGGGACCCATACTTTTTAATATCTTTATAACTGGTATAGGGTCTGGGATTAAAAGTAACATTTCTGTCTTTGTAAATGATACTAAGCTATGCAGTGGAATAACGTCCTTACAGGATGTCTCCAATTTACAAGCCAACCTCAATGCACTGTCTAATTGGGCAACTAAGTGGCAAATGAGGTTTAATGTTGACAAATGTAAAGTTATGCACTTGGGGGCTAAGAATATGCACGCATCATACATACCAAGGGGAGTACAACTGGGGGAATCCATAGTGGAGAAGGATCTGGGGGTTTTGGTAGATCATAAGCTTAATAGCATGCAATGCCAAGCTGCAGTTTCCAAAGCAAACAAAGTAGGGCTGCAACTAACGATTATTTTCATAATCGATTAGTTGGCCGATTTATTGTTTCGATTAATCAATTAATCGGTTAATAACCTTAACTAAATTATACACCACACTTTTTTTTAATATGTAAAGTTTTAAAAAAAGGAAATGTATTCTTAAATATCTCTATGCAGTGGTAAATAAAAATAGCCAACTATATGGTTAGGGAGCAAAATATCTAATCCACTCTGAGAATAACAGACAGAGGAGATATACTGTATATACTATAAGAGGAGATATACTGTATGTACTATAAGAGGAGATATACTGTATATACTATTAGAGGAGAGATAAGAACATTTGTTCGATTTTCTAATCATTAGTGGGGTCAAAACGACGTTCATTTTTAACCACAGTGATGGGAAAATTTGGAAATAATAAAAAACTTCTTGGAGAAAGGAATTATCAGACAGCGTATGTGGTTTTCGTTCAGAAATTACAATTATTTTAAAAACAAGTGAAAATTTCAAACATTCATTCATCGAATTTACAACGATTTTTTGTCTGAATATTCTCATTTGAAAATTGATCGGTGTGGCCAGCATAAGGCTCGGTACACACCTATGCAGTTTGCTTTTGATCTGTATCTGCAGTGCTCTTTGCTGTGCGTTTTGATTTTTGCGCATGTGATTTTGCTGCCATTTGCATATTTGAATGTTTTTTTGGCCAATTTGTTGTTGGGCAGATTAAAAAACACAAATTGCTGCAAAAACGCAGTACATGCTTTTCTGCAGCTTCTCCATTGAAGTATGTTGAACCAAAAAAGCACTGTTTTGTGTTAAAAAATAGTCACTGACGCTTTCCAAATACGGAGCGGATGAAAAAGCATAGATGTGAACGTGTCCCATAGGAAACCATGTAAATGAACTGTAGTCCGTTTCTGCAAAAGCACCAAAAAACACATAGATGTGAACCTGGTGTGGTTAAAAAAATAAATAAAATGATCCCTTTATAGCACAAAAAAAGCAAATAATCACTACTGTAAGGGGTTCATTTTTTTACTGTAGAACTGTGAAAGAAATAGTTACAGTAGCGATTATTTGCTCTTTTTGTACTTATAAAGGGCTCATTTTAGTGTTTTTTTTTTTTAACCACATTATGTTACTGGCCGATTAATCGATTATGACAATAGTAATCGATTAATTTCATAATCGATTAGTTGATTAATCGATTAGTTGTTTCAGCCCTAAAACAAAGTCCTTTCTTGTATTAAGAGAGGTATGGACTCCAGAGACAGAGAGATATAATTTTGCCCCTGTACAAAAAGTATATCGTGGAACTAGAGAAAGTGCAGAGAAGGTCAACCAAACTGATAAGAGGCATGGAGGAGCTCAGTTATGAGGAAAGATTAGAGGAAATTAATTTATTCTCTCTTGAGAAGGGAAGATTAAGGGGGGACATGATCAACATGTACAAATACATAAGTGGTCCGTATAGTGAACTTGGTGTTGAGTTATTCAGAGTCATCACAGAGGACAAGGGGGCACTCTTTACGTCTAGAGGAAAAAAGATTTTATCTCCAAATATGGAAAGGTTTCTTTACAGTAAGAGCTGTGAAAAATATGGAATAGTCTCCCTCCAGAGGTGGTTCTGGCAAGCTCAGTAGATTGCTTTAAGAAAGGCCTGTATTCTTTCCTAAATGTATATAATAAGGAATTTTTTCCCCTGCTGTAACAAATTGGAGCTTTGCTGGGGTTTTTCGCCTTCCTCTGGAACAACGG
This sequence comes from Aquarana catesbeiana, assembly GCF_042186555.1. Taxonomy (NCBI): domain Eukaryota; kingdom Metazoa; phylum Chordata; class Amphibia; order Anura; family Ranidae; genus Aquarana; species Aquarana catesbeiana. The sequence continues at coordinate 488,307,303 of NC_133327.1, forward strand.
CGGGTGAAGGATTGTGTATACGTGATTCAATTTTTTTGTGTTTTTTTTTTTTTGGTTAAACTAGATGGACTTGTGTCTTTTTTCCAACTAGATTATCTACGTAATATGCAGGTCACTGCAATAAATCTTCATACAGTGTAAATGTTAAGAACACCCATTAGTATGCCCCAACACACCTAGAACCCTCCCACAAGACCAAAAAAGGAAAGAAAAAGGGAGCATAAAAAGTTGTAAACTTAATAAAAAACAAAACATAATAATGCAGGTTAGCAACGGTCCAAAAAGCATGTACAATAAAAAGAATGTTGCATTTAAACTTCTAGGGTTAACCATGTCCAATGTGAAGATCCAGAATGCTTCCCTTTCCAGGATTAGATTGTCTAGTTGCCTTCCTTGGTTTGTTTGTTTTTTTTTTTTTTTTTTTTTGGGGGGGGGGGGGGGTTAGTGATCATGGTCCGCAATTCATGGTCCTAGTGATGTGCAAAGTACAGTACATTGTATTGGTTTATAAACTCTCATTTTCAATTGCCAGGTTACTATTATTATTATGGCTCTCATCCTACCTATCCCAACGCACCTTCAGTGTCACTTACAATTCTTCTTCCTCCACTCCTCTTTCCTTCTCCGTCGAGGTCCCCCAAGGTTCTGTTTTTGGACCTCTCTTATTTTCAATCTACACCTGTTCCCTGGGTCAGCTGATAGCCTCTCACGGCTTTCAATATAATTTCTACGCTGACGATACACAAATCTATCTCTCCACCCCTCAACTCACTCCATTAGTCTCCTTACGCATCACTAACTTACTAACAGACATATCTGTATGGATGTCACAGCACTTCCTCAAACTCAACTTGTCCAAAACCGAGCTTATAATATTTCCTCCCCCACTTGCCTCTTCCCCTGACTTATCTGTCAAGAGCAATGGCACAACCATCCACCCATCCCCACATGTCAGCGTGCTAGGTGTTATCCTGGACTCGGAACTCTCCTTTTGGCCCCCACATCCAATCACTTTCCAAAGCTTGCCGCCTCAACCTCCGCAACATCTCTAAACTACATCCCTTTCTAACCAATGAAACCACAAAGCTCCTGATTCACTCCCTGGTTATATCTCACCTTGGCTACTGCAACTCCCTCCTCATTGGCTTACCTTTAAATAGACTATCCCCCCTTCAGTCCATCATGAATGCTGCTGTCAGACTCATCCACCTTACAAACCGCTCAGTGTCTGCTACCCCTCTCTGCCAATCCTTTCATTGGCTGCCACTCGCCCAACTAATTAAATTCAAAATACTAACAATAAGTTACAAAGCCATCCACAACTGTGCCCCCAGCTACATCACTAGCCTAGTCTCAAAATACCAACCTAATCGCCCTCTTCATTCCTCCCAAGACCTCCTGCTCTCTAGCTCCCTCATCACCTCCTCCCATATCCGCCTCCAGGACTTCTCCCAAGCCTCACCCATCCTCTGGAATTCCCTACCCCAATCTGTCAGACTGTCTCCAAATGTATCCACTTTTAGGCGATCCCTGAAAACTTTCCTCTTCAGAGAAGCCCATACTGCCTCCATCTAACAACTGCACTATTTTCTCCGTTAGCTCATCCCCACAGCTATTACCCTTTTGTATAACTTGACCCTCCCTCCTAGATTGTAAGCTCTAACGAGCAGGGCTCTCTGATTCCTCCTGTATTGAATTGTATTGTAATTGTACTGTCTGCCCTAATGTTGTAAAGCACTGCATAAACTGTCAGGCGCTATATAAATCCTGTATAATAATAGTAATAATACAGGATTTATATAGTGCTGACAGTTTGCGCAGCGCTTTACAATACAATTGCAGACGGTGCAATTACAATACAATTCAATACAGGAGGAATCAGTAGGCCCTACTGGTTAGAGCTTACAATCTAGGAGGGAGGGTCAAGTGATACAAAAGGGTAATAGCTGTGGGGGATGGATGAGCTGATGAAGAAAATAGAAGTGCAGTTGTTAGGTGGAGGGAGGATAGGCTTCTCTGAAGAGTAAAGTTTTCAGGGATCGCCTAAAAGTGGATAGATTTGGAGACCGTCTGACAGATTGGGGTAGGGAATTCCAGAGGATGGGAAAGGCTCGGAAGAAGTCCTGGAAGTGAATTTTTGGAGGAGGTGATGAGGGAGCTAGAGAGCAGAAGGTCTTGGGAGGAACGAAGAGGACGAGTAGGTTGGGGGATTGGCAGACAGGGGTAACAGACACTGAGCGGTTTGTAAGGTGGATGAGTCTGGCAGCAGCATTCATGATGGACTGAAGGGGGGGGATAGTCTATTTAAAGGTAAGCCAATGAGGAGGGAGTTGCAGTAGTCGAGGCCAGAGATAACCAGGGAGTGAATCAGGAGCTTTGTGGTTTCATTGGTTAGAAAAGGATGTAGTTTAAAGATGTTACGGAGGTTGAGGCGGCAAGCTTTGGAAAGTAATTGGATATGGGGCCAAAAGGAGAGTTCAGAGTCCTGGATAACACCCAGTACCCTGACATGTGGGGATGGGTGGATGGTTGTGCCATTGCTCTTGACAGAAAAGTCAGGGGAAGAGGCATGTGGGGGAGGAAATATTATGAGCTTGGTTTTGGACAAGTTGATTTTGAGGAAGTTGTGTGACATCCAGACAGATATGTCTGTTAGTAAGTTAGTGATGCGTGAGGAGATTGATTGAGTTGAGGGGTGGAGAGATAGATTTGGGTGTCGTCAGCATAGAAATTATATTGAAAGCCGTGGGAGGCAATCAACTGACCCAGGGAAGAGGTGTAGATTGAAAACAGGAGAGGTCCAAGAACAGAACCTTGGGGGACCCCGACAGAGAAGAGGAGAGGAGGAAATGATATTGTAAGTGACACTGAAGGTGCGTTGGGATAGGTAGGATGAGAGCCACTGAAGAGCACAGTCACAGAGACAGAGGGAGTAAAGTTTTTTTTTGAGGAGGAGGGGGTGGTCAACTGTATCAAAGGTAGCTGAAAGGTCCAGAAGTAGGAGTACAGAATAGTGTCCGTTGGTTTTTGCGGTTAGTAGGTCATTTGTGAGTTTTAAAAGAGCAGTTTCTGTGGAGTGTTGAGGGCAAAACCTAGATTGAAGGGGATGAAGAAGGTTATTCTTAGTGAGGTGGTCACTCTGTTGTAAACCAGGCGCTCAAGGAGTTTAGAGGAAAAGGGGAGCAGGGAGATAGGGTGTAGATTGGTAGGGTCCAAGGATGGCTTTTTAAGTATGGGGGTGACCAATGCGTGTTTTAGAGCATTGGGGAAGATGCCAGAAGAGAGGGAGAGATTGAAGATGTGGGTTAGAGAGTGTAGGATAGAGTCAGAGGGTGACCGTAGTATTTCAGAGGGAATAGGGTCCAGGAGACAGGTGGTTAGGTGGGCGTTAGAAAGAAGTTTAGCAACTTAGTTTATAGTAGCAGGTTTGAATAAGGGGAGTGTCAATTGTATCTGTTGACATGGGGTCTTAACTGGGGGAGATACCTGTAAAGTGAAGGTTTCATCACGAATTGTATCAGTCTTGTTTTTGAAGTGATTACCAATCTACTGGGCAGTGAGTGAGTCAGTGGGTGGAGGCGGTGCAGGACCAAGTACAGAGTTGAAGGTAGAGAAGAGTTGACGGGGACTGGATGAGAAGGTGTTAATAAGAGTGGAAAAATAGGTCTGCTTGGCAGTGTGGAGGAAAAAATAGCATTTTTGGAGGGCAGATTTGTATTGGTTGAAGTCTTTGAGAGACTTAGTCTTGTGCTACAGACGCTCGAGCACGACTACGTTTTTTGAGGATTCTGGTGTCATCTGTTTGCCAGGGTTGTATGGGTCGAGGCCTGATTCTGTGTGTGAGGGGAGCGAGCTTGTCGAGGGTGGATGACAGGGATGTATTGTAGATGAAAGTGGCTTGGTTGGGGCAGGACAGGGGTGAGATTTTGGCATAGAGGTGGTCAGTAGCAGAATAGAGAAGAGATGGGTTGAAGCAGCAAATGTATCTACGGGTGATGGTTAGGCGATTGGAGGGAAGGGTGGTGGAAGACAGGGAGATAGTTTCCTATCCCAGCAGTATTTTTGATACCTTTTCTTGAAGGGGATGATAGTCTTGCCTACCTATCTATGGTAGTAGGGGCTACCACAAATCCTCTAGGATGCTTCTGTTATGTTGTAATTTGCTTTTCTAATATGTCCTGGTAAGGGGATGATATCCGTCTTCATGTGGTGTTTTGGGCATGAAAGCTTTTTCTCATGCTGCTTGTGATGTACAGTATAGAATTTTTTTGGCGTTGCCCCTGTCTGTTTTTTGGAAAAAAAATTGCTGGTGACAGCCTTGAAGCTTGCTTACACCAGAGTTCCATTCCTGTATTCAAGAGATCAAACTCATAAAGTGTCTTACGCAGAGGCATAGCTTGAAGCTCGTTGGCCCTGATGCAAAAGTTGACCTGGGCCCCCCTTCACTAACTCCCGCCATTTCCACTGCATGCTTTTCCTGTGCCCTCTGAGTTTACTGAATTACCTACGTAGGGTGACCCGGCATTCGCTTTTCCATCAACACAGTGTAAAGCAGGGGTAGGCAACCTTTGAGAGGTGGAGATCTACCTGAACAACATGAAAGAGATCAAAGATCACCAGGGTTTGGCACCTTTTTAAAAAAAAAATAAACTAACTAGCAGGGCCTAACTAAATAGTAAGGAAAACTTAGAAAAAGATAATAAAATGTCACTGTAAAAATATAAACTTGGCCTACCGTATTTCCCGGTGTATAAGACGACCCCCTAATTTTACAGGTTTTTAAGATTTTTTTGCCTGTACTCGCCGTATAAGACGACCCCCCCCTTCCAAGGCTTCTGACACCTTACGACCCCCCCTTCTGAGGCTTCCAACGCTTCATATCCTTCTTCGTTCTTGCTGGAGCCATATCCTTCTTCCTTCTTGCTGGAGCCAATCACGGCAAGCGATGTATTCTATTAATGAATACAAAGCCTGCTTGGATTGGCCGAGGCTGTGACATCATCAACCCGCGCCTCTCTGACTCCAAAGCCAATTCGAGCAGGCTACTGTATGTAGCCTGCTCGGATTGGCAGAGCTTGTTACTCCAATCCGAGTAGGCTCTGTATTCATTTGAATACATCGCTCACTGGGATTGGCTTAGCGGTATATACTGTATGTAGCCTTCATACAGTATTACCACCAATCCAGCAGGCATCCAAGCAGCTGACCCGGCGTATAAGATGACTCCTGCTTTTTGGCCAGTTTTTTGTAAGTGTAAAAAGTCATCTTATACGCCGGAAAATATGGTACCTTAAAAGTGGAGAGTGTCACTCAGTAGAGCAGTGGATGGTGTTAACTGTGTCTGTAGGGCAGTGGATGGTGTCAGTAGGGCAGTGGACAGTGTCAGTAGGGCAGTGGACGGTGTCAGTGGAGCAGAGAATTGTGTCAGTAGGACAGTGGACAGTGTCGAAAGGGCAGTGGAGGACGTGGTTGGGAGGGCAGTGGAGGATGGTGACGGGAGGGCAGTGGAGGATGGTGACGGGAGGGCAGTGGAGGATGGCGTCGGGAGGGCAGTGAAGGACGGCGCCTGGAGGGCAGTGGAGGATGGTATCAGTGGAGCAGAGAACGGTGTCAATCGGGTAGTGGATGGGAGGACGGTGTCAGTGGAGCAGAGGACGATGTCGGTAGGGCAGTGGATGGGAGGACGGTGTCAGTGGAGCAGAGGACGATGTCAGTAGGGCAGTGGATGAGCTGAGTGGGAGGATCAGTTAACCCTTCAATAGCCAGGCACCTTTACTATTTAACCAGCAGCCACTACTTGAAGCTCACTAGTTATTTTTCACCTATCATTTCTCACAGGCAGTGTGAGGGAGCAGGGGTTGGTAGTTGGGGGTCTGTACATTGCAGGTAGGGGTCAGTAGTTGAGGATGAGGTGTGGAGGAGGGGGGATCTGTCTGTGTGTCCTGCTCTCTTTCTTGTCCTTTTGTAAGTCAATCAGTGGGTGCTTTAATTAATGACACCCCCCCCCCAGGCCCCTCAGGAGGTGTTTTACATAACTTTTCTAACTGTCTGTGTCCCTGTGATTGTTGGCAGGCAGTACAGGTGCTGTGGAGGGCACTGTGTATACCTGTCTCCACATGAGAGAACACTCCTCGCACAGCAGCATGTCTCTTATATGAGTTACCGAGGTCCTGCCCCAGCTCTTTTCTCCTGTCTTCGATCTGTGTCTGTGTGGCAGAGAGAGGCAGCTCACTGTCCTCTTGCCATTGTCAGCAGTGAGCACACTTCCAGGCTGACAGCGGCAAGCATCACACATCCCTGTCCTGGGCTTGCTAATGCATGATCTTCTGGGAAACTCAGACTTCTCTCCTCCAGCCAATGAGAGCGGGGGAGGGATGTGATCTGGGGAGAAAGCAAACTAGAAGCAAAGAAAGGAATACTCAGGCTAGGGGCGTGGCTTTTGCACCTGTTTAGGATTGGGAAGCAAGATATACCTTTTCTGGGCGGCATCGACCTCAACTCTTTTTCTCTATCGTACATAACGGGACACAGAGCAGCCATAATAACTAACTGGGTTATACGCCACCTATAGGTGAATGGACACTAGCAAACCAAAAAAAAAGATAGGAAGTCCTCCCCTATATAACCCCTCCTACACAAGAAGTACCTCAGTTTATTCGCCAGTGTCTTATAAGGTGATGGTCACGGTTTGGAGATCTCCATGAGCTAGCTAAGAAGATGGTCCTGGAGGCAGCCCTTTGAGCCTATCCGGCAGATTCCTTTAGTCCTCTTGACAAGAAAATTAGTTTTCTTGGTGGCAGTGACATAGGCCAGGAGGGTGTTGAAGTTGGCAGCGCTGTCCTGTAAAGAACCTTATTTGATCTTGCACCAGGATAGGGCGGTTTTGCGGCCACATCCATCGAAATCAGGATTTTATTCTACCTTCCTTTTTTCCGAATCCACAGTCTGCAGAAGAGAGATTATTTTATTCTCTTGAAGTAGTACGGCTATCAGAGTCTATCTGAGAATGTCGGCTCAGATGCGGAAGACTGATGTTCTGTTTATGTTGCCAGAAGGTCCCAAGATGGGATAGGCAGCATCTAAGTCAATTATTTCTCAGTGGATCCTCCAAGTGATTGTTCAGGCATATGGTTTAAAGGGTAAGGCTCCGCCTTTTCCAGTAAGGGCACACTCTACCAGAAGAGTGAGTGCTTCATGGGCAGTTCATCATCAAGCATCGATGGCTCAGATTTGCAAGGCTGCTACTTGGTCTTCGGTACATACATTCATTAGGTTTTATCAAATGAATGTTAGGACTCAGGAGGATGTTGCATTTGGACGCAGTGTACTGCATGCAGCAATATATATCCTGTTGTTCTGATGGTGTTTCTTTGATCATAATGGGTTCCCTCCCCTCTAAAAGCATTGCTTGGGGACGTCCCAGTTAGTTATTATGGCTGCTCTGTGTCCTGTGATGTACGATAAAGAAATTAGGATTTTTTCTACAGCTTACCTGTAAAATCCTTTTCTTGGAGTACATCACGGGACCGACTCTGTGTCTCTCGGCGGCACCATATTTAAAAACGCCAGTGACACTACAAGGCTGCAGATGACACAAGGAGGCTGCAGATGACACAAGGAGGCTGCAAATGACACAAGGAGGCTGCAAATGACACAAGGAGGCTGCAAATGACACAACAAGGCTGCAAATGACACAACAAGGCTGCAAATGACACTGAAAAAGGCTGCAGATGGACACTGAAAAAGGCTGCAGATGGACACTGATGAGGCTGCATTGATGGGCATTTAAATGTAAGTTTTTTTCCTTAAAACGTTTTTTTCCTTAAAATTCCCTCCTAAACTTGGGGTGCGTGTTATACGCCGATAAATACGGTATATTTATATATATATAGATATATCTATAGATATATATATATAGTTGAATATATTTTTTTATTGATTTTTTTCAAGGTAAAATGTAGCACAAGTGAGAAAAAGAAAAAGGGGGGGGGGGAGGTTACATAATAAAGAAAGAGGAGGGGGAGGAAGGGGGGGAGGCGGTTTTCACATACCGTCCTTTGCACAAAATGTTATATATTACATCTATATGATTGCTTAAAGTATTGCTTCATAATACAAAATACAAACCCAGCCATGCAGTGTCATCTATGTTCGGACACTGCCTGGAATATCAACTCTACAATCAAACTATCGGATGGGGGAGGGTATGGGGGAAGGCATGAGGGGGAGGGGGAGGGGGATGAATGGCGGGGGGAGGAGAGGGGGGGGGGACTCAGCAGTAAAATTCTAATAGCAGTTTAGTTATTTATGCATTAAGCCGTATAGGGTTGTCAGAATCACTTTCGTTAAAAGTTTGTATCACTCTTCATCTCCATATTAGACATATATGGGGCCCGATCCTCATACAGCAAGTCTGTTGAGGAGGGAGACCGATGAAGAATGGTGAAGCCATGGGTACCATAGTTGTGTGTAATTATTCCATGTATCTCCTAGTTTTGCCTGTAGCTCCTCCATGAGTATAGTGTCATTAAGGGTGTCTATCCATCTAGTAATAGGGGGGTTGGTTTCGGTTTTCCAGAACTGCGATATGACATGTCTAAGAAGGCTTCTCCTGTGAGAGCTGATTGGTCCTGGTAGGATGGATAATAGAGCCACTTTCGGGGAGGGCACCAGGGAGACATTGTATAAGTCATTATAAATACCAAATACCTTGTCCCAGAAAGGGCGAACTCGGTCGCATTCCCACCACACGTGGATATAGGAGCCCTTTCCTCCGTGACAGCGCCAACACATATCCGAAGTACCCGGGTACATCTTGCTCACCATGACTGGATCCCTGTACCACCGCGATAGTAGTTTGTAGTTTTTCTCTTGTGAGAACCCGGATATGGAAGATTTGTGTGTGAGTGTGAATAAGGTGTTCCATTGTTCAAGAGATCTCTCCATGCCCAGGTCTCTAGACCATTTTTGTGTGAAATTAGGCAGTGAATCATATGTATAGGACTGTATGTCTCTCTAAATCAGAGATAGAGGGTGTTTGGGGGTCTGAGAGAGACCACACATATCCTCGAATGTCGTGAGTGGTCTGTGGACCTGTCCTGAAAGATGGAGCGTCTTGCAATGTTGTGATAGAGATAGCATGGAAAGCCAGTCGATCGTAGTGGGGGATTGGGTATCTGATTGTGGATCGAATTGGCCTGTGGAGGCTTGAACAAACTGGCTGTAGGCCATTGCTCTATTGTATATGAACCACAGTGTCCCCTAGTGTTGTATATTGGGAGTGCTGGGTTGTCAAATAAGGAAGATAGAGGTCTAGGGTCTGTGGAAAGGGCAAAGGTGGTATGTTTGCTGTACCATGTGGTAAGTGCCTCAGTTGTCGGGGGATATTCCGTCCATAGTGCGAAATTTAGCATTGCATCCCCACAGGGGAGCTCTGAGGTCTGCTTGTGCCATGTCCTGCTCAATGGCCGTGGATGGTTTGGTTAAGGGTCGTGGGAACCACTCGAGAAGTCTGGAGACTATAGACGATGTGTGGTATAATTGAAAGTCTGGGAGACCAATGCCTACCAGAGTTTTGGGGGCGCAGAGTACTTTGTTTAAGCCTAGAGGGGTGGTGTTGCCAGATAAACTTGACCGCCAGGGAGAGAAGCGTAGGAAAGAAAGCTTTGGGGAAAAGTATGGGTAGTGTTTGAAATAAATAAAGTATAAATGTTCGACACTGAGCGCAAACAATAATGGTGACAACAGGCACCCTTGTCTTGTACCCTTTCTAATCTCGAAAGCCTCAGAGGATTCCCCGTTGGCCGCTATCTTAGCCGATGGATTGGAGTAGAGTGACATAATTTTGTTTAATATTTTCGAGCCCAGGCCTATCTGAAGCAGTGATGCATGTAGAAAGGGCCAGCTTACCCTATCGAAAGCCTTCTCTGCGTCACACGCTAGAAGGCATGTGGGAATATTGTTGCGTTGGACGTATAATATGAGATTTAGAGTTTTTGTAGTATTGTCCCGAGCTTCTCGATTCGGTATGAAACCTACTTGGTCGCTATGAACTAGGGATGGCAGTAGGGTGGCTATGATTTTAGAAAATAGTTTGAGGTCGACATTTAACCGGGATATGGGCCTGTAGTTGCTGCAATGAGAGTGGTCCTTTATAGGTTTAGGCAATACTACTATCTGGGCCTGGAGGAGTTGCAGAGATAAAGGGTGTGTCTCATCTACCTCCTCAAATGCTCGAGTCATTATAGGAGCTAAATTGTTGAGCGAACGTTTTCTAAAATTGGGGGGTATATCCATCTGGGCCTGGGCTCTTACCAGTCTTAAGTCCTATGATCGCGGTCAGGAAGTCTGAGGTAGTAATGGGTTGTTCGAGAATGTTAGCTTCTGCTGGAGAAATTGACATCACCCGGTGACCACGCCCCATGCCTATATAAGTCGTTGTGCACCGCACACATGGCATTACAGCGGGAGAGAGCATTGTGTCAACATCGGAAGAAGACCGGAGGGAAGAAGGCGACGAAGAAGACCGGACCAACAGTAGCAAAAGAGCCGGCAAAAGAGCAGAAGATAGCGGAGGAGCCCGGCAGAAGATACCGGAGTGCGGGAGAAGAACCGGAGAGCGCGGAGAAGAGGCCGGATAGCGGGAGAAGAACTGGAGAGCGCGGAGAAGAAGAGACCCCCGACGTTGAGAAGAAGACCCCCGGAGCTGCCTAATAAATTACTTTAAAAACCTGTCTAGTGTGTTTTTTTTATTGACACTTTTTTCCTAGGTGAATGGGTAGGGGTACGATGTACCCCATACTCATTCACAGAGGGTGGGTGGCTGGCATCTGGGGGCTCCCGGATTGCGATAAGCCCCCCGCCCGCAGACCCCGACAGCCAATGGCCAGGGTTGCCGGGAAGAGGCCCTTGTCCTCATCAACATGGGGACAAGGTGCTTTGGGGTGGGGGGGCCGCAGGGCGCCCCCCTGCCCCAAAGCACCCACCCCCCCTTGTTGAGGGCATGCGGCCTGGTACGGTTCAGGAGGGGGGGGCGCTCGCTCGTCCTCACCCCTTTTCCTGACTGGCCGGGCTGCATTCTCACATAAGGGTCTGGTATGGATTTTGGGGGGACCCCCACGCGTTTTTTTTCGGCGTAGGGGATTCCCCTTAAAATCCATACCAGACCCAAGGGTCTGGTATGCTCTTGGAGAGGGAACCCATGCCGGCTTTTTATTTAAAATTTGGCATGGAGTTCCCCCTCAAGATCATCTGAGCACAAGTCGCATGCCAAAGTCGGATCATGCAAGACGGCAATCCGACTTTGATCCGACTTTAGTGATAGTCAGTGCGCTGAAGTAGGATCAAAGTCAGACTAAAGTAGTACAGGAAGCATTTTCAAAGTCGGACCGACTTGTGTCGGACCAGTTGGGATGGCTCCCATAGGGAAACATTGATTTTCACACGTCATGCGACATGAGCTCCCAATGTCGGAGCATTTGTTGCACTAGTGTGAACCCGGCCTGAGATGGTTCTACACCTTCATTTGAGTCCAGCTGTGTTTGATTATATTGATTGGACTTGATTAGGAAAGCCACACACCTGTCTATATAAGACCTTACAGCTCACAGTGCATGTCAGAGCAAATGAGAATCATGAGGTCAAAGGAACTGCCTGAAGAGCTCAGAAACAGAATTGTGGCAAGGCACAGATCTGGCCAAGGTTAAAAAAAAATCTGCTGCACTTAAGGTTCCTAAGAGCACAGTGGCCTCCATAATCCTTAAATGGAAGATGTTTGGGACGACCAGAACCATTCCTAGAGCTGGCCATCTGGCCAAACTGAGCTATCGGGGGAGAAGAGCCTTGGTGAGAGAGATAAAGAAGAACCCAAAGATCACTGTGGCTGAGCTCCAGAGATGCAGTCGGGAGAAAGTTGTAGAGAGTCAACCATCACTACAGCCCTTCACCAGTCGGGGCTTTGGCAGAGTGGCCCGACGGAAGCCTCTCCTCAGTGCAAGACACATGAAAGCCTGCATGGAGTTTGCTAAAAAAACACCTGAAGGACTCCAAGATGGTGGGAAATAAGATTCTCTAGTCTGATGAGACCAAGATAGAACTTTTTGGCCTTAATTGTAAGCGGTATGTGTGGAGAAAACCAGGCACTGCTCATCACCTGTCCAATACAGTCCCAATAGTGAAGCATGGTGGTGGCAGCATCATGCTGTGGGGGCGTTTTTCAGCTGCGGGGACAGGACGACTGGATGCAATTGAGGAAAAGATGAATGCGGCCAAGTACAGGGATATCCTGGACGAAAACCTTCTCCAGAGTGCTCAGGACCTCAGACTGGGCCGAAGGTTTACCTTCGAACAAGACAATGACCCTAAGCACACAGCTAAAATAACGAAGGAGTGGTTTCACAACAACTCCGTGACTGTTCTTAAATGGCCCAGCCAGAGTCCTGACTTAAACCTAATTGAGCATTTCTGGAGAGACCTAAAAATGGCTGTCCACCAACGTTTACCATCCAACCTGACAGAACTGGAGAGAATCTGCAAGGAGGAATGGCAGAGGATCCCCAAATCTAGGTGTGAAAAATTTGTTGCATCTTTCCCAAAAAGACTCATTGCTGTATTAGATCAAAAGGGTGCTTCTACTAAATACTGAGCAAAGGGTCTGAATACTTAGGACCATGTGATATTTCAGTTTTTCTTTTTTAATAAATCTGCAAAAATGTCAACAATTCTGTGTTTTTCTGTCAATATGGGGTGCTGTGTGTACATTAATGAGGGAAAAAAATGAACTTAAATGATTTTAGCAAATGGCTGCAATATAACAAAGAGTGAAAAATGTAAGGGGGTCTGAATACTTTCCGTCCCCACTGTGTGTATATATAATGTTTGGGGGTTCTAAGTAATTTTCTAGCGAAAACTACCGTTTTTAACTTGTAAGCAACAAATGTCAGAAAAAGGCTTAGGCATGAGTGGGGTTAAAGATTGATTTTTCCTTACCACTCATTTTTGAGGATCTTATCTATAAAGAATAGAAGAGACGACTCTGCCTTTGGTTTTGCAATGGTGTTTATTTTTTTGTCTCAGTTCCGCACATTATAACTTATAACATTTATAATCTATCCTAATGTACTGTACATCCTTTTTTCAGCACAGATAAGGCTGTAATTTTGTATCCAATTTAAATACATTTTTATTTTATTGGGAATTTATAAAATATATATAGGTTTTGAAAATTAGGAAAAAAATAATTTCCCTGTACTTTTTTTTTCCCAGTGCAACATTTATATAATTTGTGCATATTTTCCACAAAATATGATCAACATAGTGTGCTGTTTAAAATGAGAACTTTAAATTGATTAAAATGGGAACACCTGTGCATCCCCATGCAGGTAAACAAGGCCTTGCCCGGGGTATGCTGTAGTACACCCTGTGTGAACAAAGTCTTAAAGTGGTCCTAAAAGTAAAATGCATTTCCTGCATTAAGCTAAAAAACATTTTACCTCTTTACCACAAAATTTCTCTTAATCCAGCGCTGTGCCCAGCTGCATCTCTCCCCTCTTCCTAGTCTCACAAGGGGGGAGTGTTGGCTCCTGCTGCTGTCAGTCAAATCCTGTGAGTAGGTAGTGGGGGGAAGGCATGGCCGAGTTGCGCTGTGTGTGTCTATGGATGCACACAGCCTGACTCGGGAACGCGCCCACCTGTGTGCTATGGGGGCTCAAGCAGGAGAGGACAGCGCTAGCAGGTGACTCCAGAAGAGGAGGTAAAGGGCCACTCTCTGCAATAACATTGCAGAGAGCAGATAAACCTTTTATTTATTTTAAAGTGATTGTAAAGACAGAAGGCTTTTGATCTTAATGCATTCTAGTCCCATCTCTATTCAGCGACGTAGGAGTGTCTCGGCTGCCCAGGACTCCCCTCCTAATTATCTGAGAGAGCAGCGCCGTTGGCTCCTGCTGCTGTCAATTAAAGTCGTTCTCCAATGAGGAGAGAAAGGGGGCGGGACCGGAATTGCGGCTCCATGTCTGAATGGTAACACGGAGCTGCAGCTCAGGTCAGGTGCCCCCATAGCAAGGTGCTTGCTGTGGGGGCACTCAACAGGATGAAGGGGCCAGGAGCACCAAAGAAGGACCTGAAAAGAGGAGGATCCAGGCTGCTTTGTGCAAATTCACTGCACAGCGCAGGTAAGTATAACATATTTGTTTTTTTTTTTTTGTTTTTTTAAAACAAGACGTTAATATCACTTTAATTTAATATAAAGGCTTACCAATCATTTTAAAATGTATCTGTTACCAGTCTGTGGACATACAAGTATTTAAATTGAATTCTAGGTATGGTATATTTTCACAAAGTTACAAATTGTCCAGCTTAGACCAATGTAACTATACAGTAAATATACCATATGTGGCTGATGACCCTCAAAGCTGGAAATCACCAAAACAGACACAGCTACTCCAGTGATCTGTACTTGCTTCTAAGTCCCATGGCTGGCTTAATGCATTCTGAACAGGTGGTCAGCCGCTCAGCACAGGCGCCATTCACAGAATGCCCTGTATTTTCTGAATTAATGCAAAGTATTTGCTGATTGGACAAGGTGGAGAGGTGGGGTAGTGATGTCACATGAGAACCACTGCTATGATGTAACTCAGTCAGGATAATACAACAGCAAGTACCCTTATGTGCCCAACATGCATACATGCACTGTTTAATATACAGTATAAGACCTAAATACAAGCTGTAAATAGAGCAATTTTTGACACCCAAAATGCAGAAACAATGAAGAATCTGTCAGATTGGTATCTTTGCCAGTTATCTCCTGTATTTGACTGTTAAGTTCACATGTTGTGATCATTTTTACCATGTGTATGTTACTGTTGTGAGTTAAATCATTTTAAAAATGCAGTATAGCTTCAGATGACCATTGTTTTATGTCTGTATTGGTGTGATAGCCAGTACATCCATCACAGTGTGAGTGACGGGGGGAGCACAAAATAGGTAGCCGCCCACTGGAGGAAACTAATTGGAGACAGGTAGGTTTTTGCCCACAAATGAAAAGAGTCTGCACTCAGAGTCTGTTCACACCAGAACACACAGGCCGCCAAGCACGCAGGAACACAAAAAGTATGGCAGGTACAAATTTTTAAATTGGGCCACATCAGATTGCATGGTACTATGGTACCATGCCTTTTGGTGGCCGCAAACACGCACATTTGCTGGATGCATTTGGGGTTCCATTAACAATTAATGACACCTGTGCACATCTGCAGATGACAGCTCATTGCCGTGCGGTGCTGGAAACGTGTGTTTCAGCACTGTAACTGGTACTCAGTCAGTGCACCTGTGGAAGCTGTGTAAAAATGTGTAAGGACATGCTATAAGGGCGCCTCTAGGACTGTCTGACCTAATGGGTCCATTGACACTATTGTGCTGTGCATTACGCATGCATTACTTGCACTTTTGAAATACCAAAAGACTTGCGCTGTGCTGCCAAAAGTTCCTTGTCAAAAGAAGTTTATTGAGTATACAATGTTATAAAGATACATAAAGATACATAAAGTAAGTTTACAAGGATCTATAAAGTAAGCTCATTGTTTTACAGTAGGGTTTATATAGGTAAATATCATGAAATTTCAAATATTAAACATTGGGTTCACGTAAACCTAAATTAAAGATATATATCATTTCCTTAGTTACTTTTGTAGGTATTTAAATGATTTATACCTACTATACATATTGTTTACAAGTAGAGTGTATATAGGTCAAATAAATTCTGATAATGAGCTTTAATCGTAAGGTGGAGAAAAGGAAAGAGAAAGAAGAAAAAGGGTTGAAAGGTAGAGGTATGGTCCACAAGGTTGTCCCGTTCGTCAGCTTATTATTCTTTTTAGTTCTCTTTGAAGCCTTAGCATGGGTGTCTCTGTAAGTCATTTAATCTGTTACCATGGCAACAGGACAGAGTCATTGAAATTTGACAGGAACTGTTGTTTTATCCAAGGATGCCAAAGTTTTTCAAATTTTGGAATTTGATTTTGATCGATGGCTACCATCTTAGCATGGGACATTGTATTATTCATTCTGTGAATTGTTTCTGCTAGTACCAATGTAGGAGATTTCCATGCCTTGGCCACTGTTTGTTTTGCAGCCGTTATTAGTTGGATCATAAGTTTGAATTGAGAGAGTGTTAACCATTCCGGTTTTAGATTAAGTAAAGTTAAATATGGATCTGGTTGTATTATTTTTTTAAATATTTTAGATGCAATCACGAAGATTTCCTTCCAGAAGGTTTGGATTACTGGGCACGTCCACCATATGTGTAAATATGTGCCTATTTCTGGGCATCCTCGAAAACAAAGAGTTGAGGTATTAGGTGAATATTTTGCCACTCTAGCAGGTACAAGGTACCAGCGAGTTAGGACTTTATAATTTGTCTCCAGTGCCAAGATGTTGGGTGAAGATGACTTAGATGTGAGCCATATATTAGACCAGTCCGTGTCTTCTAAAGTTCGTCCCAGGTCCTCCTCCCACCTCTGAACGTAAGAGGGTCTATTAAGATTTGCTACTCCATATAATTGATTATAAAGTGATGAAATTGTACCTTTAGCAAATGGATCTTTTGTACAGATTGATTCAAAAATGGATAATTGGGATAATGGTGTATCCCCTTTTAGGAATGGTGTATAGAAATTTTTGATTTGGAGATATCTAAATATCTCAGAGTTTGGTAGATCATATTTTTCTCTAAGCGATGGGAATGAAAGGAATGATTTAGATGCTATGAAGTCATTTAGTGTCTGAATGCCTGATGTTGTCCAAGCTTTAAAAGAATTTGGGTAGATCCATGCTGGATAAAAGGCCGGATTTCTGATAAAAGAAAGGAGAGGATTGTGTGGAGATTGTAACTGATATTTGGTTTTTAGTTTATCCCAGAGAGATAAGAAGTGTTTAGTTATGGGATTATGAATTTTAAAGCGGTCTTTAGGATCAAGCCATAATAAATTTGATATTAATAGAGGGTCATTTTCTGAAGCCTCTATAAATACCCATAATGGGATTTCCTGTTTTGCATGGTATTTGGACAGACTGGCCAAATGTGCTGCTCTGTAGTAGTTACTAAAATTAGGGTATCCCAGGCCTCCTTTATTTTTGGGAAGATGTAGTGTGTGTATAGGTATACGTGGTTTAGAAGAGCCCCATATAAACGAAGTTGCTCTTTTTTGTACTATTCTCAAAAAATAGGAAGGAATTGGAATAGGGAGGACTCTGAATAGATAAAGCAATTTGGGTAGAATAGTCATTTTGATTGCATTAATCTTCCCTATCCAGGATAAAGGAAGTTGCGACCATTGTTTTATTAGATTTGTGATCTGTCTTAATACAGGAGGATAATTGGTTGAGAATAAGTCAGAATGAGATGCTGTTAAATGAATTCCAAGATATGGGATTGATTTTTCTGCCCATGTGAATGGGAGTGCAGCCCTAGCCGGGATCAATTCCATGTTTGTGAGTGAAATATTAAGCACTAGGCATTTCTTAGGATTAATCATAAGGCCGGATAGGGCTGCAAATCCATCAAGAGCTGGTATTAAGTTAGGACCAGAGACCTGTGGTGATGATAGAAAAAGTAATATATCGTCTGCAAATATACATAATTTGTGTGTAATACCTCCTACTTCAATGCCAGTTATAGTTTGGTTTGTTCTGATGTATTGGGCCATGGGTTCGAGTATAAGGGCAAATAATAAGGGAGATAATGGGCAACCCTGTCTGGTACCTCTTTCGATATTAAAGGCTTCAGATTTGTATCCAGCATATTTTATATAGGCTTTGGGTTTATTATATAATGCTTTGATCCATGTTAAAAAGTGGGGTCCAAAACCCCATTTTTGTAATGAATATTGCATATATTGCCAGGATACTGTGTCAAATGCCCTCTTAATATTGAGAGATAGAAAACATAAAGGGATTTTCCGTTTTTTAGCAATATGTGCCAATAACACTGCCCTGCGCATATTATCGCCTGCCTGTCTATTTGGCATGAAGCCTACTTGATCTCTATGTATTAATTTTCCTATAATGCTATTGAGGCGTTTTGCTATTATTTTTGCTAATAATTTAATATCGAGGTTTAACAGAGAGGCCGATAATCTACACAGGAAGTATCATCAGAAAGGGGTTTTGGGATCATACAAACAATTGCCATTAGTGTTTCTTGCCGAAAAGAATGTCCATCTAGAAGTTTGTTAAAAGTTTCAGTGAGAATGGGAGAGAGTATATCTGAGAATGTTTTATAGTATAAAGCCGAGTAGCCGTCTGGGCCTGGTCTTTTGTTAAGTTTTAGGTCTTTTATGGCGTTAGCAACTTCATCTATAGTTATAGGCTCATCCAAACTGCTTTTTTGATTCTGAGATAACTCAGGTAAGGTTATTTTTGAGAAGAAGGATTCAGCTTCTGTAGGATTAAATTCATTGTTTGTCTTGTATAAAGTTGCGAGATGTGAGTGAAATTTATGGACTATTTTAACTGGATTACAAGTGTAAACATTTTTTGATAATTTCAAACGTATTGGTTTGAAAGATTTGTTAGTTGAATTTAATGCCCGAGCCAAATATGTACCTGGTTTGTTTGTATTCATGTAGAAATTGTGTTTGGAGCGTTTGAGGGATTTATCAACTGACTCAGTGAGAAATAGATCGTATTCCAATCTAGATTTTTCCAGATGAGATTTTGTACTCTGAGATGGATTATCTTGAAATGATATGTAGGCTGCATTAAAATTGAGTTCTAGTTTTTTTGCTAGATTTTTGCGTTCCCGTTTAAATAATGCCATTTGTCTTTGTATTGTACCACGCAAGACAGGCTTATGAGCTTCCCACAGTGTTATTGGGGAGATGTCTGTTGTATTATTAATTGATATGTATTCCTTTAAAGCTTGTTCAATGGCCATCTGATGTAGTGGGTGTTTGAGCATTATGTCCGGTAAGTACCACGTTGGGTCATGCGCTTTTGGTATGGCTGAGGCTATAGTAGTGTAGTAGTGTATACTGCATTATGGTCAGACCACGGAATCGGAATTATATCTGATGCAATAATTTCTGGTATCATTCCTATTGTTAGAAAAATATGATCTATTCTGGTGAAGGTTTGATGAGGGTGCGAGAAATAAGTGAATTTCTTTTTCATTGGGTTACTTTCTCTCCATGAATCTACCAGATTGTATTTGGAAAGAAGTTGAGAAAAAGGTAATCTAGAGGTTATTTTGGATGGTGTAAAAGGTGATTTATCTAGAAATGGGAGGAGGACCTGGTTCGAATCCCCACACATTATCACTGTTCCTATTTTGTGTGTATTAATCACTTGTAATATATGTGAGAGGAATGGTGTAGGTTGTTTGTTAGGAGCGTAGTAGGAAATCACCGTGATTGCTGTATCCATTATATAACCCATGAGTATCAGGTATCTACCTTCTGGGTCTTTAATTTCTGATGATAAGGTGAATGGTGTGGATCGGTGAAATGCAATTAGGGTTCCCCTTTGCTTGGTACAGGCAGAAGCCGTGTAAATTTGTTGATAAAAAGGAGAAATATATTTTGGAGTAGAATCTTTGGTGAAGTGTGTTTCTTGGAGGCATACTATGTGAGCCTTCTTGTTATGGAAAGTACGGAAGGCTTTGGTCCTTTTTTGAGGGACATTTATTCCCTGAACATTCAGGGAAAGTATATTCAGTGGTGCCATGGCAATAGATCAAATAGTTTTGACTTACTTTTTGTTATGCAGAGCTGACTGCGCAGATCAACCTGTGTGGACTGAAGAGATGAATAGATAGAAAAGAAACCAGTGAATTCTGGAGTAAAGAGTAAACAAAAAAACATATGAGATTAGATGATACATTGTATAAATTATTTTTTGCAAGTAATCACAATTTACCCGTGAAAGAGAATAAATATCTCTCTCAGGGGAATAAGTGCCTTCGTCACACTCCCACATAATATGGTTGGGAGAATGAGGAGGGCTAATGGGGGTACACGAATTTTCCGCTTACAGGAGAGAAGTGCTATGTCAAAAGACATCAAAATGATGTTTCATTAATTGGAGTGCAGAATATAGTTTTTGTTGAAATTATTTATTACAGGGTGGTTGTATATGGTTAGTCTTGCCCTAGGCTAAATAATTCAGTTAGAAAGGTACTGTTAATAACTTTGGTATTGATGAAAATAGTTTGAATTATTTTGGGATTTTAACCCTTTTAGAGTAAACAATTACATATTTTATTCATATGTAACTGTTTAGATATGTTAACTCATAAAATTGAGGTTGTATTGCTTCAGATTAGAATAAACAAAAACATAATTCTAGGAACTAGTTAGGTAATAATATATTTGTTTTAAGAAAAGAAAGAAAAAGCTTCCATTACTTCTGGATTATTGAACATATTTGTCCTAAAAAGTAATAAATCTATTGTTATTACCTGATAATATATAACTGAACAAGAATTTCCTTATTTCACTTATATATTCTAAGGCTATATGAATCAGAAGTAATAAGAAATATAACTGGAATGTAACATGATCCCACACAGTGTGTGACTATCAGAATGCAGTTACATTCAGTTATAAATATAGGTTTTTTATAGAGAACCATCTCTTAGTATAATAAATGAAGAGATATTAGGAATTAGGATGTCAGTCCATTGAATCTTCTTGGTCCATGGATGATGTGGCATAACGGCCTCTTTTGTGAGAATGATGATTCCCATTTTGTTCTGAAATTTTCTGGGTGCTGCCTGAAGGTGAAGATGACGCCATTCTTCTGCATGTGGGAGTGTTGCTGCTTGTGGGTTCTGTCAGATTTAATTTTAAAAGGGTTTGTTGTAGTTCATCTGCTGATCTGCTTCTGTAAATTGTACCTTGGTAGTTAAATCTGACTGAAAAGGGGAAGCCCCATTGATACATAATGTTGTGGCGTTGCAGTTCCATTAGTTGGGGTTTCATGGATCGTCTTTTAGTAATAGTAAGTTGGGATAGGTCAGCAAAAATTTGATAATTGTGTCCTTGAAAATTAAGTTCCTTTTTTTCTCTTGCAGCAATTAGTATTTGTTCTTTCGTTCTGTAATAATGAAATTTTGTGATTATATCACGTGGGGGTCCATCTTTCTTTTTGGCTGTGAGGGCTCTGTGTACTCTGTCCAGTTCTAAACGTTCAATAGGGATATCTGGCTTTAGTTCTTGTAATAGAGCAGTAATAGTAGATTGCAGGTCTGTCACAGTTTCAGGTATTCCCCTTATGCGCAAGTTTGAACGTCTGGCTCTATTTTCGTAATCTTCGAGCTTAGTTTGAAGTATTAAATTCTCTTTTTTTAATTGTTCCAATTCTGTTATATTTTCTTGGGTTGTAATTTCAATTTCATCCATTTTTATTTCTAAGGCTGCAGTGCGGTTTCCTAGCTCTCTTATTTCTTTGGTTAGGCTTTTTGTTATTTGGTCTGAGGTTTGTTTTAAAGCCTTATGAAGCATCTTTTCAAATTGTAATAATATTACTGGGGATACTGAGGAGGCTTGTGGAGAAGTTTGTGAGAGGATTTGTTCTGTATCTGACTCAAATGGAGAGTCTTGCTGTGACATTTTCTGTCTGTGAGAGCGCCCTGATGCTGTATCTTGTGAGGTGACTGGAGCTGCTTCAGCTGCAGTGAGTGCCTGTGAGCTCTTTGTGAGGTGATTTTTATTTCTGCCACGGTTTCCTCCCAGTACCATATTTCCTGCCCAAACTTTCACAGTTTGTTCCCTGGGGCAAAAAGGTTCAAATGGATACCTTTTGAGCCTGCAGGCTCCGCTTTGTCCTTCTCTTCTCTCCTCAGCGGTGTGGAGCTCTAACAATGCATGTCTGCTCTGCTAGGCTCCGCCTCCTGCCCTGTGCTGCCAAAAGTTCTATCAGCGGGTAAATCATCTGACATTTTTTCAAGTATGCATTACTATGTAAGTGATTAATGAACAATGGAGCAGATTTCTAAAAAGTTGAGAAATAGAAAAGTGTTTTTGTTTCCCATTACAGTAAGATGTGGTCATTTTGTAACCTGTATTAGAGAAATGCCATATATTGGGTTGCTGAGGGTAACGCCTCCATGCTTTCTGTAATTTTCTTGCTAGTACTATAGAAATAATATCCAATAGGTTTATTTATTTCAGGTACTTATATAGCGCCGTCAATTTACGCAGCGCTTTACATATACATTGTACATTCACATCAGTCCCTACCCTCAAGGAGCTTACAATCTAAGGTCCCTAACTCACATTCATATACTAGGGCCAATTTAGACAGAAGCCAATTAACCTACCAGCATGTCTTTTGGCGTGTGGGAGGAAACCGGAGTACCCAGAGGAAACCCACACAGGCACAGGGAGAACATACAAACTCCAAGCACGTAGTATCGTGGTTGGGATTTGAACCAGCGACCCTTCTTACTGCTAGGCGAGAGTGCTACCCACTACACCACTGTGCCGCCTCAATAGGTTGCTGTAGGTAACACCTCCATGCTTTCTGCTGTTATCTATAAACTAGACTGCTGTAGAATAAACTGCTGTTATCTATACACTAGATAAACACATTATCTTAATCCATAATTCTGACTTATCTCATACAGTGCCTGTTTTTTGTCTAGTGAGGAATCCATATACAAGCCATAAATATCTATGTGGAGCCCTGCAATCCAGTATTATACTTTTAGAATGGGTAGAACAAATGCAGAAATTCATGTTAATCAAGGTAAGGTTTTATTTTGTGATGTCTTGCATTGCACTTCCATTATTGTAAACCATAGCCTTTATACTATGCTCCAAGAATCACAGCTTACAGTGTCGTGGTCAATGCACAATGGATACATAAAAAAGGTAGCCAGAGAAAAAAAACATATCTGACACATTAGGAAAAAAAATCTGTTTAAGATGATGGCTGTAAGTTTGACAATCAGCTGCCTTATCCAACACATCAGAGGAACTGTGGACAATATTTTTAAGGTTGTGGGAGACCTATACCATCTAGTAAAATGTTTATGTCCATATTCCTGGAAATTTTGACTTGTGTAAAATGCATCATCTCGTCCCTGTGTTCCTTTGTAAAGGTTAAGTTGAGGTCTTACCATTATTAAAGAAGGAGAGCTTTTTAGAAGGTGGAAAGTGGATGTCTGAGAGATTGAGTCTAGGCATTACCACCCGATTATAAGTAACAAGAATACCTATGATGCATCTATATAATACAAAGAAAGTGAAAAAAGTTGTACAAAGTGCAAATATGACAAAAAAAGTGAAAGCGTGACAAGGTAAAATCAGTCCATAAGAACTAATTAGCAAAGGTTCTAAATGTGTGTTTATGCCAGGCATGTCCAAAGTCCGGCCCGCGGGCCAATCGCGGCCCGGTTTTGAACGGCCGTCTGGTTATCTAAACCAGCCTTTCTCAGCCAGTGTGCCGCGGGATCAGGGCTGTCAGATGAGCCCGATCCCCTGCCAAACTGTACATCGGCACTGTGAGAAGCTCCATCAGCCTCAAAAGTGAAAGTAAAGTGCAGGGTAGTGTGCTCTGCTCTCTGCTTCCCCCTACAGTGCAGTACCCGGCTGAATGAGGAAGCTGGAAAGGTACAGTACTGTGATTGAAGCTAGATTCGTTTTAAAAGGGCTTTATTCATGTGTCTGTGCATGTGTGTCTGTCTGTATGTGTGTGTGTGTGTGTGTGTGTGTGTGTGTGTGTGTGTGTGCATGTGTCTGTATGTGTGTGCATGTGTCTTTATGTATATCTGTATGTATGTGTGAGCATGTGTCTGTATGTGTGTGTTTGCATGTGTCTGTATGTGTGTGTGTGTGTGAGTGTGTGTGTGTATGTGTCTGTATGTGTGTATGCATGTGTCTGTATGTGTGTGCATTTGTCTGTATGTTTCTGCATGTGTGTGCATGTGTCTGTGTGTATGTATGCGTGTATGTTACTTTTAATCCCCCCACCCCCCCAATTCCTGTACCATCAGAACTGCTTTTGTAGGGCTTGTTTGTGATAGCAGTCAGGACTGCACAGATCGCTTTTCAGAGGCATTTGACAGGTGGTAAAGAGGTATTATGTTGCCTCCTCACCACCTGTTTTAAGCCCGTAAATGCAGCATCACTATACCGCAACCGTGCAATGCACACAGTTGTGGGATAGTTGCAGTGCAGCCCCATTCAGCCTGGGTATACCTCCAGCTGAAGCCACAGCATGTGTACACCCCCAGCTGCTCCCTCTGCAGCTAAAGGGGGAGAAGTTGGGGGTGGTAAAAATAGCTTAACCATGTGGTTTTACTGCCCCTCCAGCCTGACATGCGATCAAGCCCTTGGTTGATATCTGTGTGGCTGTGTGTAGGGCAGCCCATTCATTTCAATGGCTTCCCTACCCACAAAAATGCAGGGAAAGAAGTCCCCGACCTTTTTTTTTTTAAATTGCACTGCACCAAAAGCACCCCACATTTTCCAATGTGTGGGGTACCATTAAGGTACCCCTAAAGAGCAGAGCATTCGTTTGTGTGTCGGGAACGACAAAGGCAAGAGAATTCTTGTTGGGCAGTGTATTATTGCTCGAACGAACACACTTATGCCCCGTACACACGGTCGGATTTTCCGATGGAAAATGTGTGTTAGGAACTTGTTGTCGGAAATTCTGACCGTGTGTAGGCTCCATCACACATTTTCCATCGGATTTTCCGACACACAAAGTTTGAGAGCAGGATATAAAATTTTCCGACAGCAAAATCCGTTGTCGGAAATTCCGATCGTGTGTACACAAATCCGACGGACAAAGTGCCACGCATGCTCAGAATAAATAAAGAGATGAAAGCTATTGGCCACTGCCCCGTTTATAGTCCCGATGTATGTGTTTTACATCACCGCGTTTAGAACGATCGGATTTTCCGACAACTTTGTGTGACCGTGTGTATGCAAGACAAGTTTGAGCCAACATCCGTCGGAAAAAAATCCTAGGATTTTGTTGTCGGAATGTCCGAACAAAGTCCGACCGTGTGTACGGGGCATTAGACCGAATTTTAATGGTTCAAAGAATGTCAGGCAAAATGGTCGGCCCTCACACATGTTCACTTCATCAAATCTGGCCCTCTTTGAAAAAAATTTGGACACCCCTAGTTTATGCAATACAGTTCAAAAACTGAATCCACACTCCCAATTTCTTGTGCATCCACCACGTAGTGACACCATATAGATGAGCCTCCCACCGGATCCAGTGTACCATCACATAAATGGTCAAATGCGCTTGTTGAATCACTTTGATCAGGAAAACTCCAGGCATCAGGCACATGTCCCATCAGGATTACTCCATCAGCATAAAGGATATGGTGGAAGATAAAAAATATATATGCGCCCATAATGTAATCCAAAAAATAATAATATTTGTTTAAAAGCATGATAATAAGCAAGATAATACTTGCAACAGGATCCATTTCAAAATACAAGTAAAGATGGGCAAACTATTTAAAATCCGCATAAATGCAGTAAAAAATAATAACAAGAGTGCTTTTCCCAGAGCAGCAAGCCAGACTCCACAATCAGCGAGCATGCGTGATGATGTAACGTTGTGGCCACGCCCAACATGTTTTGTCAGAGAGGACTTTGTCAGGGGACTGGCTTAGACGGCATAGATCACATTTCGAGCTATAAAGCATTACTCATAACTATGCAACCAATACAGACTATAGAGTGACCAGATGCAGGAGAGAGTGAGCGTGCCGGGTGTCCCCTCTTCGCTCCTTACCTTCCCATCGATTGTGAAGTGCCTGGCTCAACGAGGAGGCTGGTGCGGGGCTCGCTTGTGAGGCTGTCAGCGTCTTCCCATGGTTCTCCCTGGGGATTGTTGTTTTACTGGGCGCTCGCCATTGGAGTTCTCTCCCCATCTCCCTGGACCAGATGCCAAGCTGAAGCCGAAACTGAGCTGCAAGTCGGGTAGCATACGGAGCCGCCCGCGATCTCGCGGGATTTGCGGCCGAGACCTGCAGCTGAGGTTACGAGCTGTCTTGCCGACACGGAGGAGGAGTGGATGCGGTGAGAGTACTGCAGGGTAAAACGTTGAGTCCCGCAAGAACGCTCGAACCCCCTCCCCCCCTTAATAACAATAAC
Organism: Aquarana catesbeiana; assembly: GCF_042186555.1. Classification (NCBI taxonomy): domain Eukaryota; kingdom Metazoa; phylum Chordata; class Amphibia; order Anura; family Ranidae; genus Aquarana; species Aquarana catesbeiana. The sequence goes on from NC_133327.1 coordinate 488,333,423, forward strand.
AGTTTTTCAATAAGCCTTCAGTACATTTCTGACAAACCTCTGAAATATTCCAATATGTCAAAAAAAAACGAGCGGCAGAGGAGCAGCTATTCCAGGAGGCTTTTCAGATGACCCGCTCCACGAAAGAGAAGGTGAACCAGGCGGCGGCAGCTGCAGCAACCAAACTGGAGCGTTTTTCCCATATAACTTCCCTGTCACCTGCTAAGAGGGGCCATCAACAGGTGGCAGTGCAGGCTAAAACCCAGACAAGCTCTGCATCAGATAGAAAGAGCCAGGCCAGGTGTCTTCAAACCCTACCACGCCATCTAGCAGCAAAACCGTGAGTACGAAAGGGACATGGGGAGGAAAATTAGGAATTGTACCTATAAAAGCTACTGTAGTGGCCGAGGCGTCCATTGTGACTGGTCCTGTTTTGGAGGAGGTGGAACCCACATTGAGGGACGCGCTGTATGCCGTTAATGCCTGTAAAGACTCAATTACCAGTCTTGATAACCAGCTAAAAAGCATTGAGGAGGAATTATTATTAATGAGTCATGAACTGCCTAAGACTGTGGAAAGGACTACTGCTTTAGAAGAGAGACTAAGTACAGTCGAGGACAATTTATATCCGCTAAAGCAAGAAGTTAAGGAAATGAGGGAACAAATGGCTATACAGGCAGTTATTCTTAGAGGGGTGGTTCAGGGAAATTTTTGGCCCTACTACTTTTACACCACTTTTTGCGATTGAAAGAGCTTATCGGATCCCTTTCAGAGCCCGGCAAGCGGCCGATTACACCAGGCCACTACTTTTGAAACTTGTCAATTACAATGATAAAGTGATCCTACTTCGGAAGGCCAGAGAGATGGGGGATGTCAGGTATAATGGGGTTAGAGTATCATTTTCCCCCGACTTTTCGCCAGAGCTCCAAAAGCGGAGAGCTGAATTTATACCAATTAAGCAAACTCTGCAGAAACATAAACTTAAGTATGCTTTGCTATATCCAGCCCCTTTACGGGTGACAGCATTGGGCGGAACTTTGTTTTTTAGCTCACCAACTGAAGTGTTGCAATGGCTGGAGGAACATAAGAAGGACCTGTAGAAGATGTTTAGCATGGAACTACATTTGACTGTAGAGGAGGGAGGCGGGGGTGGGTTGGTGGAGGACTATTTTATTTTTTCAGGTTCATCAGTGGGGGCTTTCCCCCCCTAAACATCACAAATATCAATATTAACACGACAGAAGGCACAAATAGAGAGAAGGGTGAGATATGGAGGGAAGGAGGAATATATAGGTACAAGGAAATATTTGAGGTGGAGGGGGGAGAGCGAGAATGTTATAATATTTATTTTTTTCCTTTGTTTTTGTGTGTTTCTTTTTCTCGTTTGTTTTTCTTTACATTTTTTTATATCTTTCCATGCAAGGTAGGACATTTAGTATAACCTCTTGGAATGTCCGAGGTTTAGGGGACCCAATTAAGAGAGCTATGGTCCTGTCGGCATTGGAGGAGAGCGGGCCTCGACTGCTCTGCCTTCAGGAGAGGCATTTGAGAGATGCTACGGTGGTACAGCTCTGCAGCCGGAGGTTCCAATCCCAGTACTATTTGGTCCATTCCTCCTATTCAAGTGGGCTGAGCATAATGGTTGGGAGAGGAGTGGCGTTCTCCTGCAGGGAGAGCTGTATTGATGAACAGGGCCGGTATATCTTTTTGTTTTGTCTAATTGAGAATAAACCATATGTGTTGGCAAACATATATATCCCCCCCCCCCCCCATTTAGGTTTGAGGTTCTACATAAAATGTTTGCACTGGATAAAACGGGAACCCCAATAATAGCAGTGGGAGATTTCAATGAAGTTTTAGACAAGAGTCTGGATAGATTCCCACCGGAAAATAGGCCCAGTACAGTAGGAGAGGGTCGGCTATCTCGATTCTTGGGGGAACTGGGGCTGAATGACATATGGCGAATGCGCCACCCGCAAGAAAGACAATATTCATGTTTTTCAAGTTCCTATCTTACTCTCTCCAGAATAGACATGGCTCTAGGTAATAGGGAGGTATTGTCATCGGTAAGCAGTATAGAATATGGTCCAAGAGGAGTCTTGGACCACTCCCCGCTGGTGTTGACAATAAATACAGGGGGCAAAGCCCATTTTAGAGAATGGAGGATTAGTCCCAGGGGCGGACTGACCATTCGGGCACTCGGGCCCCATGCCACTAAGGGGCCCCATCAGGGTTGCCAGCCTCAATAAAACCAGGGACAGTATGTAAAAATTGTGTTTTTTTAAAAATCCTAAGATTATAGCTGCCCCGCCTCTCCAGTACCTTTTCAGTGTGTGTCCGTGTATTCTGTGTGTGTATACTGTGTGTGTATATTGTGTGTCTGTGTGTGTATACTGTGTGGCCCCATAATCTCCAATTGCCTGAGGGCCCCATAATCTTCTCCTATTGCCTGGGGGCCCCATAATCTTCTCCTATTGCCTGGGGGCCCCATAATCTTCTCCTATTGCCCGGAGGCCCCATGAGTTGTCAGTCCGCCCCTGATTAGTCCCTGCTGGCTGTAATTGTTTGGCAACCCTGGAGATATGGTGATTAGATTGAACGAATTTGTGCAAAACAAGGCAGGCACGGCATCAGTTGGAGTGGTCTGGGACGCCCTGAAGGCCTATCTTAGAGGTCTCCTGATCCAACAGGTGGCAAGAACCAAGGGGAAATCTAGAGAGTGGGAAAGGGATATTAGGGACGAGATGATGCAGGCAGAGAGGCGATATGTTGAAGACCCAACTCCATATAGGCAAACCGAATGGCTAGATAAGCAACAAGTCTATAAAATGACCACTACAAGGAGGATGGAGAACAGATGTATATTTCAGAGGCAGAGCCATTTTGGAGAAGGGGAGAGAGTGGGCCGTATGCTGTCCCTCTTGATTAAATCTAATACTCCCCCCTCTTCTGTTTAGGCAATTAGGATACCAAATGGAGAGATATCCACCGGTGCGACAGAGTGAAAGAATGGACGGTTTCCTTCAAGGAATACCAATTCCAACCTTGTCAGAGCAGGATAGAACAGACATAGAAGCACCGGTGACCCTAGAGGAGTTAAAGGGAGCGGTGGCTGGGATTTCCAGCCAAAAATCACCAGGTCCAGACGGGCTCCCAGTAGAAATATACAAACGATATGGTGAGGTACCACTCCCAGAATTATTAAAAACATTGGGATGGGCATTAACCAATGGGAGACTCCCCATCCCAATGTCGGAAGCCGCCATCATTGTAATACATAGAAAGATCAATTGGATGTCTCCTCTTACCGCCCTATCTCACTATTATGCACTGATGTAAAAATCTTGGCCAAAATGCTAGCAACCCGCCTAAACAGATGTATTCCAAAGTTGATACACCCTGACCAGTCAGGCTTCATTCCCAACAGATCAACTAGTACCAACATTAGAAGAGTCTTTTTAAACATGCAGATTCCAACTGACAATGCAGGTTCTAGGGCCATTTTGGCCTTGGACGCTGCCAAGGCCTTCGATAGCCTAGAATGGAACTACTTATGGAGGGTGCTAGAGAGATTTGGGTTTGGCCCCTCCTTTATCAGGTGGGTGAAAATACTTTACAGCGAACCAAGACCTAAAATAAAAATTAACAATGAATATTCAGAATTATTCCAGTTGGAGAGAGAGATGAGACAGGGCTGTCCTTTGTCCCCTCTATTGTTCGCTCTTGCAATGGAACCACTAGCAATTATGACTAGATCACGGCTAGATATACACGGGTTCCGGTGGCAAATGGAGGAGGACAAGATAGCACTGTACGCGGACGACGTTCTGTTTTTTCTTGGAGATGTTGAAACCTCGCTAGACACCGTGATACAAATGGTTGGTGAATTTGGGCGATTCTCTGGTTGTCAGCTGGGAGAAATCCTGCTACCAGTTGACCCACTGGGTAACCAGACACCGCCTGGAGCTCCCCACTTGAAGGTGGTTGCCAAGCTGAAATGTCTCAGTGTCTGGATTACGAGCGACATAAACCAGTATATCAACGATAACTTAGTCCCACTGTTACTTAAATTAAAGCAAAAGGGAGATATTTGGAGCCGACTCCCTTTATCTGTAGGAGGGCGTTGTAATTTAATAAAGATGATATGGCTACCACAGATACTGTACTTGTTCCATAGCTCTCCTATTTGGATAGGTCAGAAGTGGTTCAAGAGAATAGAATCCCTTTTTAGGGAATGAATTTGGATGAAGGGTCAGTTTACAAACCATGCAATTACCGATTAAAGAAGGGGGTATGGCGGTCCCACACCCAAGATCATATTTCCTGCGTGCGTGCATAAAGGAAGTCACGCGCCCGCGTGTGCTTGTCAGTATAGGCTCATAAGAGCCAGGAGCCTAGTGCGCGGTGGGACACCGAGGTCTGGGCACGTGAGTTGGGCAGTTGCAACAGGTTGAAGGCTGGTTAAGGCTGTGGTAGCTGCTATATGCTGGATTCAGCCATATAGCTCAGAGGGAGTACTTTTTCCTCAATTCTTGTAAGCAATGTCTTCCAGAAAACGAGGTACAGGAAGCAGGGCAAGTCCAGGGGTTAAAGTGACTCCTTCAAAAACAGGAGATCAACCTTAGGTTACTGCAGCATCAGTCTCCCCTGAAAGACCTGCGGCATTTGGCCTGGCTGAGCCATTGCATTTGTCAGGCGTAGTGGCCACTACCAATATCCATAAGCTTTGGTTTATGTTACTAAGGATGACTTAGCATCAGCCCTAGCTGGCCTTGAAGGCAAGATAGCAGGTATGATTGCCACAGTAACGCAAGGAGGAAAGAAGCGTCATAGATCTCCCTCTCCTGAGCCTGGTCCCAATGGAGAGTCACTTGAGCACCAGGACTCTTAGCCAGATGGGTCCTTGTGATCTGGATCCAGAATGGGCAGAGGATTTGGAGGAGGTGGCCGTAAAGGATAAAGAGGAAGGAGAGGCTGAAGAGTCCTCGGCGGAGGACTCAGGTTCTGAGAAACCAATTTCGGCTTCCCAATCCCAGAAATTATTTATCCAGTCTTTGGCTGAAATGGGTAGAGCTAGGTTTAAGTTACCCCCGGTACAGAGACCAGGACTCTCCTGTTCTACATTGGGATCCTTGTGTCCTCAGCAAGGTTCCCAGGCGTTCCCTTTGCATCCATTATTGGAGCAGGTGATTTACGCTGACTGGGACCACCTGGACAGGATATATTGCCTCCAAAAAGATTTTCCTTTTTATAACCTATGGAGGAAAATTCAGGAAGAAGTGGGATACACCTTTGGATGATGCTGCCATTTCTTCAGTGAATAAAATCCTAACCTTTCCAGTGGATAATGCCCAAGGGTTTAAGGATCCGGCAGTTAAAAAAATGGAATCCTTACTAAAAGCTTCCTTTGCGGTGGCTGGGTCAGCAGTTCAACCGGCAGTTGCGGCTATCGGTATTTGCCAGTCCTTGAAGGACCGTTTTAAGAGGTTGGTCAGGAACCTACCTGTTCAGGAGGAATTTTCTGACAAATTGTCGGAACTTCCTCGCGCTTTATGTTTTGCGGTAGATGCATTAAAGGACTCGATCCAGCAGATGTCTCGTTTTGCGCTACTCTCAATCCATATGCGCAGGGTCTTGTGGTTGAAGAACAGGTCAGCCGAGACGCCATGCAAAAGGCTACTCGCAGCTTTTCCTTTTCATGGTGAGCATCTATTTGGAGAACATATGAATAAATATATCCAAAAGATCTCAGGAGGAAAGAGCTCCTTGCTTCCGGTTAAAAGAAGGAATAAGCAGCCTTCTTTTAAGATTCCCAATGCTCCTGGGCCAAGTGCCTCTTCTCCCAAGAGGTTTCGACAGCCTCAGCCACCTACTTTTAAGAAACCTCAGGGTCAGAAAAGACCCTGGACCCAGAAACTGGCCAACCTAATTCCAAGTCTTCCTTGTGAAGGGGCGCCCCCACTCTTGCGGGTGGGGGCAGACTGCGGCGATTCGCAGATGCTTGGGGGAAATTGGTTCAGGACAGGTGGGTCATTTCCACTATAACACAAGGTTACAAAATAGAGTTCCGGGATTTTCCCCCAACTCGGTTTCTGGTATCCAGAGTCCCATTGGACCCAGGGAAAAAGAAGGGCCTGTTCCTGGCTTTAGAACAGCTGGAAAGGCAGGAGGTAATTATCGAGGTTCCGCACAAGGAAAGATTCAAGGGGTTCTACTCGAACCTATTTACAGTGCCGAAGCCGAACGGGGAGGTAAGGCCCATTCTGGACCTCAAGTCCCTCAATACCTTTCTAAACGTCCGAACCTTCCGTATGGAGTCGGTCCGTTCAGTAATCACATCCTTGAGAAGAGGAGATTTTTAGCGTCCATAGACATCAAGGAAGCGTACCTGCATGTACCGATTTTCGGTCCACATCAAAGATTTCTGCGCTTCGCAGTAGAGGGGTGTCATTTCCAGTTTGTGGCTCTTCCATTCGGTCTAGCCACGGCCCCTCGGGTCTTCACAAAGGTTCTGGCTCCAGTGTTGGCATTCCTAAGGTCCCAAAAGATCTTGGTGGTAGGATATCTGGACGACCTTCTGTTAAGGGACCAATCTTACTCCACCTTAGTAGAAAACGTTACAACTACGGTTCGTTTCCTGAGGTTCCTAGGCTGGATTCTGAATATGGACAAATCGGCCCTTTGTCCAGCTCAGGTCTTGACATATCTGGGCCTGATCCTGGACACAACCCAAGAAAGGGTAATTTTACCTCCCTTAAAGGTCAACTCCATAGTGGAGCTGGTTCGAGAGGTCAAAGGGGTAGAAAGGCCTTCGATTAGACTGTGCATGAGGCTGTTGGGCAAGATGGTGTCATCTTTCAGCGCAGTTCCCTATGCGCAGTTTCACTCCAGGCTGTTCCAGAAAGCTATCCTGGAGGCTTGGGACAAGTCTGTTCAAACCTTGGATCATTCCATGTCTCTGTCCCTACAGGTAAAACGGGATCTCTCTTGGTGGTCAAAGACAGAAAATCCTTTCCACCTGTAACCTGGAAGGTGGTAACTACGGACGGCAGTCATCTCGGCTGAGGAGCGGTCCTGGAAGAGGCTTCCGTCCAGGGAATATGGTCCCAAGTAGAGAAGACCTTGCCCATCAATCTGCTGGAAATTCGGGCAGCTCGCTTGGCTCTTCTATTCTGGATGTCCAGATTGCGGGGCTTTCCTGTCCGAGTACAGTCCGACAACTCCACGGTGGTGGCATACATCAACCATCAAGGGGGCACCCGGTGCCAGGCGGCCCAAAAGGAAGTAAATCACATATTAACTTGGGCAGAGAGACACGTGCGATTTCTGTCAGCAGTCTTTATTCCAAGTGTGGACAATTGGCAGGCAGACTACCTAAGTCGTCAGCAATTGTTACCGGGGGAGTTGTCCCTTCACCCCGAAGTTTTCCTTCAAATCTGCCAGCACTGGGGGATGCCTGATGTGGACCTTCTGGCATCCAGATTCAATGCCAAGGTGGACAGGTTTGTATCCAGGACCAGGGATCCTCTTGCCGTCGGAACGGATGCATTGGTGATTCCCTGGGATCGGTATTCCCTAATTTATGCTTTTCCTCCGATCCAGATGCTGCCACACCTGTTAAGCAGGATACAGGAGGAACAGAAACCAGCAATTCTGGTGGCCCAGGAGGTCCTGGTACTCAGAGATTGTGAGGATGGCGATGGGGGACCCATTGTGCCTCCCATACGTCCAGACCTGTTGTCCCAAGGTCCCATATACCATCCTTCTTTACGGTCGCTGAATTTGATGGCATGGCTCTTGAGACCAGGGTACTGAAAGACCGTGGTATCAGAGGTTCAGTCTTGTCTATTCTGATAAATGCTAGAAAGCCAGTTTCTAGAAGTATTTACCATAGGGTCTGGAAATCGTACATTTCCTGGTGCAAGACGAGAAGATGGCACCCTTGCAAGTATACGATTGGGAGGGTCCTTGCCTTTCTTCAAACAGGAATTGATTTAAACCTATCTTTAGGCACCATTAAAGGACAAATTTCGGCCTTATCAGTTTTTTTTCCAGAGACCAATTGCATCTCATTCTTTAGTACGAACCTTTGTCAAGGGGGTACTGCACTTAAGGCCGCCGGTTAAGCCACCCTTATGCCCCTGGGACTTGAACTTGGTGCTATTAGCTCTACAGAGTCAACCCTTTGAGCCTATTAGGCATATTCCTTTAATTCTATTGACTAGGAAATTGGTCTTTTTGGTGGCCATAACCTCGGCTAGAAGGGTGTCAGAATTGGCCGCCCTTTCTTGTGAAAAACTTTTTCTATTTTTACATCAGGACAAGGTGGTGATGCGCCCCGTCCAGATTTTTTACTTAAGGTGGTTTCCAATTTTCATTTGAATCAGAATATCATTTTACCTTCCTTTTTGCCAACCCTAAGTCTAAAAAGGAAAGGTCACTTCACTCACTGGATGTGGTGAGAGTAGTCAAGGTTTACTTAAACATGTCAGCTCCTTTTCGGAAGACTAACTCCCTTTTTGTTCTGCCAGAGAGTCCTAAGAAGGGATAGGCAGCTACTAGTTCAACTATATCTAGGTGTATTCGCCAGATCCTTATCCAGGCTTATGAGTTGAAACGCAAGGTTCCACCTCGGTATCTCAAAGCTCACTCTACTAGAGGAGTTAGTGCATCATGGGCAGTGCACCAACAGGTGTCTATGGCTCAGGTTTGCAAAGCGGCTGCTTGGTCTTCGGTTCATACGTTCACCAGGTTTTACCAGCTGGATGTTAGATCTCAAAGGAAGACTGTTTTTGGCCACAGCGTGCTGCAAGCAGCTTTATAAGTCTTGGGCCTGAAGGGGATCTAGGAATACTGTGTTCCCTCCCCTCAAATGCATTGCATTAGGACATCCCAGATAGTCATTATTATGGTGCTCTGTTTCCCGTGATGTACGATAAAGAAAAATGGATTTTTAAAGCAGCTTACCAGTAAAATCCTTTTCTTGGAGTATATCACGGGACTCAGAGGTCCCTCCCTTCTTTTTTGGGATCTTCATTGCTTGCTACAAAACTAAAGGTACTTCCTGTATGGGAGGGGTTATATGGGAGGAACCTTCTTACTATTGGTTGTCAGTGTACAATCACCTGAAGGTAGCATATAAACCAGATACTGTAGTCATTATTATGGTGCTCTGTGTCCCGTGATGTACTCCAAGAAAAGGATTTTACAGGTAAGCTGTTTTAAAAATCAATTTTTTTATAAATACCTGCAGATCAGACACGCCATTCAAGCACAGTTTGGGTCACAAACCATTAAATGGACCCAGATCCCCACACTTTTAAAAATAATTAAACCAGCCGCAACTAAGGGACTGATCTCTGAGCTGTATGCTAGATTGGGAGCTAGAATAATAAGTGGAATAGGACCCTCTAGGAGTAGAGCGGGGTTGGGAGAGAGACGTGGGGGTAATAACTATGGAACAATGGGATAGGATCTTAGAACGAGGAGACTTGGTTTCGATTTCCCTCTTGCAGAAAGTATCCCACTTGTTCCTAATTCATAGAGCTAACTATACCCCCAAAAAATGTTTAAATTCGGAAGAAGACAAAATGATGAGTGCCCTAGATGTAAGGCGTCAAGAGATCTGATCCATATGGTGTGGAAGTGCCCCAAGCTATTTAGATACTGGGCGGAGATAGTAGTTAGGATAAATAAAACTTTTGGGGCCACACTAGAACTGGAGGTCTAGACTTGCCTATTAGGAGTCCCAACCGGCGCCATTGAAGTAGTGTTGAGACGCCTGTTTCAGGCGAGAAAATTAATAGCACAGAAATGGCAGGCACAGACTCCCCCGGCAGTGGAGAACTGGGTTGAGACCATTAACTCAATGGTATGGAGTGAGAGGGCAATATGTATCAGGCAGGGTAATCAAGGAGGCCATGGCTGGACGAGATGAGGTGTCCTCTATAAGGGAATGGTGAGAGATTCTCTCATGTTCCTTGCCACCCCCTCGTCTTGGTTCTCTCTCCCTTACATGACCCTGGATGCTTCTCTCTTTTAAATCTCTCTTGTTCAGGGAGGTGGCTTCTCCCTTCTTCTTCGGCTTTACAATTCCTGAAGTATACGCACAACTAATGACTAAGTGGTGTGTGGGAGGGAGGGTGGGTGTAGGTTGAGAGGGAGGGAGAGGAAAGGTATTGTAATAATAATTCTGTTTTTTTTCTTTCTTTGTACTATGTAATATTATATAATATTTTATGATGTATGTTTTTTCTCTTTTTGATATTGAAAAATAATAAAAATGAAGAAGTTTAAAAAAAAAATACAGACTATAGAGTACTCGTTACTCCAACTACATGCAGCTGCAAAAAGATGGAGACGCAACAGCTCCCTATATGCATTAAAGCATACCAAGGCAGAACAACTCCATTTAATGGGGAAAAGCAAATATTACTAAAAATGTGTTTCTTTGTTTTTAAATATTCTTTTATTTTTTAAATAATAATCAGTCAGCCTGCTGCTTTGGGTTACAACATACACATAAAAAAGAGCAAAGGAATATAACAAGATATTGTTCACAATAATGTTGGAGAGAAATTCTATAAATTAAATATTTTTTCATGAAAATCAGCCATTATTAATAAAGCAATTTATGTTGCAATTGCCGTTCATGTCGAAAGGGACATACATCTTAAGGCTGTATATCCACTTTGTTTCCAACCGAGAAATTTCTCATTTAATAGTACTGCCCCTCCAATGGGGGGAGAATTTAACGATTGCCAAAAAAGTGGGGCCACTAGGATCTCGTCCATGACATTTAGCAAAATGTTTTGGTACACTGTGGCTCTGAACACACTATGTTTTTACCACCCCCCAACGTGTGAACGAGCCCTAAGGGTGCCGCTGCAGAATGCAACTAAGGGCTCATTTACAAGTGCAGCAGGCCCTGTTGCTCCTTTGGAAATGAAAGGTGATGGGGAGGCGACATATTGCCTCCTCACCACCGGATTTAAATCCAAGATTGCCGTGCAATTGGAACATGGTAGTAAGGCAATTGGAGGATTAATTTAGGTGTGAGCAGTGGCAGCCCATTAATGGGGGGTGCACGGGCGTGCCCCCCCCCCAAAAAAAAAGCTAGACATAGGAGGAAAAAAAAGTGTTCCTTTAAGTGTGTCCGGACACTGAGCTGTCTGTTAGAAGCTTGACTGTTGCAATCAGATGATTGCAGCTGAAAAGCTTCATTGGGCGGTCTTTGGAGTGTCAATAGGTCACAAGCCATGCGTCCAGAACACTCCCACTCTCCATTAATTGATTCATTCCACCTGTTGCTTGTTTGTGATTGGTGGGTCCGATGGACGGTAGGCGATGCTTTGCGGAACCGTCACTTTCGGATTCCCACCGTTCACTTGGAGAGCACGGCCTGGACGGGTATTCGGGTAAGCTAACTTGGCTAAGCAGGCTGCAGGAGTCCTGTCCTGACTGTGGGATCAGACCAGTCGAGGTCTGAGTGGATCTGATGGTGGTGCTGCTGGGAGAACACAACAACTTGGAGAAGTGACAGATCGAAGGACATCTCAGGACACACCAGACATTTAACTCCTCATTTTCACATTTAACTCCTCATTTTCAGTAACCCCCGACCATCAGACAATGAAGGGGAAGAAAGGTAAGTGCAGGATGTGTACAGGGGACAGAGGGTGTCTAGACTGACAGACAGGGGAGCGGGTCGTGTTGTCTGTCTGGATATTTGCTTCCCATGCTGCTGTCAAAGTGAATACCCTGTCACTGTATCCCGGGACTGCCCGATCATCAGGATCCCCCCACATAGTTCTACTCAGACTTTACCCCCTCTGATCTGCATGCAAACTACTTCCAGAGCCCTGTGTAGCCTGAAGTGCTTTGAGTCACTTTAAATGACTTTTTGTGTCTGATGGCCGATCTGTGCTGTGTCTGATCTATTCAAAAAGTGTGTTGTGAGCATGCCACAGCGTGTGTTGGTAATGTGAGTGAGCTGCACACAAAGGATCCCTTTCCCCAGCAGCAGCTCATGGCTGAGCTCCTCACTTGTGGAACAAGCAAACTTTCTGCTGCACGAGGGACATCAGTGAGAGCACATGGGCTCTACTCACCCACCATCCATCCCAGGCTCCATCCCTGCCTCTTACACTCAATGTAATATTCATGTGCCACCAGCCCACACAGCTTGGAAAGTCTTTGTTAGGAAGTCAGGCTTGCATTGCTGAGGGGAATGAGGAAATAATTTTTCAGGATGGCTGTTTTGCTGCGTCTGTAAAAAAAATCCCCCTCGCCAGACGCCCTATAAGTGCACTAATCATCTCATCCAATAAGAGGACAGGCTTTCTCATTACATTTGGGAGAATTAGGAAGCAATGAATGATGATGTATATATGTGTCATAAATGTATATGTGTGCCATTTGTATTGTGACAGTTCCCACAGCTGGACTGTATCTGTGATCTGTGCACCCAATCCCATCCAATCTTCATCATGTCAATGTTATTTCAAAAGTTATTGTTAATATTTTCAAATTTGCAGCTGTCGTTATAATAATACCCAATGATCCCTCTGTGGAGGTCCATGTTCAAGCACTTCCTGTTATAGTGGCTACACTCTGTCCCCCTCTGCCAATTGTTTTCCTGGGTTGTCACCTGATTTCACATACTTCTGGTGGAGATGGATGTGGCAACATGCATTGTGCAGAAATGTCCTGCTAACCAATGGCATGCAGCTGGTGCAGGGGGGCATGCATATAAACAGCAGGTGGCTGTGGGTGATCAGAAGTGCTAAAATGCACAACTACATGAAAAAAGACGTTTTCCCCCAAAAAATAAAAAATGGCATTTGTTAGGATAAACAGTGCTTTAGCAAGCTAAATGTCATTGTAATAATAGTTAACATCCACCTTAAGTGTGTTAGAGACAGATAAGATAAGATGATGGTTGTCCTATATCTCATGCACATGGCCAATTAAAGCTGTATACCACCCAGATCAGCATATGTCTGCAGCAGGCATAGCCAGGTGTTTGTGATCAGCCACAGATAGGAATCCATTCTTTACTAATAAGCACTGCGTTGCTTTAACTAATTGACAATTGTGCGCTCGTGCGACGTTGTACCCAATCATCCCTTGTTGTTCAGGTAGATCTCCACCTCTTTAAGGTTGCCTACCCCTCATCTAGATCCTAGTAGCCCCCCCATGTCAACCAACAAGCTCATGCAGATTTTTGCTACATGTTCAGCTACGCCAGCTCTATCCTGGATTAGGACAACTTGTGTAGTGTCTCATGGGGTGCACATATGACTGAGTGACTTGTTGCAGTGTCCCCTCTCTGGGCTGACTGTCTTCACTCTGGTGGGAAGCGGCCTGTCATAGGGAAGGTGCCCATGTTTCATCCTCTGGGGATGAAACTTGGATGTCTTGGATAGCCCATTGGATACTGTTCTTTTTTTTTGCCTTTGACATTATGATGTCACTCCCAGTCTCTGTCATTGGAATGTAGGACAGTTTTCATGGTGCAAAGGTCCTGGGAGACGCATGCACTGAAGACTCGGAGCACCTTAGTCCTGCACTGAATCCCTTTATTCCCTCCTCCATCCTGATTGTGGCAGCTTTTTCCCTCCTTGGGGGACATACAGTGCCTTAAAAAAATATTCATACCACTTTAAATTTTCCACATTTTGTGATGTTAGAACCAAAAATTTACATGTGTTTTTTTTTGGGATGTTATGTGATAGACCAACACAAAGTGGCACATACTTGTGAAGTGGAAGGAAAATTATAAATGAATTTCAATTTTTTTTTTACAAATATCTGAAAAGTGTGGCATGCATTTGTAACCCCCTTTACTCTGATATCCCTAACTAAAATCTAGTGAAATCATCAGAACTCACTTAATTAGTAAATAGAGTACACCTGTGTGTAATTTAATCTCAGTATAAATACAGCTGTTCTGTGACGCCCTCAGAGGTTTGTTAGAGAACCTTAGTGAACAAACAGCATCATGAAGGCCAACCAGACAGTTCAGGGATAAAGTTGTGGAGAAGTTTAAAGCAGGGTTAGGTTATGAGAAAATATCCAAAGTTTTGAACATCTCACGGGGGACTATTCAATCCACCATCTGAAAATAGAAAGAGTATAGCACAACTGCAAACTTACCAAAACGTGGCATTCCACCTAAAATGACAGGCCAGGCAAGGAGAGCATTAATCAGAGAAGCAGCCAGGAGGCCCATGGTAACTCGGTGGAGCTCCAGAGATGCACAGCTCAAGTGGGAGAATCTGTCCACAGGACAACTATTAGTTATGCATGTCACAAATCTGGCCTTTATGGAAGAGTGGCAAGAAGAAAGCCATTGTTGAAAGAAGGCCATAAGAAGGTCCCGTTTGAAGTTTGCGAGAAGCCATGTGGGGGACACAACAAACATGTGGAACAAAGGTGCTCTGGTCAGATGAGACCAAAATTGAACTTTTTGGCCTAAACGCAGAAGCTATGTTTAGCAGAAAGCTAACACTACATACCACCCTGAACACACCATCCTCACCATTAAACATGGTGGTGGCAGCATCATGTTGCAGTGATGCTTTTGTTCAGCAGAGACAGGGAAACTAGTCAAAGTTGATGGGAAGATGGATGGAGCCAAATACAGGGCAATCTTAGAAGAAAACCTGTTAGAGTCTGCAAAAGACTTAAGACTGGGACCTTTCAGGACGACAGCGACCCTAAACATACAGAGCTACAACCGGCCAGAGCTACAATAGAATGGTTTAGATCAAAGCATATTCATGTGTTAGAATTGCCCAGTCAAAGTCCAGACCTAAATCCAATTGAGAATCTGTGGCAAGACTTGAAAATTGCTGTTCACAGACGCTCTCCATCCAATCTGACAGAGCTTGAGCTATTTTGCAAAGAAGAATGGGCAAAAATGTCACTCTCTAGATGTGCAAAGCTGGTAGAGACATACCCAAAAAGACTTGCAGCAGTAATTGCAGCAAAAGGTGGTTCTGCAAGTATTGACTCAGGGGGCCAAACACAAATGCACACTTTTCACATATTTGTAAATAATTTTGAAAGCCATTTATCATTTTCCTTTCACTTCACAATTATGTGCCACTTTGTGTTGGTCTATCACATAAAATCTCAATAAAATGCATTTACATTTTTGGTTGTAACATGACAAAATGTGGAAAATTTCAAGGGGTATGAATACTTTTTTAAGGCACTTAGAATTTATGCCCCCCTGTGTGCCTGTTTCCTTCCTATCCTATGTAGTCTGTTTTTACAAAGGCATCACTACCTCCCGAGGATACCTGCTTTGCTCCTTCCCTGGGGCCAGATATCTACAGCCTGGAACATTGTCTCCCACTGAACCACTTCATTCTTTGAGGTCCCGTCCCCCCATACTGTAGGGATTGGTCCCCTTCTTGTTTTTATGGGCTTTATAGTACTTGATTGCAGGCTATGACCAGAGAGGCCATTAGAATACCACTATGACTTCCCCTGCAGCCTTATTAGCCTCTGAGCCTTCAGCTGAAACTCTATCTAATGAAAGATTTCTCAAATCCTTGCCAGATTCTATTACTTTTGTTGAGACACCAGCAGCTGCCATAGATGTTAGACTTATGCTGTGTACACACGAGCGGACTTCTCATCGGACTGAACCCCGAAGGACTTTTCAACGGAGTTCCGACGAAACGGACTTGCCTACACACGATCCCATCAAAGTCCAATCGTTTCGAATGTGATGACGTACGACCGGACTAGAAAAGGAAATTCAATAGCCAGTAGCCAATAGCTAGTCCGTCGGACTAGCATACAGACGAACGTTTTTTTTCGATAGGAATCGAGTCCGTCGGAAAGATGTGAAACATGTTCTATTTCTAAGATCCGTCAGATTTTTTGACAGAAAAGGTCCGATGAAGTCCACACACGATCGGAATGTCTGGCGGATTCGTTCTGTCGGACCTTTGATGCCGAAAAGTCCGCTTGTGTGTACACGGCATTAGAGAGTCTATTTTGGCTGATAGTGCTGTGTTGCTTGTTGCTTTATATTTGAAGAGCAGGCTGTAGCCTCTACTAGTCGTTGCTACATGTTTGTGTTCCCTTTGAGGCCCTCAGACTTCTAACGCTTTTATAATGCACAGCCAGTTTTAGGCATCCTATATGGCATGTGGGAGACTCCTGAAAAATTTTGATTGTTTCGCAGTCTTATATCCATTCAGAAGTCTTTTATTAAAAGTGTGCTGTTCCTACTACTGTTCTGGCAGTCCTGCCCTAATAAAGCACTGAGGATTCCTGTGGAGGATACACTGTTGTTTATGGATCCCATAGCTAATAGCTGGATATTCCTTCCAAAACCTTGCACCCTTCCTTGTCCGTGAGGCTAGTCTGTCAAAAATTGGAGGAATAGACTAGGCTAATGTGGGATGTCCCAGCCTCCATTTACATTGATTCAATTTGTGTGAAGCTCTGGAAGCACTTGCCAGCAGCCTTGTCCTATAGCAGTGATGGCAAACCCTAGCAACCCAGATGTTTTTTTCCCATGATGCTCATGCACTCTGCGTTGTAGTTGAGCATCATGGGAAATGTAGTTCCAAAACATCTGGGGTGCCAAGGTTCGCCATCGCTGTCCTATAGGGTAGGTGGGTTCGTTGATATTGCCCATCTTTTTTCCCCATAATTGTATTTTACCAGCCAATAGGAGGAGTCGTTTTTGGTTAAGGTGTTGGGCTGCAGTGCCGATATGTAAAAGCATTTGCTGCACATGTTGTTTGAGAGCACAGCAGAATGGATTTAGTGGCTTTATTCTAACATTTTTCCTATTCCAGCCCCGAAAGGCAGTATCATATCCAGCTTGGGTCTGAAGGTTGTAAATGTCTTCATTCAGGCCTAAATATTCCACTTGGAATATAGAATCCACTAGGTTTGTCTCAGCTTCCCCTTCTCGGGAAGCTGTTTTGCCTTTGGACATTATAGACAGAAACGTGTATGTCCCCATTTACCAGAACATCAACACATAGTTACATAGTAGGTGAGGTTGAAAAAAGTCCATCAAGTCCAACCTGTGTGTGATTATATGTCAGTATTACATTACTGTATGTTGTGTGGTCATTCAGGTGCTTATCTAATAGATTTTGAAAATATCGATGCTCCCAGCTGATACCACCGCCTGTGGAAGGGAATTCCACATCCTTGCCACTCTTACAGTAAAGAACCCTCTACTTAGTTTAAGGTTAAACCTCTTTTCTTCTAATTTTAATGAATGGCCACGTGTCTTGTTAAACTCCCTTCTGCGAAAAAGTTTTATCCCTATTGTGGGGTCACCAGTACGGTATTTGTAAATTGAAATCATATCCCCTCTCAAGCGTTTCTGTTCCAATGAGAATAAGTTCAGTGCTCGCAACCTTTCCTCATAACTAACATCCTCCAGACCCTTTATTAGCTTTGTTTCCCTTCTTTGTACTTGCTCCATTTCCAGTACATCCTTCCTGAGGACTGGTGCCCAGAACTGGACAGCATACTCTAGGTGCGGTCGGACCAGAGTCTTGTAAAGCGGGAGAATTATAGTTTTATCTCTGGCGTTGATTCCCTTTTTAATGCATGCCAATATTCTGTTTGCTTTGTTAGCAGCAGCTTGGCATTGCATGCCATTGCTGAGCCTATCATCTACTAGGACCCCCCAGGTCCTTTTCCATCCTAGATTTCCCCAGAGGTTCTCCCCCCAGTGTAGAGATTGCATTCATATTTTTGCCACCCAAATGCATTATTTTACATTGTCTACATTAAACCTCATTTGCCATGTAGTTGCCCACCCCATTAATTTGTACAGATCGTTTTGCAAGGTTTCCACATCCTGTGAAGTTATTGCCCTGTTTAGCTTAGTATTGTCTGCAAATACAGAGATTGAACTGTTTACCCCATCCTCCAGGTCGTATATGAACAAATTAAATAGGATTGGGCAATAGCCAGGCTAAATTCTGAGGGGTGTCTGACAACTTCCTGTTTTAGGTACAGTTGGCTCAGGCAGTTGATGGACTTTGTGATAGGGGCAGTATAGACTTTGAAAAGGTTTGGTTGGAGACTGTACCTTCTGGAATCAGTGCTTGACCTGACTCATTGTTTGGAATATCTGGAGCTTTTCTTTGACACAGCTCAAGGCAAGTGTCGTCCCCCCCCCCCCCCCCCCATTTCAAACTTCACATTCGAGGAGTCTCCAATTCTAGGATTTGGCACAAGTCCTGCACTTGCCAACATCTGAGTCATTTCTGTTGCCTGGCTCCACTCAAGTCCCTATGTTCACTGTTCTGTCATCCTGGGACATTTCAGTTTGACCATTAAAGAAGCTGACTCGCCTGACAATGAGGATGGTCTGGATTTGGTGTAACCTTTCCACCTGATCTTCTGGAAGGTTCCAACGATGCCAGGCTGGGAAGGGGACTTGGTCACCGGAGGAATCTCATCTCTCGTTGAACATGGAACAAGGTGGAACAAGCTATATGGTTTGTTTGTGCAATGCTGGACTGCCTGGCCGGTGAGTCATCCAAGCCAGATTTAGTTTGAGAATGCCACAGCAGTAGTGATCAGGGAGGAACCAGTAGTCTAGATACGGCAAGAGCAGTAGAAATGATCTTGTCTTGAGCGGAACTTAATTTTCAGCCTTCCTCGCTTACATCCCAGGGGTGGACAAGTGTCAGGTAGACTTTCTTTAACTAAGCCACGTGGGCGGGGTGAAACATGTTGGGGGCATGGCCTGGACGGAGTCGAGGCTGAGGCTGCTTTCACTCTTTACATTGGGACTTTTTTCTCTTGTTTTCTATGGAGCTGAGACAAGCTCTTTGCCTGCCAGTACTCACAGCAGTTGTTTGCATATAAGGACCTTCTGGAGCCTGAATCGGCACTCTCAATCTCTTTGTATCTGGTCACACCCACTGGCAGACTTCCTTTGCCATCAGAGTTTGGATTAGGGCGACTGGCTTCTATACCCAGGGGTGTTTCAAGGCCACAGGTGTTACAGGTGGGAGACGCCTGGTCTCCAGATTCCACATATACGCTGGCAGTTTTGTCTCCAGATACAGGATCCTCTAATGGGGCAGTAAATGCTCTATAGGATGAGTACAACCTTTTTCTTGGTCTACGACCTCTTTCTCATCTGCTCAGCTAGATCAAGATAAAGGGTCTTGCAGTAATCCTTATAGTTCCAGATTGGCCCAGGCAACTGTGGTACTCTGAGCTGCCAGACTGCTGGTGGATGCCCAGTGGGCTCCCCCAGACAGTAAGTCCTATGCACCACTTTACCATCCAATTATGGTTGCTGGCTTTAACATATTGAAGCCCAGGTCCTGGGAGGCAGGGGCTCTCTGAATCGGTGATTCCTGGCTGTAAACGATACAAAGTATACTTTCACAAGGTCTTTCTTTGCTCATGGACAGCATACTTCACCTGTTGCACAGAAAAAGTTTTCACCCCAGGGAATTATCCATGGGAAGAATACTGATCTGTTTCCAGTCTGGTCTATAACAACATTTGCACCTAAGCACCATCAGGAATACATCAGAGTTTGCAGTCTTATGCCAGGACCATTAACCTTTAATTCCTTTGCTAAAGCTTTTGTATAAGGTGTGACCTGTAGTCCCTGCTGTATATCCTCCCATGACTTTGTCAGATCGAGAATGGTTCTCTCAGTGCCTCAGGCTCAGTTTCCACATATTGTGAAAATTTCCCTGTCCACCTTTTATTCTCTGTCTCCAGAGCTGTTTGCCATCACTTCTGCAAGGTGTGTTTTCTTAGCTGGCTGCCTTGTCCTGTAAATAACCCTCTCTGGTCCTACAGCAGGATGAAGTGATGTCTTCCTTTCTCATGTGGCTTTTAGCTTTCCACCTCCACCAGTACATGATTGATTAGTGTCTGTGTATAAATAGTCAATTAGTTTGTTAGCTCTCACGTGGCTAGACTGAGATGCACTAGATACTGAGTCATGAGGAGCAACCAAGAACTGTCAAAAGACCTGAGCAACAAGGTAATGGAACTTTATAAAGATGGAAAAAAAGATATAAAAAGGATTTCCAAGGCTTTAAATATGCCAGACAGTACTGTTCAATCAATTGTTAAGAAGTTAAAAATTAGGGGATCTCTTGATACCAAGCCAAGGTCAGGTAGACCAAGAAAGATTGCAGCCACAACCACCAGAAGAATTGTTTTTGCTACAAAGAAAAACCCAGGGGCACCATCAAGATACAGTCTGCTCTGGAAAAAGACAGTGTGGTTGTTTCTAGTACAATAATCTTTATTAAGTAAGACAATGCAAAAATACAGACCTGAAGAAAAAGGCAAAATGGTCCCAAAACAAACAAAACACTTTTTCAAAATGTAAAAGCGAGTAGTAGAAGCATCCGGCCTGAGTGCCGGAAGTGGGAATGAATAACTGGACTCGGAGGTCCAAGACATGGTAAGACTAACAAACAATAAAAAAAAAAAAAAAGGTGGTGGAGTGGGGAGAGAAAGGAAAGCAAGAAAGGAGATGTGGAATTAGGCCAGAGATGAGAAAGAGAAACAAAAACTGCTTCTCGACCACATTTAAAACCTCCGCCTGTGGAAGGGAATTCCACATCCCGAATTGATCTGGTTTTTGCCAATGCTGCCCTGCTGGCCAGTATCCAGGAGGCAAGTTACCTACCCTCTGGCCTCTCTGACCACCACCCACTTAAATTGACCGTTAGGACCACCAGGTAGCGGAACAAAGCCATCCCTTTGGAGGTTACAACCCCATTGGATTAATAACGAGGCAGTCCAAGACAGGGTTTCTCCTTCCTTGCAGGACTATTGGGCGCACAATGCGGGGTCGGCCTCCCTGGAGATGACATGGGACTCTTCCAAAGCTCACAGCAGGGGTCAGTATATCTCGGCTGCGGCGGCAGTGAAGACGGAGCTTAGGAACAAGGTCGCTGACCTGCAGCACAAGGTTGAAGAGGCTCTGAATCAATATTCGGCCTCGGCAACAGTCCCCAACTTTGAACATCTCTCATTGCTTAGACGAGAACTGCATCTCCATATTTCAGACACCACCAGGCTTGGTATACAACATGGCAGACAGGAATACTTTGAGCATGGAGATAAGAATAGCAAACTACTAATGCTGCTAGCACAACAGGATAGGCCCTTAGCGGTTATATCGGAAATCCTTGCGGCAGATGGCGTATTGGTCACCTCTCAGGAGGATATCCTGTCTGCTTTCACCAAGTTTTATACCTCTCTGTATGTCTCTTCACTCCCTGACTAGTTTAATCCTACATCTATGATCTCTATGTTGGACACGCTGGCACTGGGGTGTCTCTCTGATGCGGAGAGGCAACTCCTTGTCTCGGAGATCACCCCAGTAGAAGTCACAATGGCCACTAAGTCTTTCCCGGCATGTAAAACCCCGGGGCCGGATGGCCTGCCCATGGAGTATTATAGAACCCACACGGAACTACTTGCCCCCAAACTAGCTCAGATGTTTCATGCCTGTTTGCAACAGGGCTCCTTACCGTCCTCTAAGAGGGAAGCCCATGTCGTTCTCATTCCAAAGCCTAATAAGGACCCTAAGCTGTGCGCCCCCTACAGGCCAATAGCAGTTCTCAATTGCGATCTAAAAATTCTAACCAAGCTACTGGCCACTAGACTTAATAAAGTAATAAAATCCCTGATTGACTCTGATCAAACGGGCTTTATGCCAGGTAGGTCCACAGACATTAATATACGAAGACTATTCTCTAATATCAATGCTCCCCATACTAACCAGGGCACTAGGACCATTGCCACCCTTGATATAGAAAAGGCATTTGACACAGTGGAGTGGGTATATCTGTGGGAGGTGCTCAGAAGAATTCCACTCAAATTCATTGCTTGGATGCGCACACTGTATACTGGTCCCGTAGCATGCATTAAATTGAATGGCTCCTTGTCTCCCCGTTCTCCCTACAGAGAGGCACCAGACAGGGATGACCTCTCTCCCCGGCTCTGTTCGCCCTGGCCATGGAACCCATTGCTGAGGCCCTCAGGGGCTTGGCCGAGGTCCGTGGTCTTAGGGTGGGCTGGCTGGAGGAGAGAGTGGCTCTTTACGCAGATGATCTGTTGCTGTTTTTGAACAACGCTGGTGACTCTCTGTGGGGCGCACTCGGTATCATGGATGCCTTCTCCGCCTTCACGGCACTGAGAGTGAACTGGCACAAGTCTCAGCTATTTCAGGTGGATGAGGGGTCCAGGTACTCTTCGCCCTCCTCTCTCCCACTCCAGTGGGTTGATCAGTTTACCTATTTAGGTATTATCATCTCAAGAGAAAGTGGGGACTTTGTGCGGCTCAATCTTGACCCTGTCTTGACAACAATCAACATCAAACTGAAAGCGTGGAGCAATCTTCCCCTTTCCCTCATTGGAGGCATCAACCTTCTTAAAATGAAAGTCCTTCCTAAATTCACGTACATTTTTCGGAACTCCCCACAATGGCTGACCAAAACCTTCTTTAATTCCCTTAAACAACTCTTCCTCTCCTTTATTTGGGGATCTAAGCCACCTAGATTCAAATACACCATTCTCACCAGGCCTGTGGATAGTGGGGGCTTGGCTCTCCCTGATTGCGGCAAGTGTTTCTTGGCCACTCCGCTTGTGACCGCCCATTGTTGGTTGCAGCCAGACCTGACCAACTCTGCGACGGTGCTGGAGGCGGCTATAGTGGGGTCCCTGGAGGCCTTGAAGGGGTTGCTATTCAGGGGGTCTAAAACGCCTCATCATCTCACCCCTTCTATGCATACCACTATGCGGGCGTGGATGGCGGGTGAGGCGCGGAGGGCACCCCAGCCAAACTCCTGGTCTCCTCACACCCCACTGTGCCTGAACCGTAACCTTTCACAGTTCAATACCATCCCAGATCCACAGGCCTGAGCCAAATACAAAATACTGACCCTTGAGCATGTTATCACCAATAGAGAGCTCACCCCCTTTCATGTTCTATTCACCAAATTTAATGTACCCGCACGGGCCCATTTCAGGTATCTTCAAATCGCTCACGCCTACAGGTGTCAGTTCTTAGGCCAACCAGTTGTACTGGCATATTCGGAGCTCAAATCTACCCTTCGGGTGGAAGACCTAGAGAAACCCACGTCTCAGCTCTATGGGTCCCTGCTGGTTGCTGCCGGCCCTGAGTTGTCCTCCCTCCACAGGAAATGCGTGGGGGACATACCGTAGCTGGACGAGGATGACTGAAGGGAGATTTAGGACTTTCCTTTCTCCCCTCTGGTCTCAGCAAGGGACACATTGGTCCAATACAAAATTGTGCATAGAGCTCACTACACGCCCCATATGCTGCACCAGATGTCGCCGGTGCATTCTCCAGCCTGCTGGCGTTGCTCCTACCAACCGGGGGACTTTTTCCACATTTTCTGGGTTTGCCCAGCAATCGAACACTATTGGAAAGAAGTACTCCAGGTGATTGCTAAGGTCACTAAAACTTGTATTCCTTATGATCTTAAATATTGCCTGCTGGGGCTGGTGGAACAAATGTCAATGCTTAGAGCCAGGAAAATACTCATATCCCTGCTATTATACTATGCTCTTAAGGCAATTACGATGAACTGGAAACAATCGTCTCCCCCTTCTGTCAGATTCTGGAAAAACCTAGTGAATGCCAGTTTACCCCTTTATAAAGCCACCTACTCGGGCAGGGGTTGCCCACAAAAATTTGAAAAGGTATGGACCTGTTGTTAGATGATAATACCACGGCAGCAGATGCAGTAACCAATTCCTAGATTAACAATTTGTTTCTAGTCTGTTAGTATATTGACCCACCTATTCTCATGTTGCATTATGCTGTCATTATAAATTTGAGCACAGCTTCTCCTGAACTTAACCTCTCCCCATATTGGGGCTATAGTATAAATCAGTTTGTTTATGTTATATGTTGTGCCCTGGTGTGGTATGTTACCGCATCAGAGGATCCGCCCCTGCGTGGGCTAATTTTGTATATCAATGAAAAACTCAATAAAAAAGATTTTGCAAGAAAAAATGCATATAATAGCAAAAGAAAATGCCTTCAAAAAATATAAGGCTGAGGGTGCATTGTCAGCATTCCAACATTACAAGCAATGCAGTAAGAAATGTAAGAGCGCAATCAGGTCAGCTAAAATAGACAACAAAAGGCACATAGTGGAGGAGAGTAAAAAAAACAAGAAATGTTTTAAATATATTAATCGTAAGAAAGTAAGGCCAGAACATATTGGCCCCATAAAGGATGGTGAAGGGAATTTGGTTAAAAAGGAGAAGGCAAATGTTTTAAATGCATTCTTCTCCTAAGTTTTCACGAAAGAAAAGGGGGGGATATAGTAACCAAGCCTGTAATGTTAATAACAGTCACAGATGGCACCCTCATGGCTAACAGAAGCCAGTATCAGAAATAGACTTGAAAAACTTAACATACAGTAAATAAGTCACCAGGACCAGATGGCTTACACCCGAGGGTCCTTAAGGAACTCAGTCAGGCCTAATTTTTATAGACAGTTTTCTGACTGGAATGGTACCATCTGATTGGAGAAAAGCCAACATGTTACCAATATTAAAAAAAGGGCCGAGATATATCCCTGGAAACTACAGGCCTGAGGGGATAATGGACTATATCCAAGATTTTATTATTGAAAACGTTTCATTAGTAGTAATCAGCATGGATTCATGAAGAATCGTTCTTGCCAGACCAACCTATTAACATTCTATGAAGAAATGAGTTGCCATCTAGATAAAGGATGGCCTGTGGATGTGCTGTATCTGGATTTTGCAAAGGCATTTGATACAGTTCCCCACAAACGTTTACTTTACAAACTGAGGTCTGTCAGCATAGACCATAGGGTCAGTACCTGGATTGAAAACTGGCTACAGAAGCGGGTCCAAAGGATGGTGATTAAATAGCAAGTACTCAGAATGGTCCAGAAAATTGAAGAAAACAGCTGAACAGCCGCACTCCGAATGACACCTTTTATTCGTGGCAAAATAGTGTAGAAGATCCAAAATCTCTTACATCATGGTGATGAAAGGTACAGACAGGCTAATGCGTTTCACATCAATATAGATGCTTAATCATAGCTGTGACCATAATCAGACTGAAAATATTTATAGTGAAATAAAACCAATTAGGGGATAGACAACCCCCAAAAACTCCTCCCATATCTAATCAGACTAAAGTGGAAACCAAATGTGCATAGGAAAATGAGCTGCTTGAAAAAACAGAGAGCCAAAAGGATTAAGACATCTGAAAGAATGACACAGCATTAATATATACTTAGTAAAGTCAGAATAGAACTGGTTCAATGTGTTGGTGTGCTGTCCCCTAGCAGATATTACTAACAGAGTTGTAATATAGATACAATATACAGTATAAAAACATGACAAGGCACTGAACAATGCATTAAATATATCCACACGGCTGAGCGCAATCAAATATACCACGAACAATAGTAGAGAGAGACAATCACTGCCAGAGAACCGAAGTTGACTAATGTAAGGCACGGTTATAAAACATTAAGTGATAATCAATGTTCTATCCGAGGAATATTACTGCGTCGGACATGACTGAAAAAAATATATAAATGAAATATAAGCAAAAAGCCATATAATATATGATAAGACCAAGCGATCGTACTTACATCTACCATGTATGTGGTAAAGGAAGAGACGGAGGCGCATGTGCGAAGCCGGCTAAGCAGGACATGTCTGCTTAGAGCTCTGCATCGACAGGGACCCCACAGCCGTTTAAGCAGAGTCACACCGGACCATAACTTCCCAACATCACCGCATTAATCCCTGAAACATGTACAGCGGGAGAAAAGTGAAGCTGAAAACAACAATGCCTCAGGAAAAGCTGACTAGAATGGTATCTAAAATGGCGGCGGCACCACCATCACATCTCTTCTCACAGACTGTTACACAGAAGCATCACAGGTCTCCCAGTTCAGCGCACTGTGGCGAGTCTGAATATGACTTGAATTTGTCTCCTATTACTCTACATAATAATCAAATAGGTTCAGACATGCTTTCCCATTTTGAACGGGTATTACATAAAGCATTACAGAATACCTCCGTGAATAGATCCGTGAGATAGGCAGACACACATCTATACTTGAGCAGAGAGTAAATGAGATTGACATCTCTACCACAGCTAATTCAGAGGAATTAGAATCCCTTAAAGAGGATTATTCTACACTTCAAACCCGACTGGAAGATTTTGAGAACAGAGCTAGACTATTGAACCTACGCATTCGTGGCATTCCTGAAGAAATAGAGGATCTACAATCAACTGTTACAACACTTTTTCAAGAACTTGTTCCATCCATCCCATTAGAAAGATTGGAAACAGATCAAATACACAGAGCTTTATCTGCACGTAAAGAAGATGGTCCCCTAGAGATATAATTATAAAAATGCATTATTTTCGCACAAAAGAACAAATAATGCAGCAGTAAGAAACAAAGACTCTTTAATTTTTCAGGGCCATAAATACCAAGTCTTTCAAGACTTATCTCAACTAACTCTCTTTAAACGCAAAGAAATTAAACCACATTTGCAAGTCCTTAAATATCATCGAATAAATTATCGCTGGGGATTTCCTTTCTCCCTTCGCTTTCCTTATAAAGGAACTTCATATATATGTAAATCAGCAAATGATCTTCTTTCTACACTTAGAGATCTCCGCCTGTCAACATCTTCCACAACAATGGATAGTCCCAAACGACAAATGAATTCAACATCCCTCTCACAGACCCAAGATATTCAAGACTCCCAAGCACCTCAAATAACTCAAGCCCCACTTAGTCCTCATAAAAGGGGTCGCTTTGCTTCACCACCGCCTGAAGAAGATGACATTGCAAACTGATATATATATATACCATATGGGTGATATTTAAGAATTCAATCTTCTATCTCCCCCCCCCCCTTTTTTTTGACTGACTCGGTTTTACATATTATACATATTCTACTTCTTTTACTTCACATGATCTAATTATTACCTCTTTCTGTGAGGATTTAATGGTATATTTTCTATACTAGCGTTATTATAAGATTTATAAGATTTTTATTCTAACATTAGAATTATCTTGAGTTTTGTTTTTTTTTCAGTTTCAATTATCCTTAAAGTGGAGTTCCACCCAAAAATGGAACTTCCACTTTTTGGATTCCTCCCCCTCTCTGGTGTCACATTTGGCACCTTTCCGGGGGGAGGAGGGAGCAGATACCTGTCTAATACAGGTATTTGCTCCCACTTCCTGGCATAGATCACCACGGCGCTTGCGGTGACCTACGCCACTTCCGGCGCCTACTCTGTCCTCCCCCCCCTGTATTCTGAGAGACACAGGTCCCAGAAAACAGCATGGACCAGAGAGGATGCGCAGTGCGACTTGCGCATGCGCAGTAGGGAACCAGGAAGTGAAGCCGCACGGCTTCACTTCCTTATTCCCTTACCGAGGATGGCGGCGGCAGCAGCCGAGAGCCGACGGACAGATCGGCTTCGGCTGCCGACATCGCGGGCTCCCTGGACAAGTAAGTGTCCATATATTATATATTAACATCTGTACATGACCTCTTCATCTCTCATGGCTTGAACATACTGGCCATAACAGAAACCTGGCTGCAAAATTTTGACTCAGCTTCTCCTGCTGCCCTCTCCCATGGTGGTCTCCATTGGACTCACTCCTCCAGACCCAACAGACAGAAAGGAGGTGGAGTTGGCTTCCTTCTGTCCCCACAAAGCACCTTCCAAGTCCTTACTGTCCCTCCCTCTCTATCCCTCTCTTCTTTCGAGATGCACTGTATTCGTCTGTTTTCTCCCATTTCTCTGAGGATTGCAGCAATTTATAGGCCTCCAGGACCGGTATCGCGCTTCATTGATGACTTTGCTGCCTGGCTACCCTACTTTCTCTCCTCTGAAATACCCACCATTATTCTTGGTGACTTTAACATTCCTGTCAATGTCAACAGCCCAACTACAGCTAAACTTCTCAACTTAACCTCATCTTTTGACCTAACCCAATGGACACATACTTCCACTCACTCCAATGGTAATACCCTTGACCTTGTATTCTCCCATCTCTGCAACCCTGGCAACCTCACCAACACCCCCTTTCCTCTATCTGATCACAACCTCATTACTTTCACTGTATCCTTGCCTCCAACCACCCATCCCTCCAAGCAGCAAACAATTACTTGTAGAAACCTTCGCCACTTTAACCCTTCTCTTCTCTATTCTGCTACTGACAACCTATATGACATAATCTCTCCCCTGTCCTGTCCTGACCTGGCCACTTCTGTCTACAACAGTTCACTCTCATCATCATTAGATGCACTTGCTCCCCTAACCACACGCAGAATTAGGCCCCGACCGTTACAACCCTGGCAAACTGACAACACTAGAAATCTCAAGAGACATTGCCGTGCTCTTGAACGACTGTGGCGTAAAACCAAATGCCTGCAAGATTTCACCCTATATAAATCTGCCCTTCTAAAATACAATTCATGCCTCCATGCTGCCAAACAAGCCTACTTTGTCTCTCTTATTAATTCCTTGTCATCCAGTCCCCGTCGGCTCTTCTCAACCTTTAACTCTCTGCTTCGTCCACCACCCCCTCTACCCACTAACTCACTCACTGCCCAAGAGATTGCCAATCACTTCAAAGACAAGATCGATGCAATTCGTGAGGACATCTCCACTGTGCGTACATCTTCCCCACCCATCATACCTACTACGGAAGAGGTTACAAAAATTTTCTCGGATGCCCACCTAACCAATTGTCCCTTGGATCCTGTTCCCTCACAACTACTACGGTCACCCTCTTCTTCTATCCTATGTTCCCTCACCCACATCTTCAATCTCTCCCTTTCTAGTGGCATTTTCCCCTCCCCTCTAAAACATGCACAGATCACTCCCATTCTTAAAAAGCCCTCACTGGACCCTACCGACCTGAACAACCTAAGACCCATCTCATTACTCCCATTCACCTCTAAACTTCTAGAACGCTTAGTCTACAACCGTCTTAGCTCCTACCTCAATGAAAATAACCTTCTTGACCCCTTACAGTCTGGCTTTCGCTCGCAGCACTCCACGGAAACTACCTTACTAAAACTCACTAACGATTTACTAACTGCTAAAACCAACAGCCAGTACTCCATACTCCTACTACTTGACCTCTCTGCGGCCTTTGATACTGTTGACCACCCGCTCCTTCTCAATAAACTACATTCCCTTGGCCTCCGAGATTCTGCTCTATCCTGGTTCTCTGGCTATTTATCACAGCGCTCCTTCAGTGTCACCTACAACTCTGTCTCCTCCTCTCCATTGCCCCTTTCTGTGGGGGTCCCCCAAGGCTCGGTTCTTGGACCCCTTCTCTTCTCTATCTACACCACCTCCCTTGGTCACCTAATAACTGCCCACGGCTTCCAATACCACTTATACGCTGATGACACCCAAATCTATCTGTCTACTCCTCACCTCACTCCTTCAGTCTCCTCTCGCATTACTAACTTACTAACTTACTAACTGACATATCAGCATGGATGTCGCACCACTTCCTTAAACTAAATCTCTCTAAAACTGAGCTATTAATATTCCCCCCCCGCCCGTGCCCCCCTCCATGACTTTTCCATCAAAATCAACAATGCAACCATCAGTCCCTCCCCTCACGCCAGGGTACTAGGTGTAATCCTAGACTGCGACTTGTCATTTCAGCCTCAAATCCAATCGTTGTCAAAAGTTTGTAGAATTCACCTCCGTAACATCTCTAAAATTCGCCCTTTTTTAACAAATGAAACCACCAAGCTCCTCATTCACTCCCTTGTTATCTCTCGCCTTGACTATTGCAACTCCCTTCTCATTGGCCTACCGCTCCATAGGCTATCCCCTCTTCAGTCTATCATGAATGCTGCTGCCAGACTTATCCACCTTACCAACCGCTCAGTGTCTGCCAACCCTCTACTTCAATCCCTACACTGGCTCCCAATCACCCAGCGAATTAAATTCAAAATTCTAACCACAACATACAAAGCCATTCACAACTCTGCCCCAAGCTACATCAATAATCTTGTCTCCAAATATCACCCAAATCGTCCTCTCCGCTCTTCTCAAGACCTCCTGCTTTCAAGCTCTCTCATCTCCTCCTCCCATGCTCGTCTCCAGGATTTCTCCAGAGCCTCTCCCATCCTCTGGAACTCGCTACCTCCATCTATCCGGCTAGCCCCTACTCTTGCTACCTTCAGGCAATCCCTGAAAACTCATCTCTTCAGGAAAGCCTATCACGTCTCCAACTAATCTCCTACCACTTCCACCAGCTCATTCCCCACAGTTACAACCTTTTGTACCACCTGCCCCACCCTATTAGATTGTAAGCTCTTCTGAGCAGGGCCCTCTTAATCCTATTGTATTGTATTATATTATAACTGTATTGTCTCCCTTTTATATTGTAAAGCGCTGCGTAAACTGTTGGCGCTATATAAATCCTGAATAATAATAATAATATTAAAAGTCAGCAGCTGCAGTATTTGTAGCGGCTGGCTTTTGATATTTTTATTTGGCAGACCTCCGCTTTAACTTCAATACATTTTGAGCTTAACCTAAATTATACTTATGACTCGTTTTGTTCAATAAATTTACTTAACACGCAGGCTGTCGTAGTCCCAGAGACAGCTCGCTGCACCCCCACTCATTCCTCGAGTGCCCAACTTAGATTTGGACACTCCTTGGACCACTTCATAACAACTGGTTGGTGTTTATTCACCACCCACTGGATATTCGCTCCAATAGGGAGCCCTTTCCTTTTTACAACCTATTTCCTTTTTTGAAGTTTCACTTGAATATACAATTTTTCCTCTGTGATAATATAAGGTATACAATATACATTGATACGCCTCTACTGCTCCTACCTTGCTGAATTTCCCATTCCTCATTAGTATTCTTCTCTCCAGTGAGGTAACTTTTGAATAATATTAAGCAGCCCTTTATTGATATTTATCAATAATCTATAATGTCTTCCTTAAATGTATTAACATTAAATGTAAAGGTCTCAACTCTCCTTCGAAAAGAACTAAAGCCTTTACCTTCTTTTCCAAACTATTAGCTCATGTAGTTTGTTTGCAAGAGACCCACTTTGTTCAGCAATCCACACCAAAATATTTCGGCCGCAGATATCCCAAAGTTTTTACTGCTTCTACCACAACGAAAAAAAGGGGAGTACTGATTGCTTTCCACACACAACACCATTTACTATTAAAAAGGAACTTAACCGCTTGACATCCGCTCTATAGCTGAATGACGGCTACATCGCGTACCTGAATTTCCGGGAGGCCGTCATACGACAGCCTCCCCTGTGCACGCGCGCTGTGATCACCAATCCCGGCCCCTTACCATGTGATCAGCTGTCAGCTAATGACAGCTGATCACGTGATCAAAACAAAAGCTCTGTGATCGTTTTTTTTTTCTCCTCATGCTGACAGCGCGAGGAGAAAAAAAAGCCGATCACCGGCTTATCAGCAAGGGACATTGGTCCCGAAGAGGAATAGGCAATTCTGCCTCATATGTGTCACCAGTACCCCCTGACAGTGCCCATGAGTGCCAGCTATCAATGCCTACAAGTGCCACCTATCAATGCCCACCAGTGGTGCAAATCAGTGCTGCCTATCAGTGTAACCGATCAGTGCCCATTATTGCCACCTATCGATGCCCATCAGTGCCGCCTCATCAGCATACATCAATGAAGGAGAAAAATTACCTTTTTTTAAATTTTATAACAGAATATAAAAAAAAAATATTTTTTTTTTTAAATTCTGCCTTTTTACATTTTTTTTAACAAAAAATAAAAACCGCAAAGGTGATCAAATACCACCAAAAGAAAGCTTTATTTGTGGGAAAAAAATGATAAAAATTTCATTTGGGTACAGTGTTGTATGACCGCACAATTGTCATTCAAAATGCATAAGCGCTGAAAGCTGAAAATTGGTCTGTATAGGAGGGGGGTTTAAGTGCCCAGTAAGCAAGTGGTTAAAGACCCTGAAGGTAGATACCTGATCTTATCAGGTACATTACTAGATAATGATGTTACAATTGTTTCTTGCTATGCACCTAACAAGAACTCATTGGCATTTCTCTCACACTTGCACTTGGTGGTTGAAACACATAAACAAGGTACCCTTATTATTGGTGGTGATTCCAACCAAATAATATATCCATTCCTTGACAAATCCCCGATCCCAACCAATATCCCTAAACTTTCATATCAACGACTCCTGCATCAATATTCTCTTTTTGACACTTGGCGAGAACATAATCCTACAAAACGACAATACACTCACTATTCCCATCCCCACAAGCAATTCTCCCGTATTGACCACCTTTTTTGTTATTGTTACAACTTCAGCACTCATAGACTCACATATTATACCATGTGCATGGTTGGATCATAATGCTGTAATGACAACTTTCTCATCTCTAGTTCCAATATCCAATGATTGTACTTGGTAACGATAGTTTACTTGCAAATTCCTCATTCCAGCAGAGATTGGAAACGGCTATAAAAGATTATCTCATCACCAACAATTCCACTGACACAGATCCCCTGACACATTGGGAAGCACTCAAACCTTATATTAGAGGGGTTTGTATTAGCCACACCTCTTTCTACCATAAAGAACAAAAACTACTTCATAAAAAACTTGAAGACACATTTTACAAAGCTTCGGTAGACTTTCAGATCAAACCCACACAGCCGAATAAACTTATATATGAAAAAGCATGCCTAAAATTGGACCTCTTTCTGAAGGAATCAGCAGAAATCCAAGCACACCTATATGAAAGCTAATCAACCAAACACATTTCTAGCCCTGGCATTGCGGAAGATCAGCTATACCCCTAAACCTATTCGTCTAAAAATTAAAAAAGATACTTACACCAGTAATCCACTGGAAATTTTAAAAGAATTTCATAAAAAACTAACTGAATTATACATAGACCCTAACACCTTAGACCATTCTCAACTGACCTCACTCCTATCTTCAATTCATCTCCCCTCCCTTTCCTCATCTCATCAAGATACTCTTGATAAACCTATTACTGAATTTGAAATACAAGTTATAAAATCACTCAAATCACATTTAACGTCCAGGCATAGATGGCCTTTCAGCAACTTACTACAAAAGATTTGCATCTTTATTATCACCCCTTATGGTAGAAGCCTTTAACTCCCTTCTCAAAGAACGTAATTTTCATACAGAATCACTTACAGCTTCTATGTCCATGATCCCTAAACTCAATACAGATGACACATCTAGGTCTAATTATAGACCGATATCTATCCTTAATATCGATATTTAAAATATTGGCCAAAATATTATCCTCCAGACTTAATCCAATTATTGCACCCTTATTCTTAGGGATCAAACAGGATTTATTTCCTCAAGACAAGCTGGCAATAATATTCGTCGAGCTACACTTCTGGCCCACGCAGCTCGTTCACGCCATATCCCTGCTTGTTTTCTCTCATTGGATATACAAAAGGCATTCGATTCATTATCATGGCCTTATCTACACTTAATTCTTTATCACTGGGGTTTCGGACCACATTTCTTGAAATGGATAGCTGCCTTATATCAGCACCCGAAAGCATATATCGCCTATTCAGGTTTTAAATCTCATCCTATTATTGTTGAAAGAGTAACCAGGCAGGGATGCCCCCTATCCCCTCTCCTCTTTGCATTGGCAATTGAACCCCTGGACCTACTTATTCGATCCAATCCAAACATAAAAGGACTTGAACATGGTGGTTATCAACATAAATTGTGTCTGTTTGCAGACAATGTCAATATTCCTTACTTCACCCATAACCTTGCGCCAACTCTTCTGAACGTCCTTTCTAAATTTGAACAAGTATCAGGCCTTTCTATAAAACCCCACACATCTACAGCTCTAAATATATCGTTGACACCTGCCATCCAAACCCAACTTCTTCACTCTCTACCATTCACCTGGTCTACAACGTTTATCTCCTACTTGAGTATTAACTTTACAGACAACCCTCTGGAGCTCTATGCAAAAAAATTACCCACCTATGCTTTCACAACTTAATAAACTTCTCAATAATTGGTCAACCATACCATTGGCCTGGTTAGGATGAATTACAGTGATAAAAATGCCCATCCTCCCAAAACTCTTATATCTTTTTTGAGTACTTCCTATATCTATACCATCACATTTCTTACGCATCGTACAACGTAAAACCTTATATTTTATCTGGGGTAAGACAAAACCTACAAAACCTTGAATTCCTAAACATACCATATATGCTCCTAAAATTCAGGGTGGTCTGGGTGTGCCAGATTTTACAAAATGTTGTTATGCAGCCCAATTATCACAACTTTCCAAATACCACGCTAAGACAGAAATCCCACTTTGGGTATCGGTAGAATCGGTCGATTGTGACCCTCTATCCATAGCAAATCTTCTTTGGCTAAACCCAACGCAACGCCGAACAGTAACGAATCCCATTACCAAACACAGCCTATCCATTAGGGTCATACAATCTAAACATAATCTTCTTCTCTCCTTCCTCCATAATCCCTCATGCTACCCGGCTTGGTCCTCCTCAAACTCATTCTTGGCATTGTCAAGAGCTGGTTTGACCTGCTCTTATCATTTCTATAAATCTTTAATCACACCATTTCCTACTCTTCATGAAAACTATGATCTCCCACATGCAGAAACTTTCAGATATCTTCAAATAAAAAACTTTCTTTACAACAATGCACCCTCTGATACGAAATCGCCAAGCTTCACTATATTCCTGTAAAACAGATCCACATAAACGTGGTCTCATTTCCAACCTATACACCCGTTTACTACCACACATTACCTCTACGCCCCCAACCTATACTACCAAATGGGAAAAAGATCTCCAATTACAATCTGCAGACATAAATTGGTCTCAAATCTGGCAAACAACAAAGTCTGCCTCCCCGAATGTAGAGGCTCTCAAAACCAATTATAAGGTACTCACAAGATGGTACTTAGTCCCAGCCAGAATTTCTAAATTCTCTCCGTTCACCTGATTTGGATGTAAATACCCTCAAATTAAAGCTGAAAGTCTGCAGTTAAAGCACATCTTGTTCGTTTCATTTCAAGTCCATTGTGGTGGTGTATAGAGCCAAAAAGTTTAGAATTGTGTCGATGTCCCAATATTTATGGACCTGACTGTACATAAAATATCCATAAAACGCATATGGGCATTCTACTCCATCCAGCCAGGACATGACATGCATGAACCACAGCAGTAAAACCACAGCAGCAACACAGCCGTCCAATGCATGTCAAAAGCTGTGTCCATAGCAGTGCGATAAGTCGCATTGAAAAAAACAATGTACATGCAAGGTTGAAAGCTATAAGGAGACATGTGTTAGAATATCTACCATATGACAGAAAATACATAGACCTACCACCCTAAATACACTCATATAATGTGCAAAGATAGTAGAGAACATGAAAAACACAACTGTGCATGCACATAAAAATGACAAAATAGCACATGTAGAGGTATATGTATACAGGAGTGTGAATGGGGTACCAATATATGACTGGGTCTACTTCAGTGTTGCTATTCATAAAAGTAGGAAATGTCCCAATTATAATTTAACCCTACTGGTATTCTTGTAAGTAAAGTGAATATCCAGTAAACTTCCTTTCTGCACAAGATACCAAACTTGTCACCTCCTCTGATGGGCGCGCTTATTTTCCCCATACCCTGAATCACTAGGCTAGATGTATTGTGGTGTTGGACCCAATGTCTGGCTACGTTGGTAGAGTGTTTTTTCTATATCGTACAGACGATCATAAATACGGTCCCTCAGACGTCGGATGGTCCTTCCTACATACTGAATCTGGCATGTGGTGCATGTAATAACATACACCACATAGCGCGTGTTACAGTTAATAAAGGAACCAATCCTAAAAGATTTACCTGTGGACAACGAAGTGAGGCGATCACTTGTTTTAATGAATAAGCAACTAGTGACACCACACTTAAAAGTGCCTTTAAACTGGAGCCAGTGAACGGGTGGTCATGCACTAGTATATAAACTGGGTGACAGACACCTGCCTAGAGTGGGCACTCTCCTGGAAACGACCTGTATCCCATCGGATAAGATCTGTGCATATATAGGGTCATTGGTCAAAACCGGAAGTTGAAAATACAGGGATATTAAAGAATTGTGAAGTTTTCAATCTACGTTTATTGCCAAGAGAACCACTATTTAACAAAGCATCACGTGGGGTGTTCTCAGCAATAACTAGGGCCTTATTGATGACACAGCTGGAATACCCCCCTGTCCTTGAATCTGGATGTCATGAGAGTAGCTTCTCTCCTGAAGTTAGACTCCTTACTACATAAACGTTTGAGCCTACAAAACTGTCCAACTGGTATACTCCTAATGGTGTGGCGCGGATGATTGGAGTTCACTCTCAGGAGGGTATTCCCCGCACAGGGCATCCTATACAAACTAGACACTATTCGGTCCCCTTCAGCTGTAAGCTTCAAAAATGTGGGACCTTTCCCACCATCCCATGTATAGATTAGCAAAGGATGGTGAGAACTTAGCTCCCATGGAGGCCCCCACACATCTGAAGATAGAAGCCCAGTTGAACATGAAAAAATTGAGTTAAAAGAAGCTCCAAACTCATAAGGATAAATCCTGGAGGACAAGAGAAATTTGGCCCGATCTCTTTAAAAAGAATGAGACTGCTTGTAAACCTAAGGTGTGTGGAATGGAGGAGTACAGACTGGAAACATCACAGGTAATCCATCTGTAGTTGTCCCTCCACACAAAATCCCCTAACTGGGAAAGAAGGTGAGTGGTGTCCCTGAGAAAACCTGGTAGCTCCACAACTAATGGCTTTAGTTGCTGGTCCACCCAATGGTTAAGATGCTCATTGAGGGACCCTATCCCAGCCATGATAGATCTGCCTTTCAGAGGACTTAACCCCTTATGTACCTTAGGTAGGTGTGAAATGCAGGCATGACTGGAAAATCTGGAATGAACATTTCTTTCTCTTTGATGGAAAATATGCCCACGGAGACTGCCCTGTCCAAAAGATCTAAAAAGCTTTTTAAAGGGCAGGGTGGAGTCAGTTGTAAGCCTACGGTATGTACTCATATCAGATAGTTGTCTCAAAGCCTCATTTTTATAAGTACTAGAATCAAGGACCACCACCACACCTTCATTGTCAGCATTTCTGCTTACAATGGTAGTATCATTGTTCAAGCTTTTAAGTGACTCTCTCTCCTCAGATGAACGATTATCTAGCCCCTTATTGGAAGTGTAGGTACGTGCTAGGTGTGTCAGGTCCCCCTCAACCAATTTCTGGAAAAGATCCATGTCCTTCCCTCTTGACCCTATAGGATAAAAATCTGATTTAAATTTAAACAATATCGCTGAGGGTTTAGACTGGGGGTCAATGGGGGAAGGCCTGGACTCAAGGGCTAGATCCTCAAGATCATAAAGTGCACTAACATCAGAAAAAGATTGAGAAAAGGAAACTGACTCACCCGATGTAAGAGATGCGTTTTCAGTGATGCAATCTGTAGTGTCGTCTGATGCCTGAAAATAATGCCTCCTTAAGGTTAAAGCTCTTGAAAACTTGTTCACATCTAAAATTGTACCAAATAAATCAAAATGGTTCACAGGGCAAAAGTTAAGACCTCTGGACAAAAGTGTCCCCTCGGATGAGGATAACAATCGTTGGGAAATGTTAATCCCATTAGTAGTTAATGCTGTGGCCACTCTTGTAGCTGGTAGCGACTTCCATTTACTTCTCTTGTGCTTCACCCCTCCCCTCCTTGTTTTCTGCATTTTTTTCTTTTTCTTTTTGTTGGTGCTCAGAGTTCCTGAGTTTAAATGCTGAATATCTTTGTTGCTAAGGGCATTAGCAAATCTTCCTGTGTCCAGAGAGGGATCGGAAGCCATCGCTGCGAGAGTGTCATAAGCTGGTTCACTCTCGTGATCAGAGAAACTTGCACGTTTTTTGATTGAAACTTTGAGATCGACCTGGTTGAAAAAATGTTTTTTTCCATGTGTATATACACTATTGTTCTCATAATCAATTAAATCTCTGATGAGCTTATCTTTCTTGGTAAGCATCTATATTGATGTGAAATGCGTTAACCTGTCTGTACCTTTCATCACCATGATGTAAGAGATTTTGGATCTTCTACACTGTTTTGTCACAAATAAAAGGTGTCATTCGGAGTGCGGCCGTTCAGCTGTTTTCTTCAATTTTTTACACGATTGCAGAGCCGGCACCTGAATTTGTGAGTGGCACCAACACACTTGGAGCGGCATTGCTACCTCATATTTTAGACTGAATCTAACTCGGAATCGTCCGTGTGGTAACTGGCAACCCTCAAGGATCCATCCTGGGACCAATTCTGTTTAACCACTTGAGGTCCAGGCCATAGCCGAATGACGGCTACAGCGCGGACCTCAATCTCCGGGAGGACGTCATATGACGTCCTCCTCTATGCACGCGCACCCTGCAGGGCGCGCGGTGTGCGCGCTGTGATCACCGAGTCACGGAGACTCGGATGATCACAGATCCGAGTAAGGGGCCGGTCCCGGCCCCTTACCATGTGATCAGCTGTCAGCCAATGACAGCTGGTCACATGATGTAAACAAAAGCTCGGTGATCGGTTTAGTTTTCTCCTCACGCTGACAGCGTGAGGAGGAAAAAAAAGCCGATCACCGGCTCATGTCAAAGGGACATCGGTCCCGAAGAGGAAGGAGGCACAGATGCCTCATCTGTGCCTCCAAGTGCCATCTGCCAGTGCCCACAGTGCCCACAAGTGCCACCTATTAAAACCCACAAGTGCCACCTATTAAAACCCACAAGTGCCACCTATTAAAGCCCACAAGTGCCACCTATCAATGCCCACAAGTGCCACCTATTAGTGCCACCTAGCAGTGCTGCCATCAGTCAGTGCCCAATCAGTGCCCAACACTGCCACCCATCAGTGCCCATCACTGCCACCTATCGGTGCCCATCAGTGCCGCCCCATCAGCGTACATCAACGAAGGAGAAAAATTAACTGTTTGCAAAAATTGATAACAAAATATAAAAAAAATTATAATTTTTTTTCAAAAATTCTGTCTTTTAAAATTTTTTTAACAAAAAATAAAAACCGTAGAGGTGATCAAATACCATCAAAAGAAAGCTCTATTTGTGGGAAAAAAATGATAAAAATTTCATTTGGGTACCGTGTTGTATGACCGCGTAATTGTCATTCAAAGTGCGACAGCGCTGAAAGCTGAAAATTGGTCTGGACAGGAGGGGGGTTTAAGTGCCCAGTAAGCAAGTGGTTAATCTATTCATAAACTATATAGAGGATGGGATAAATAGCTCAATCTCAATATTTGCAGAT
Source organism: Aquarana catesbeiana (assembly GCF_042186555.1). Taxonomy (NCBI): domain Eukaryota; kingdom Metazoa; phylum Chordata; class Amphibia; order Anura; family Ranidae; genus Aquarana; species Aquarana catesbeiana. The sequence continues at coordinate 488,372,854 of NC_133327.1, forward strand.
GATACAAAGTTAAGAAGGATGTGGAAACCTTACAAAAATACCTAAATAAAATAATGTGTTTGGCAACTACATGGCAAATGAGGTTTAATGTTGAAAAATGTAAAGTAATGCATTTGGGGACTAAAAATATGAATGCAAGTTACTCGCTAGGGGGAGAACCTCTGGGGGAATCTAGGATCGAAAAGGACCTGGGAGTCCTAGCAGATGACAGGCTCAGCAATGGCATGCAAAGCCAACAGAATATTGGCATGCATTAAAAAGGGGATTCACTCCAGAGATAAAACGATAATTCTCCCACTTTACAAGACTCTGGTCCTGCCACAACTTCAGCAAGCAGTCCAGTTCTGAGGCAGCGGTCCTGAAGAAGGATGTGCTGGAACTGGAGAGTGTCCAGAGAAGGGCAACAAAGCTAATAAAGGGACTATAGGATCTCAGCTTATAGGGAAAGACTACAAGCATTGAACTTATTCTCTCTGAAGAATAGATGATTGAGAGGGGATTTGATAGCGATGTACAAATATCGTACTGGTGACCCTAGCATAGGGGGAAAACCTTTTCAGTGAAAGGGAGTTTAAAAAGACAATTCACTGAAATTGGAAGAGAAGCTGTTTAACCTTAAACTGCGCAGAGGGTTCTTTACTGTCAGAGCGATAAGGATTTGGAATTCTCTTTTACAAGCAGTGGTATCGGCAGGTAGCGTCGATAGTTTAAAAAAAAACTAGAGATATACGATGTACTATTGATATAAATACAAGCACACTCACACACAGGTTAAACCGAATGGACTGATGTCTCTTTTTCAGCCCTACCAACTGTAATAAACTATTTTAATCATTACAAATGACTCAATTGGTTGCTGTGGATAAGTGCATTTCCTTTTTTTTTGTTTTTATTGTTTTTGCAAATCTAGAAATTGTCAAGTAATACATTTTCATATGAACTAGGGAGGTTTGTTTAACTATACACATTTACTATAGTTTATTCTTCCATACTCAATATTTTATGCATGTTTTGTTTACAGCATATAGACTTCCCCTTGCCGTGCCCGCTCATGGTTCTGGAAATGCTGGTGGTACCAGAGCAGGAGTTTCCTTTAGTTTGTGTAAGTGTCAGCAAGGGCACAGACTTTAACCAGGTTGTGAAATTTGAGACTTTGAATCCCAATTCCACATCTTCTTGGTTCACAGAAACAGGTTAGTACATATTATTTATTTCTTTATCTCTTCTTTCCTCTGAAGAGTATCATTATTGAATATTAAATTGTAGTCTTTATACCACACTGGTAACATTTTATTTCTTGTCTTTAGATACCCTACAGACAGATGTTGTTCATGTTACTCAGCTAGAAAGGGATACCATTCTCGTATGCTTAGATCGTAAGTATCTTTATATCTACATATATTTATAACATCCACATAGAAGTAGCGCTTGTGATATTGAGCATCTTGACTACCAGGTTTTGTTATTAATAAATCAGAGTGAATTGATGGTTACTCTAGCTTTCATGAAAGTCATATACTGATGACCATCAGATCATCTTCCATTGAACTATACAGGGTTCTGTGTTCTGGACGATGTTCCTTCTTTTGCATGCAATTGATTGGTTCTGGCAAAAAGAAAAAAAAACTGCTTTTGCCATCCCAACAGTCCAAGAAATCCTGGGTCCCTCAACAGACAAGGGAGAAAAAAAGGATTTTAAAGAAATTACAAAAATCCTATTTTCTCTCTCATTCATTGGCGGACACAGCTCTGCTTTGGATAATCACTGTCTTGTAGCCAAAGCATGTATCCTCCAATGAATGAAGAGAGAGGGATTTTATGGCGAGTACAAAAAGAAAAAAACTTTCTTTCAGTGCAGAAAACTATTCATTTCAAAACCAAAACTAAAAAGAAGGCCCTTTTTCTGATCCCCATTCATTGTAATTCCATTCACTGCAAAAAAAGGACAGAGACTGCTACATTTTGTACTTGGGGGGGCGGAGAAGCAGAAGTCAGGGATCAAAGTAGTGTAACAGCAAGCAGGATCTGGAGCCAGAAGGGATGTCAGCGGGGCGTGGCCTGGCAAGACATGGAGTAGGATGCACAGTCACTGGGCTCTGTCCATTATTCCGATAACAACTTAATCCTGCGATCCTGTGACATCCTAAACTGTTCAAGGACACTACCGAGGGCCTTCTTATCCCCCGCAGGCATGTCACCGACGAAGGCTCAAAAATCCGCCGCGGCTAGGCTAGATCAATACCGCCGCACAGAGAAGGACAGCGCTGAGGAAGATGGCGGTGCTGCACACGAGGAGAAAAACCCAGCCAGAGACACTGACAGACTCCTCGAGGCAATAACGTTCTGCAGAACCTCTCTAGCTGCACAGGTGGAGGAGGTTAAATTGGATATCTCACTGCTCAGGCAAGATTTTCGGAAGCTCCGTGACAGAGTGAAAACAGCAGAGGTCTGCCTGGGGGTCGTGGAAGATGCCCTCCCGCCATTGCAAGTGGGGACCTATCGAATGCCACTCCAAATCAATCAGCTATTTTCAAAACCGGACTATATGGAGAACAGACTGAGGAGATGCAATCTCCGTTTTATCAGTCTCCCTGAGGGGACAGAAGGTAAGGACCCCACTACCTTCCTTGAACACCTGCTAGCCAATACTTATGGTGCGAGGCCTTCTCCCCAATGCTGGTAGTGGAGAGGGCACACCGCATGCCGGCCAAACCCCCTCCCCAGGAGCCCCCCCTCGCACATTCATAGCGAAGCTCCTCAATTACAAGGGCAGGGATGCTGCCCTGCGCCTTGCCAGGGAGAAAGGCAACATTCCTTTTGGCAATGGGAGGGTGGCTGTTTTTCCTGACTTCTCAGCGGAGGTGCAACGCCACCGCCAGGGATTCACAGAAGCAAAACGACGCTTGAGGATCAAACACCTGATGTACTTCATGTTATTCCCTGCACATCTAAGAATAGATAGCGAAGGCTGTGTCCTCTTTTTTTTTGAAGACCCTGAGGAAGTTATAGCATGGCTGGAGAAGCAAGATGCCCCACTGCGGGCGGGGAACTGAAATGTGCCCCCTCAATTTGCTGGGTCCTTCACTTAGCACGTGTCTCCTCGCTGGCTAGCTTGCCAGTGGTGGGCACTATACGACGCCCGGACATGCCCCTCCATGAGGATCTTCACTTTTACCCCTTATAACTTGCCTATGCAGCCAGCTAGTGAATCCTGACTATATACTCTGCTGCGTCCTCCTCCATCTTTAGACAGAGACACCACGGATAGATTTAGACAAGACACATGTGCTCACCTCACACGGACAACAGCAAGAGCCGCCTTGAAGACTTGCAGTCCCATGACAGGACACTCCTCATCAGATCTCCCCCAATATGTCCTTCCAACCTTTCCCTAAGAGCCACAGATCACATTACTTTTCTTTTGCTGGAGCCACAGCAGTCCTACCTCTTTCATGTAAAGTGCAGCGTTTTTTTTCGCTCCCACATCAGCTAGGAGATATGATTGGGCTCGTGAGACTGGTTACTGTTTTAAAGTCGGTGTCATCGACAAGTTCCATACCAGAAGGAAGACAACACAGATGACTGCATTATATCACCAGCACCTTCATTTGCAAACTTCTATGGCATCTCTCTTTATCCTAACCTTAATTTTTTCTGTTCTTGCCAGCTTCACAGGCTTTCTCCTAACTGACTGTTCTACCAAAGTTTGGCAAAATGCCCGCACCGGTTGGGGTGGGTGCGGGGTGGGGGGGGGGGGTGATTTAATTCTTCTGATGTATGGCAATACAGGTGATACGGATTCAGATAATGTGCAGATGTGTGTTTTTGGCCCTAATTTTAGCTTGCTGGGTCCCTTTGCTGCTGACACCTAGGGACCTCCGCTTGGGTCCTTTTGACCCGCGAGGGCTGGGGGGGGGGGGGTGGTTGGTGGTACTGGGATTTAATTATTTGCTTATGCTTCCTATCCAACATGACGTCTATTAAATTCCTCACTTGGAATGTGAGGGGCCTATGAAATAAGATTAAGAGGTCAGCAGCTTTCTCCTTCCTTTAAAAGCAACATGCAGATGTCACAGTGCTGGTTGAGACACATGTGGATGGGAGGCTACAGCTGGCCCTCCACCGCCCATGGGTCGGGTGGGCATACCATTCAAACCACACGCCCCATGCACGAGGAGTTTCAGTTTTAGTAGCCAGATCATTTCATTTTGAACTATGTGATGTCGCGTCTGATTCCCAAGGGAGATATGTCTTTTTAAGTATCAAATTTTATGGTGAACCGTTCCTTTTATTTGCTTGTTACATTCCTCCACCATTTTGTACAGAGGTTATTACAGAGGGGTTCGCATATATGTCTCGCTATCCTTTGGTACCAGCTGTCTGGTTGGGAGACCTTGACAGAACGGGGCACTATCCCCAGGGAACACACATCAAACCAGATTCTCCAAAATAATGTCAACTTTTAATCTACTTGACACATGGTGCCATAAATACCCGCATGGCCTAGCGTATTCATGTTTCTCATCTACACACAACTCGTTATCCCGCATAGATTTCATCATGATCTGTCACGCCACGTCTGAAAGAGACAACCTTTTTCCCTAGGCTCCTCTCAGATCACAGTCCTTACTGGATCACTATCTCCACCCAAACAATTAGACCACCCCGTTCCTGGCGCCTAAACCCATTCTGGTTGTCACTGCTACCAGAGGATGACAAACTGGCAAATACGTGGAAACAGTACTTCTTGGAAAATGATCAGTCAGCCTCCCCGTTGGTGGTTTGGGAAACATTTAAAATACACGTCCGCTCCACCCTGAGCACTGGCTGCTTCGCTTAACCTGCAAAACAGAGTGGTGAATCAGCTTCAGTATGGGAGGGCCAGACAGAGGCTCTTATTCTCCAGACAAAAATTATTTGAACACGGTGAACGCACGGGCAAGTTGCTAGCATACCTAGTGCATAATGAAGACAGACCACCGGTGGTAATCTCCTTGCATGGAGATGATGGTGTGTTAATCACAGATCCCCCCAGAGTCACTGCCAAATTTAGAGACTTTTTTGCTGAGCTATATACTTCCAGAAACCCTGACGAGGGAGACTTGATGAGTTCCTTTCTAGAGGGAATCCCTTTCCCGCGTCTTACGAAAGACCAAATATCGATGCTAGAAGCCCCTCTCACGACTGATGAAATTACTGAGGCCCTAGTGGGGTTTGCTAGATCCAAATCCCTGGGGTCATATGGCCTGCCAGTAGAATTTGACCTACAGTACAGTGAATTACTTACGCCTAAACTGCTGGCCTTATATAATTATGCTTTTGAAACCTTTCAGCTGCCTCCCTCCTTAAGAGAGGCGATTATAGTTCTAATACTCAAGTCAGGAAAAGACCCCAGAAGGGATGTCAGCAAGCCAGTCTTTAAACAGGAACGCAGGAGATAGTTTCTTGTGATGTGACCAAGGCGAAGGTAGAGCTCCTCTGGACTGGAAGGCTTAAGTAGGCAGGACTGATGAGTAGAATCATCAACAGCTGGGTAACTGGAGAGAGATGGGAGCTGGCAATTAGCCGACAGCTGAGCAGCCAGCTCAGAGAAGGAGGGTCTGAGCCCAGCCCTGACAGTACCCCCTCCTCAATGACCCCTCCCCCTCAGAGGACCACTAGGCTTGAGGGGAAAATATCTATGGAAATCACGGAGGAGGACAGGGGCATGTATGTCCGAGGATGAGACCCAAGAGTGTTCCTCCGGACCGTACCCTTTCCAATGCACTAGGTACTGTATGCGCCCACGGAACCTATGGGAGTCAACAATGAACTGTACTTCATACTCCTCATGGTTCTCAACCTGTACAGGGTGAGGACGTGGCATCGAAGTGGTAAAGCGGTTGCAGACCAAAGGTTTTAATAAGGAGACATGATATACATTCGAAATACGCATACTAGAAGGAAGGTCTGATGCGTAAGCCACGGGGTTAATCCTGCGAAGAATACGGAAAAGCCCAATAAACCGAGGTGCGAACTTCAGTGAGGGAACACTAAGTCTAGTTATACTGTTATATGGAACACTAAGTCGGAGGTTGCGAGATGACAGCCAGACCCTGTCCCCAACCTGGTAGGAAGGCGCAGGCAGGCGTCTGCGGTCAACATGGAGACTGTACCTATCATTAGCATGACGCAAAGCCTCCTGGACTTGTGCCCAAGTGGAACGAAGACCATGGAGATGCTCCTCTAATGCAGAAATACTCTGCGGAACAAACGAGTCAGGCAACATGGAAGATTGGAAACCATAATTTGCCATAAAGGGGGACAATCGGGAAGCAGAATCAAGGCACTGTTGTGAGCAAACTCTGCCCACAGTAATAGGTCTGACCAGTTGTTATGATGGTCAGAAATATAGCAATGTAGGAATTGCTCCAAGGACTGATTGGCTCATTCTGCGACCCCATTAGACTGCGGGTGATACGCAGAGGAGAAAGCGAGCTGAATTCCAACTGTGCACAAAAGGCTCGCCAGACCCGGGACACAAATTGACTATCCTTGTCCGAGACAATCACCTTGGGTAGCCCATGTAAGCGAAAGATCTCCCAAGCAAAAATGGAAGCCAGTTCTTTAGAAGTGGGCAATTTCTTAAGTGGAATACAAAGACACATCTTTGAGAAACTGTCAACCACCATAAGGATAACAGTGTTGCCTTGGGAGTTTGGTAACTCCACAATGAAACAGTTACATCAGCAAATGGCCCAAACAAATTGATTCTTCCCAGGGTGGCCAGCTGCCTTGGGAGAATGGTAAGTCTGGAGCACAGCAGTACGGAGACTCTGGGACAAAGCAGCGGTCACAAGGTTTCTCAGGAGGAGCATGGACCTGAGCAGCAAGAATTTTGTCACCCAAAGGAGAAGTGAGACTGGTGCAAACCGTAGCCAGATTACGATCACGAGGAATCGCAGGAACCGGAACCAACTCCAACTTGGAAGTTGAGGAAAATTGTTGTGACAAGGCGTCAGCCCTTACATTCTTAGTACCGGGTAAGAATGAGACAATGTAATTTGAAACTTGACAAGAAAAGAGCCCATCGCGCCCTTCTGGGAGAGAGGCATTTAGCCTCAGACAAGAATGTGAGATTCTTATAGTCAATAAGAATGAGAACCGGCACAGTGGTACCTTCGAGGAGATGTCTCCATTCTTTCAGGGCTAAAATGATCGCCAACAGCTCTCTGTCACCAATCTCATAATTGCACTCTGCAGGTGACAATTTCTTGTAAAAGTAGCCACAAGGATGCATAGCGCTCTCAGAGGTAGGACGTAGAGACAGAAGGGTGCCAACACCAGTCTCGGAAGCATCAACCTCAAGGATAAAAGGTAACGTAGGATCAGGATGTGCCAACACAGGAGCAGAAACAAAGGCAGCCTTGAGACTCTCAAAGGCCTTAATGGACTCCGGAGACCAACTCTGTGGGTTACCATCCTTTCTGGTTATATCAGTCAGGGGCTTGACCAGAGAGGAGAAGTTACAAATAAACTTACGATAATAGCTGTCAAAGCCCAGGAAACGCTGCAGAGGATGTGAACCCACAGGTCGGGGCCACTGTAGGACTGCCGAACGTTTCTGTGGGTCCATCAAAAAACCAGCAGTGGAAATGACACCAGGAATTTAACCTGTTTACGATGGAACTCGCACTTCTCCAGTTTACAAAAGAGATTGTTCTCTCTTAGTTTCTGAAGCGTACAACAGACATCTGTGTGGTGGCTCTTCAGGGACTTGGAAAATATGAGGATATCAACGAGATAAACCACCACACATAACTGCAACAAATCTCTAAGGGCATCGTTAATAAATTCCTGGAAAACTGCCGGGGCGTTATACAAAGGCCAAAAGGCATTACGAGGTACTCATAATGGCCTGTTCTGGTATTAAACGCAGTTTTCCACTCGTCGCCCTCCTTAATCCTCATGAGATTGTATGCCCCTCTCAAATCAAGCTTCGTGAAAACCGCTGCTCCCTTGAGGCGGTCAAATAACTCTGTAATCAACGGAATCAGATAGGTATTCTTAATCGTGAAACTATTGAGACCCCTATAATCAATACAAGGTCACAGTTCACCGCTCCTCTTCTTCACAAAGAAGAAACCAACACCAGCAGGAGACGAGGATTTGCTGATGAAACCTCGAGAAAGTGCGTCTGCAACATACTCCTCCATGGCCTTATCCTCCAAGACCGACAAAGGGTAAACCTGACCACGAGGGGGTATGGCCCCAGGTTGAAGGTCAATTGCGCAATCATACGGCCGATGTGGAGGCAAACTACCGGCTTGACCTTTGTCAAAGACAACGCTAAAATCGCAGTATTCCTCCGGCAAGGAGGAGAGTGAAGAGGTGCACAGGACCTTGGCTACCTTCTGCACTGCATTGTGGTGACCGGGAGAGAACCTCAGCACGGAGCCAATCAAAAGAGTGGTTGTGCCTCTGTAACCAAGGATAACCAAAAAACAAGAAAAAACTTAGGTGAGGAAAAAACTTTGAATTGGATTATCTCATGGTGAAGAGCCCCTACGGCCATGGATAACGGAACCGTCTCATGAGTCACATGGGCAGGCTGTAGAGGTCTCCTGTCAAGAGCCTCAATGGCAAGTGAAGTGTCATGCAGCTGCAGTGGAATTGAGTGCTTCGATACAAAGGCAGCATCAATGAACAGGCCTGAAGCCCCAGAGTTGATTAGAGCCTGTATCTCGATGAACAACTCAGCCCAAGAAAGGTTGACCGAAACCAGGGGCTTAACCTTCTGGATAACTGGGGACGAAACAACGCCACCTAAGGTCTGTCCGTGACAGGACCTCAAGGTTCGGGCGTTCCCTGGACGGGTAGGACAAGACTTCAAAAAGTGACCTGCCTGGCCACAATAAAGGCACAATCTCTCCCTCCTCCTAAAGGTTCTCTCATTTGCAGAGATGTGTGAAGCCCAAGTGCATGGGTTCATCTTCACTTACTGACTCGGTACCAGGAGGCATGGGAGGGGAGGGAGGCACAGGTGGGACTGCAAAGCTCGACGGCAAACGTACAGGAGGCTTCCGCAAGCGCTCCTTAAGAGAGTCTTTCTCTGAGTCTGGAGTCAATGAGGATGGCAAACGTAATCAACTTCTCCAGCTCAGTGGGTATATCTCGGGCTGCTATCTCATCCTTGATGGAATCCGAGAGACCATGAGAAAAAGCAGCCACGCGAGCCTCATTGTTCTAAGCAACCTCTGCTGCCAGAGTACGGATTTTAATGGCGTAGTCGGCAACAGTTCTCGTACTCTGATGGACATGAGGAACTTGGCAGCAGAGGCGGAGCATGTGGGAACATCAAATACCCTTTTAAAGAAGGCCACAAACTCAGGGTAGCTCAAGACAACAGGTTTTTGTGTCTCCCATAGAGGGTTTGCCCAGGCCAAGGCTCTCTCAGAAAGCAAACATATCACAAAACCTACTTTGCTTCTTTCCGTGGGAAACGCCTGGGGCAGCATCTCAAAGTATATCTCAACCTGGTTGAGAAACCCTCTGCATTGAACTGGATCGCCCCCAAATCGCTGGAGAAGCAGAGCGGAACCAGACATACCTCTTATAGAGGTAATACTCGAGGCGGGTGCCTGCACAGAGACTGGCGCAACAGCAGGGACAGCCTGCAACTCAGGTTGTACCGGAGCAGCCACAGTGGGAGATTCCAGGTGAGCCATGCTCAGGAACGTTTGTAACGCCATGGCAAATCAATGTGGTGATCTTGCTCATCCAATCTGGAAAAAATATTACCAACAAGTGGATTGACTGTATCTTCTGAATTCATGGCCTTCGCCTACTGTCATAAAACATGAAATCAGACCGAGACAGACGTACAGTTAAATCACACTTGTTTAATAATAAAAGTAAAAAGTACAAACGTAGTAAAACATAGCCAAAGTTCAGTAACCGGAACAGATAGTCAGCCAAGCAGAAGTCAGGGATCAAAGTAGTGGAACAGCAAGCAGGATCTGGAGCCAGAAGGGATGTCAGCAAGCCAGTTTTTAAACAGGACCGCAGGCAATAGTTTCTTGTGATGTGACCAAGGCGAAGGCAGAGCTCCTCTGGACTGGATGGCTTAAGTAGGCAGGACTGACGAGCAGGATCATCAACAGCTGGGTAACTGTGGAGAGAGATGGGATCTGGCAATTAGCCAACTGCTGAGCGGCCAGCTCAGAGGAGGAAGGGCTGAGCCCAGCCCTGACATACTGTTCATCTTAAAGCTAAAGTTTAGTATATTTAGGGGGTGTCAGCACCAAACAAATTATCAACTGCTGCATACAGTACTATAGTAATCAACAGCTGTACATTCGTTTTCACCACTACCTGCATAAACCCATGCTTGCCTAATTACAGATGTCTGTGTCCAAGAAAGTGCAATTTTAAACATGCGTGGGTTTATGGAGGTAGCGGTGTAAACTTGCTTGAAACTGCATACAGCCACTCCTTACTATGGTCAGTTGTTTGCAGCTACTGTGTAGCCACAGTCTGCCAAAACTCCCATGATTTACATTATACAGCCTCATGCGCCTGTGTGCTTGAGCTCTAAAGGGCAAACAGCAAAAACATAATCATGGATTCTGCTGGATTCTTGTCTTTGGAAAGGAAGTATTTGAAGTAATCGAAGACTGAACTACAAGACACAGCTATGCATATGCCTAAACAAAATTTGTCCATTACCTACTTTTTTTTTGTTTTTTTTTGGATTTATAGTCCACTTCAGCCCTTGTATAGCTGTAAAATAAATCTGTTATTTTATGCATCAGCTGTGAGACCTGCTAAGATCTCAGTGCTGAAATAATTTAATTTGTGCAAACTTTTAGTTTATGTGATTTTTCTCAAAGGTTGTATAAAGATAGTGAATCTTCAAGGAAGGTTAAAATCCAGCCGGAAATTGTCTTCAGAGCTTACATTTGACTTCCAGATTGAATCCATAGGTAAGTGTTTTACATTACATGCTACAGTCTGTTTGAAGATGAACTCCAACTCTCTATACACTAGAACGGAATGGAATGATCAGTCCAAGCATAGATCATACCTCTGTACCATGTTCTCTGATATTCTACGTTTGATTGAGGCTTTGTACTATGTGACACTCTGTATAGTCTGGATGCAGACTGAGTGCCTTCCAGCCACTTCCTGTATCATCTTTAGCCTAAAACACACCCCTCTGTAGTCTTTCAGTCTGTGCAAATTATGTAAATTCCTTCACAGCTCTGATGGTGGGTGGGATGGAATACATCCTAATTAGCATTCAATCCTCCCAAGTCCTACCACATAGACCACACCCTCCCAGAGCCTGAACCCTCCATGAAACTACAGAGGCTCAAAGCATGATGGGACATGTAATATCCGGACTAGTAAAGGAAGGAAACAGGAAGTCGGAGAACTTTGAAATTCAGCCAGAAGGATTGACAGACATAGAAACCTGACTTTTACTGCTTAAGTAAGATACAGTATCGCCGCTAGGGGGGGGGGCGGGGGGTGTGACCACAACCCAGGTGACACCCGTGGGTAGCGGCACCGCTAACACCGCCTGCTGCCATAAACTAATCTGCGCCTCTCAGATCCCGCGGCTGTGTCCCTCAGTGGAGCGGACCAAAGCCACCTCCTCCTCCCACAAAATAGAAAAACAGCCGGCAACTCCAATCCACACAGGAGGAGGAGACCGAGGGTGTTCTGAGGTCTGTACACTCTCTACTATGTGTAGTCGAGATGGACATGTGCAGGGGGGGCGCTATGGGGGAGCAGAGGGGGTGTCTATACTGATGGAGGGGGTCTGCACTGAGGGGGAGGGGGTGTCTATACGCATGGGGGGTCTGCATTGAGGAGGGTGTTTATACTGATGGGGGGTTTATACTGATAGAAGGGGTCTGCATTGAGGGGGGGTGTCTATATTGATGGAGGGGGCCTGCATTTTGGGGGGGTGTTTATACTGATGGAGGGGGTCTGCACTGTGGGGGAGGTGTTTATATTGATGGGGGGTCTGCATTGAGGAAGGGGGTATTTATACTGATTGAGGGGGGGTGTCTATACTGATGGAGGGGTCTGCACTGAAGGGGGGTGTCTATACTGATGGGGGTGTCTGCATTGAGGGGGGGTGTTTATACTGATGGGGGGTCTGCTTTGAGGGGGGGTTTATACTGATAGGGTGGTCTGCACTGAGGGGGTTGTCTATATTGATGGAGGGGATCTGCACTGAGATGGGAGGGGAGGTGTCTATACCACAGGCTTCCCTTTTGAGTTACCTGATGCTCAGCCCTTAAAGTGATTGTAAAGTCTTGTTTTTTTTCTATAAAAATAACAAACATGTTATACTTACCTGCTCTGTGCAGTGGTTTTGCCCCTATCCTCCTCTTTTCGGGTCACTCTTCTGTGCTCCTGGACCCTCCCTCCTGTCGAGTGCCCACACAGCAAGCAGCTTGCTATGGGGGCACCCGAGCCGAGTCAAAGCTCCGTGTGTCCATTCAGACACGGAGCTGCGGCCCAGCCCAGCCCCCCTCTATGTCCTGATTGACTAACTGACTTTAATTGACAGCAGCAGGAGCCAATGGTTCTGCTGCTGTGTCTCAGCCAATCGGGAGGGAGAGTCTCGGATGGCTGAGTCACTCGTAGACAGAGATGGGTTTTTTTTTTTTTTTTTGCGCTATAAATGAAAAAAGACTGAAAATTCTGTAAAAAAATAAAAATAAAAAAAATAAACATTTTTCTTCATTTCTGTTATAAAATTTAGCAAATTAGGAATTTTTCTTTATACATTTTGGACAAAATGTATACTGCTACATATCTTTTGTAAAAATAATACAAATCTGTGTATATTACTTGGTCTGTGTGAAAGTTAGACTCCACAAGCTATGTTTCCAATCACTAAAAATTGATCACACCTACTACTAATGGCCTATCTCATTTCTTGAGACCCTAACAAGCCAGGACAGTACAAATACCCCCCAAATTACCCTTTTTTGGAAAATGGACATTCCAAGGTATTTGGTAAGAGGCATGGTGAGTTTTTTTAAGTTGTATTTTTTTCCCACAATTCTTTGCAAAATCAAGATCTTTTTTCACAAAATTGTCATATTAGCAGATTATTTCTCACACACAGCATGTGCATACCACAAATTACACCCCAAAATACATTCTACTACTCCTGAGTATGGAAATACCACATGTGTGAGACTTTTACACAGCCTGGCCACATACAGAAGCCCAACATGCAGGGAGCACCATCAGGCGTTCTAGGAGCATACATTTACACATATAATTTCTTGACTACCTCTTGCATTTTTGAAGGCCCTAAAGCACCAGGACAATGGAAACGCCCAAAAAATAACCCCCTTTTGGAAAGAAAACACCCCAACGTATAATCTTTGAGGCATAATGAGTCTTTTGAACATGTCATTTTTTTTTTCTACAAGTTTTTGAAAAATGTGGAAAGAAAATGAAAACGCATTTTTTTACACACACTTGTCCATTTATACAATATTTCTAATACATAGCATGTACATAGCAAAAATTACACCCCAAAATAGATTCTCCTACTCCTTCTGAGAATGGCGATATCACATGTGTGAGACTTTTACACAGCCTGGCCACATACAGAAGCCCAACATGCAGGGATCACCATCAGGCGTTCTAGGGGCATAAATTTAAAATCTAATTTGACTACCTCTTACACTATGGATGTGGCATGGATGCGAACTGATGTGGCATTGATGAGGCATGGATGAGCCATGGATGGGGATGGCTGAGCATGGTTGAGCCATTAATATGGATGGCTGGGTATGGCTGAGTATGGATGGGATGGCTGGGTGGGTATGGATGGGATGGCCGAGTGTGGAGGGGTATGGCCGAGTGTGGAGGGGTATGGCCGAGTGTGGAGGGGTATGGCCGAGTGTGGAGGGGTATGGCCGAGTGTGGAGGGGTATGGCCAAGTGTGGAGGGGTATGGCCGAGTGTGGAGGGGTATGGCCGAGTGTGGAGGGGTATGGCCGAGTGTGGATGGGTATGGCCGAGTGTGGCTGAGCATGGATGGATGAGTATTGCTGGGCATGGATGGATGAGTAGTGGCCATTTACCGTGTTGGTCACGGATGTTCCCGGGTGCGCGCCGGAGCAAGTATCTGGGAGGACGTCCATGGAATAAGCTGACCGTGCTGCAGCCATCTTTCGGCTATGGCCCGGTCGGCAAGTGGTTAAAGCAATGCAGTGCTGTATCGCAAAAAATGGCCGGGTCAGGAAGTGGGTAAAACCTTCCGGAGCTGAAGTGCTAAATGATTAAGAGTGGTCAACCAGCGCTTGTATATCAATCCAAGATATCCAGCTTTCCTCAAAACCACATGTCAAACAATGGTACTGCTGCGTTGTAATAGATCACTGTGCATATATACTCAGTTGGACACAGTGTCATGAAAAAGACACTCTCTCCATTGTGTAATCCCGATTAAAATACCAATGTAATGTTGTAAATGCACAATGATAAGATGACAGCCAGGCAATTCATATCATATAAACAACCCATATTCCAGAATCCAAGATGGACGTGGCAGAACTGCATCTGCATAGTGACGTCAAAGTTGACGCCATCAGGAGTACGGGACAGACGCTGTCACTCTTCCCTTTTATACAGAACAGCACAAGAAGGAAGACATCCTAATTAGTTCAGAGTACACAGGGCGGAGATTAAAAGTTAAAGTGGTTGTTAAGCCACTCTGACCTGTATACAACATCAGCACTGCCTCCTATTGAAGTATCCCCCTCTGTGTATGATTTAAAAAAATTAATTCTGCAAATACCTAATTTCACTGGTCAGCTTTCTCCTTTCTCCTCTGAGAGATGCAGCGGGCGGGGCTGAGATTTCTTTGCTGATGTCAGTCTGGAGGGAAGGAGGAGGAGAGAATGGGAGAGCTGGCTGGTCATGTGATCGCAATCTCGGCTCTTAAATGAGGTATTTACAGCATATATATTTATAATTCATTATAATTTAAATATTCTGCGCTCACCAAACCTAATTATGTGATGAATATTGTGTAAAATACAATATTGTAAGTGAAAAAATATGTGTATATGTATGCTGCCTTCTCCAAGAATTAAGTACTTAATTCAACATATATAGATAGAAAAAAGAAGATTGCGCAAACCTAAAAACACATTATTAAATAATCATGCAAAGACACATAACATGTGAGTGAATCAGTCCATGTGAATCAATTGTTAATGTGTTAAAAAGTCCCAAAAAACACAAAATAATGTTTTTTAAAAATGTGACAAATGAAAGCAAGTTCTGATTAATTTGTTACAAAAGTCCCAAATCACATGGCAAAAATTAAGTGACAATGAAGGCAACTTCTAGTGCAGCACCTAGAAATCTGCAATGGCAACGCAACTGGTCAGTACTTTATATCCAAGCGGAGAAGTAAGCTAAAAAGCCAGATGGCCTCTTACCGGACACAATGGACCCCAAGTTATAGGGATCAAGCTCGCCTGATATGCACAGTAATCAGCTGTGATGTTCCATCTGGTCTGCTCCAAACACTAGCTACTCTCCTCCGTCAGGGACAACAAGACGTTTTAGTAAATTTCCCACCTTCCAGTCACTCTGCCCGATGCTCATCCAGTAGGTATAAAATATTTAGAAGAAAAGGAACTTCATGGTGCAGTAAATAATGGTAGTTTATTCCATAAAATGATTTCTTAAGCACAGCGAAGAAATACTATACAAAGACGCTGATCGCGGCCGTTTACTATGTGATCATTCCGTCAAATGACGGAGCGATCACATGTCAACATCGGTACAGTGCGAGGGGAGAGGGGGAGGGATCGGATGGCAGCACCGCTGTGGGCTGCATGTGTAGTGCCCACAGCGGTGCTCAGTGACAATTGCAGTCACATCCATCCATCCCTCCATGCTCAGCTATCCCTGCAATATACCCTGCAATACTCTGCAATATACCCGGCAATACTCTGCAATATACCCGGCAATACTCTGCAATATACCCGGCAATACTCTGCAATATACCTGGCAATACTCTGCAATACACCCTGCACTACTCTGCAATATACCCTGCAATATACCCTGTAATACTCTGCAATATACCCAGCACTACTCTGCAATATACCCTGCAATACTCTGCAGTATACCCTGCAAAACTCTGCAATATACCCTGCAAAACTCTGCAATATACCCTGCAAAACTCTGCAATATACCCTGCAAAACTCTGCAATATACCCTGCAATACTCTGCAATATACCCTGCACTACTCTGCAATATACCCTGCAATATATCCTGCAATACTCTGCAATATACCCTGCACTACTCTGCAATATACCCTGCACTACTCTGCAATATATCCTGCAATACTCTGCAATATACTCTGCAATATACCCTGCAATACTATGCAATATACCCTGCAAATACTCTGCAATATACCCAGCAATACTCTGCAATATACCCTGCACTACTCTGCAATACCCCGCAATACTCCACAATACCCCGCAATTTTTAACCAGTTCCCGCCCGCCGTCATATGACGTCCTTGACTTTGAGCGGGGATATCTGAATGATGCCTGCAGCTACAGGTATCATTCAGATATCAGCTATTTCAGCCGGCGATTCCCTACACCATAAGAATGATCATAGCGGCTGTTCCACTGCTTGATCGTTCTTATGGGAGGCGAGAGGGGACGCCCCCCCCCTTCCCGCCACCCTCCTGTGCTTCTACCGACTCACCGCTACGATCGAAGCCAGGATCTTTTTTTTTTTTTTTTTTTTTTATTTCAGGCTTCCCAGCCTAGAGGTGAGATGTGGGGTCTTATTGACCCCATATCTCACTGTAAAGAGGACCTGTCATGCCATATTCCTATTACAAGGATGTTTACATTTCTTGTAATAGAAATAAAAGTGATCAAACATTTTTTTTGGGGGGGGGGGGGGGGGTGTCAAACTAAAATAAATAAAGTAAAATTAACAATAAAAAAAAAAAAAAAAAACATACGTAAGTCCCGCCCACATATAAAAACAGTGTTCAAACCACACATGTGAGGTATCACTGCGAACGTTGGAGCGAGAGCAATAATTTTGGCCCTAGACCTCCTCTGTAACTCAAAACATGTAACCAGTAAAAAATTTTAAAGCGTCACCTATGGAGATTTTTAAGTAGCGAAGTTTGGCACCATTCCACGAGCGTGTGCCATTTTGAAGGGTGACATGTTAGGTATCTATTTACTCGGCGTAACTTCATCTTTCACATTATGCAAAAACATTGGGCTAACTTTACTGTTTTGTTTTTTTTTTTAAAGCACAAAACTGTTTTTTTTCCCCAAAAAAGCGTTCAAAAAATTGCTGCGCAAATACCGTGCGAGATAAAAAGTTGCAACAACCGCCATTGTATTCTCTAGGGTCTTTGCTAAAGAAAATATATATAATATTTTGGGGTTCTATGTAATTTTCTAGCAAATAAATGATGATTTTTTACATGTAGGAGAGAAATGTCAGAATTGGCCTGGGTGCTCCAGAACGCCTGGAGGTGCTCCCTGCATGTTGGGTCTCTGTATGTGGCCAGGCTGTGTAAAAGTCTCACACATGTGGTATCGCCATACTCGGAAGTAATAGCAGAATGTGTTTTGGGGTGTAATTTGTTGTATGCATATGCTGTGTGTGAGAAATAACCTTCTAATATGACAATTTTGTGAAAACAAAAAAAAAGAAAAAAAAAATCTTTATTTTGCAAAGAATTGTGGGAAAACATGACAATTTCAAAAAAACTCACCATGCATCTTTTCAAATACCTTGGAATGTCTTCTTTCTAAAAAGGGGTCATTTGGGGGGTATTTGTACTTTTCTGGCATGTTAGGGTCTCCAGAATTTAGATAGGCCGTCAGTACTTCAGGTGTGATCAATTTTCAGATATTGGCACCATAGCTTTTGGACTCCCTAACATTCACAAAGACCAAATAATATACACCAGGTTGTACTTATTTTTACCAAAGATATGTAGCAGTATAAATTTTGGGCAAAATTTACGAAGAAAAATTACTCATTTGCTAAATTTTATAACAGAAACAAAGAAAAATTCATTTTTTTACCAAATTTTCAGTCTTTTTTTCTTTTATAGCGCAAAAAATAAAAAACCCAACGGTGATTAAATACCACCAAAAGAAAGCTCTATTTGTGTGAAAAAAAGGAAAAAAAATTTCATATGGGTACAGTGTTGTATGACAGTAATTGTCATTCAAAATGTGAGAGCACCAAAAGCTGAAAATTGGTCTGGTTAGGAAGGGGGTTTAAGTGCCCAGTGGTCAAGTGGTTAAAGGAGCAGGATCCATGTTTTTTTTTTTTTAATTTTATCGTTTTTGGGGTTAACAAGCGTTTTAACCCTGCATACAAATTGCAGTGTCAAACACATTCAGTGGTGTCTCATGAATATAGCAAGTGTTGACAACTTATATAATGTGCCATCTTGTGGTCAAAAGTAAAAAAAGACCAAAAAAGTTAAAAATAAGTGCAAAAAAGTTGACAAAAATGTTAAACATAATAATATCCTTCATAAGTTATAAAAATTGATTTAAAAACAAGAAATGTATTGGATAAATACTAAAATATCTTTTTAAACAGATATTATTACCTAAAAATTCCTAGAAATATTTCACATATATTTGATCATATTTATTTACAGAAAAAAAATCTACCAAATCGTTATATAAAAACTTTTGAAGCCCCTGAAATTTAACTGACAAAAAAAGGGAAAACACTGAACCAAAGGTCAAGAAAGGGGGACCAAACCCCGAAGTAAATTTAAATCTAAAATAAAATTGTACAAATCTGCTGCACACTGAGGTGCTGTGTAGTTTATCATTAAGAAGTTTGGTGGTGTTTGGTATCCACATCTGTAATTTCCCTCATAATCAAAGAATCACTGAATTCACAGTTTTTGACTTCACAATTGGATCTCCTTTTTATTTTTTGAATTTGTGGTGACTCATAATAGTTTTATATATTTGCATTGCATTGTATTGCACATACTATTTAATTTATCTTAGCGCTGCACTATTGTTTTGTGATTTTTATTTTTCTATACTAGCAATGGCATTGATCAGAGACTAAGGCTGCTTTCACACTGGGGCGGGCAGGTTTTGACGGTAAAACGTTGCTAGTTTTAACAGCGCTTTATCGTCATTTTATTAGTGTTATTTGGGCCGCTAGCAGATCGCTTTTAATGCCCGCTAGCGGCGCGAAATAAAGGGTTCAATGCGCCCGTGTAGCCCCATTCATTTCAATGGGCAGTAGCGGTGGAGGAGCACTGCATACACCGCTCCTTCACTGCCCCAAAGATACTGCTTGCAGGACTTTTTTTAACATCGTGTCAGTGCAGCGTCCCAGTGTGAAAGCACTCTGGCTTTCACACTGGAAATGCAGGGGAGGTTTTTCAGGCGCTTTACAGGCGCTATTTTTAGCCCAAAAGCACCTAAAAATGCCTCAGTGTGAAAGGGGTCTTAGTGTGAGTGTGATAGTGTGGCTGGCAATCTGTCTCTAACTGACACTGGCTGGAAGGGACACTATCTGACACTGACTTTGCCAGTGACACTATTAATAGTGATCAGTGATAATACTGTACTAACGACACTAATGGGTGACAGGGCAACAGTCACCTGAACGTAAGTCAAAATTCCCTTTTTTTTTTTTGGTTATGTAGCCAAATAGATGTCCCTTGCTCTAAATAAACTGTGCAGTTTATCTTATATGGGGAAACATGTAAAAGTAAACGGTGTGGTTGGTAGATGTGGCTAGATGTTGATACCACCGTGTTCTGCATGTGTGGTCTTATCTGACACAGCTCTGATGACTGAACTAATTCTAGAAGAGCCTTTGGATAACACAGTAAGGCTCGGTTCACACTGGGGCGACTTGTCAGGCGACCTAGTCGCCTGACAAGTCGCCTCCCGTTCTGTGCTATGGAACCGTTCTAATCGGAGCGACGCAAGTCGCTCCGACTTAGAAAAAGGTTCCTGTATTACTTTGGGGGCGACTTGGGGCGACTTGCATAGACTTCTATGCAGAAGTCGTCTCGCAAGTCGCCCCGGCAGTCGTTTGCAGGTCGCCTCGCTGAGGCGACCTGCAAGTCGTGCCGCCCATGTGTGAACCGAGCCTAAGAAATTCCATTGTTAAAAAAAATTGTTAAAACATTTTTTTTTTTTTATTCCAGTTTGCTTGCAGGATAGTGTGCTTGCATTTTGGAAGCATGGCATGCAAGGTAGAAGCTTTCGATCTAATGAGGTGAGTGGAGAGCATTTTCAAAGCACTACAGTTGTTTCATCGAGTAAGAAAACATTTACTTCAGATGCAACTAATATAAAAATCAGAATGATCATTAAGACATTTTGTGTACAAGATTATCTGTTTAGCAGGATGGCATGGGACCATGATTCATTGATTTATCTTGAATGACTGTAGTTCATAGGAAGTTGTGCATTTCTGATATTTTAGTTATAATAAGATGGTGATAGGTTGATTTAAGCCCCTTTCACACTGCTCTGGGGCAGTGTGCCTGTTTTTTTCATGTGGGTTACCGGCGCTTTGCCATAGAATTTCATTAGATCAGGTGTTGGTGCATTTTCTGAAAGTGCACCAAAAATCTTATACATGCTGCATCTTTGCTGCGCTTTCAGAAAACTTACCAAAAACTTCCTATCCAGTGGAAGTCTTTTTTTTCTTTCTTTTTTCTATGTTGGTTGAACTGGATGGATTTGTGTATTTTTCAACCAGGTTAACTATGTAACCAAGGCAAAGCATGGGTAACCTGCTCAAAAAGCATTGCACCTACGCTGCGGGGAAACTGCACCTGAGCAGTGTGAAAGGGGCTCTTAATGGCTTTTGATGTCTGCATTGATGATCTGTTCCAGTTGGACACCCTTCCTGTCTTCTGCAGCCTGGAAGTCTCACTCCTTTTGTTGCAACAAGAGGAGTCTCATTACGTCTGTTACAGTCACCAATGTGACATCAACCTGCCAACATCAAATATGATTCAGGTTGATCTCTGGCAGGGCCATACGTAGTATAGATATATATTATATCTATATTAATTTAATATAGATAATAAATTATCCAGCATCCATTCTGTACCTGTAAGGGATCCTGGTTGTCCAGTATCTCCTAAACACAAAATAATGGAAAGGTCAAAAATATAGCTGAGAAAATAACACATATTTAGAGATAAAAATGTGAAAGGGGCAAAAATTGCCTTTTCCTGTCAGCCTTACAGATGAAGTTTGACTGTTTTTGCAGGCTTTCTTACCTATTCAGTACCCTGGGCAAAGAGAAAACTAATAAGTAAAAAGTACAGGAACTCATTGCAGTATAGTGAAATCAAACCATTACAAGATGTATTCTTGCCGGTTACTGTGGGTATTGTATTTTACACGCAGGGCTCTGTTTTATAGAATCAGCTCATGTGTCTCACTGTGTGATTTGTGGTGTTCTTGCAGATAACACAAGAAATTTCAGATAACACTCGGATATTCCGCTTGCTTGGATCTGATAGGTAAGGAAAGCGCTTTAGTATTTTGTAACATACCTGTGTTTTTTCTGCCAGTGGTATAGTGTGACACTCCTGGCTTTTTGTGTTCGTTTAAGTTTATTATAGTATATAATATACTATATATAATATAGTGTGTATATATATATAAATATATATATATATATATATATATATATATATATATATATATATATATATATATATATATATATATAGTATTATAGTTTATAGAATAATACCCATTGGAATATTTAGTTAAGGGACACCTTCACTTTTACTAGTTCTACATTCACTTTTGTCCCTGAAGTATCAACAAAGACCAATAGCAGCTATTACCTTTACAGTAGATTACTCAAATTTCAAGCAGCAGAGAGTAAACTGCTGCAATTAGAGGTCAGTCTGGAAATGGGGCCTGTAGTGGCTATAGTCGGAATTGGAGGAAGAAGCCACAGCACGTGGTGGAGTGCACAGCATCTGCCACTCCCAGAGGAGTCAAATGCCAAAGACAAGTGTTACAGAGGCTGCAGCACTGAAACACGGGGAAGTTAGGAGACACGGGTTAACAGGGAGGTGATTATAATAGCTCTTCTATAACAGGGAAGATTTTTTAAAGCGGAGTTCCACCCAACAGTGGGATTTCCACTTATCTGATTCCCCCCAATGCCACATTTGGCACCTTTTGGGGGGAGGGGGGAGCTAATACCTGTTTTTTACAGGTATCCTGTCCCCACTTCCGGGAGACCGAATCATGTCAGCAGCTCTGTCCCCCTCCTCCTTCCCCTTCAGCCGGGCCAGTGAGAGAGCACAGCGCGCTTTGCACATGCACAGTAGGGACCAGGTTATGAAGCTGAAAGGCTACACTGCCGGGTTCCCTTACCTGCAATTGCGGCGGCAGCACCTGACCAGCCAATGGAAACATGAGCTATGGTGCCGACATCGCTGGACTCCAGAACAGGTAAGTGTCCTAATGTTAAAAGTCAGCAGCTACAGTATGTGTAGCTGCTGACTTTTAATTTTTAAAGGGGTGGCCGGAACTCCGCTTTAAAGAGACTGACATGGTCTCTCTAAAGGTTAACCCACATACTGTTTAAATGAATTTATATATTTATGGCTTTATCTGCAAGTCTGCTGTTCTTGTAATTTACAGCCCTCTGCCACACTAGAAAGTCCGGTGTATGATATGTATTTCTTGGTTCAGAAATGCAGCTTCTTACAGCCCCTCACTTTTCCAGCCTGCTCACTAGATAATGAATCTGCTTTATCAGAGAGGTGAATTAGAAAGTGGTGAAGCAGAACCAGAAAGCTGTAGAGTTCTCTTTCTGGCAGTATAATGTAGGGAAGACATGAAGATGGCTAAACTAAATTACAAACCAAATGTGTACTAGAGCAAGCCTCCTGTAATCCCCTGCACAACAGTACTTGGCTTAGGAGAGGCAGGGCCAAAGCTGTCGAGGCTCTGGCGCAGTGTATGTGCCTACAGTGGATGTAATGACAGTAGAAAGGAGCAGAATGATGACTCATCTGTGTGTTACTGCTCATGCATTGTCTAAAATATTAATTTGTTTTTCATGATGCTTATTCAACTATGTATATAGAATATTGCCTGGAATTTAATGTGCTTATGTATATACTTTTTTTTTATTCTGTAATGTAGGGTTGTTGTTTTGGAAAGCAGACCAACAGACAACCCCACAGCCAATAGCAACCTGTATATTCTGGCGGGACATGAGAACAGCTACTGAAAATAACACTGCACAGAAATCTATTATCTTAATGAACGTAATCTCTCAAGGAAGAGGAGACATGAAGAATGGCTAATATATAATTGTGGGACAGCCTTGAAAGAAATTAGAAGCCACAGATTCTGTATGAGCAATGATCTTGCTGTACCAGTTTGCTCACATCACTGATGTGGTTGCAGATAGTAGAATTATGGAAAAAGTTACATTGCAGGGTTACAAATGGTCTATTGATGAGCCTCTAGTCAGAATAAGACTGTAGCCACATGCGGTGGTTTTATATAGATGTTATACTGTATATACAAATAATTTATTGTGGCATGAGTTAATGACGAAGAATATATTGTCTACATTGTGTTTTAGACACGTTTCTTCTTAAACTCCTCCAACACATGCTGCATTTACAACGGTATAATCTTTGTACATACAGAGGTAGTATTAATTCTCAACTTGCTGTAGCTTCCTTTTGCTGACATCCTACCTGAAACTTTACTGTAGATAGTGAAACTTTTTTTTTGACGTATAAGTGTCTTAACTGTACAGATGTAAAGTCCGGTCCAGCTCAATAGCTGGGGAGAGCCAGGCTGATGTGGGAAGATCCACTTTCTTTTTGTTCCCCTGGCATCTTGTCCAGCTATTAGAGTGTTCTTTTTTAGAAATCCACTCAAAAATGTATTAACACTATTCTATTTTTATTCTGTGTAATTTAGTATTGCCAGTATAAATTTTTGTAAGTTAAAAAAAAATACTATAATCTATAGAAGAGATGTATGCATTTTTTATGATACCCTTCACTTTAATGCAAGTACACTGGTGTTTAAATTTGCACAAAGTATTGTCGTGTCACATTGCACCAGAGGGTTATGTGGCGACTGTTGTGAAACATGTAGGCTTTATGCCACTAATATTTTTTGCTTGCTTGGTTCTGTTTTAAGAAAGGTGGGTAAACCGATTCACTCACATTATATATAGGATTATATATAATCTTGTTTACCTGAATATGAGTCAATTTTTTCTAATTTAATTTTTTTCTTTTTTTTAAAATGAAACCCCATGCATCTTTTTTTTATTATTTATGTCTGTGTTTGCGCTTTTTCTGTCTGAATGGCAGCTCAGTCTCCTCTAAAGAGGAATAGTGTCTGTTATTTGTGCAGAAAAGTCAGTTTTAATGTGGAAGGGGTGCAGAACAAGATGTTTCTTGCTGCTATCTGAACAAGCACCTAAGCATACATTTTCTGTAAATAGTGGAAAACTATCGCTTAAGCTTAAAAACTAGTAGCAATGTGTTCAAATTCAGCAATTTTTATATTTACCTAAACAGTCCATTAAAGGGTGATTTATATGAAACAATTGATAATTATCACAAATAAATTAAATACATTTAATTATACATGAAATACAAATACTTTATATCTAGTGAGAGGGTAATTGTCCTTAAATAAGTCTCTGAAATTGTGTGCATCCATATTAGTTGCTTACACATGCCCTGTGATAATTTATTCACCACCACAGTGTATCTCCAAATAAATGTGGTAGAACCACATTTTAGTGTCTTCCAAATCTGCTCCATGCTTCACCCATAAGAGTGCTCACACACCACAGCTTTAGCACAATTATCCTAAATATCAGGATTTTCCAACATGGAATTTAAAAACAATAATAAATAAAATATGTTTTTACCTTAAGTGCCTTTCCTGCATTAAGGTAAAAATAATTTACAACTTGCTGTGCCCCTCACCCCCCTCTCAAATACTTACTCAAGTCTTCAATTGATCCAGTGCTATGCCCGGCTACATCTCTTCTCTCTGTACTCACAGGGACTGAGACAGCAGCAGGAGGTGGTATTGGCTCCTTCTGCTGTCAATCAAATGCTCTGGGGGGGAGGGGGGGGTTGAGCTGTGCTGTGTTTGTCTACGGCAGTACACAGCCCCGCTCGGTAGTGAACCCGCACGTCTGCCCTCATAGCATATGGCTTACTATGGGGCAGAAAAGGAGGAGCAGAGAACCCCAGCAGAGGACTCCAAAATAGAAGGTTCGGGGTCACTCTGCAATACTACTGCAGGGTAAGTATAAGATGTTTATTATTTTAACTTAAAAAAAAATTGCCTTTAGAAACGTTTTAAGAAGTGCACAATGCACTTTGATTATCTGCATATATATTGCAGCCACCTCTACTGCTCATCTTTACATTGCGCTTTTTATTACGCTATTTCCAATGCTGTTTTATACATTTAAAGGCTCAGCCTGCATTGCGCAAGGGTTTTCTCATGATGGCTCAATGATGTGTACTGCTTAGTCCTACCCTACTACTTTTTTTAAGTAACTTCATTAGGCATGTAATCAGGAAAATGTACCATCTTGATATATATCCCAAAGTGACTTTTAACCCATATTGTACTGATGAGCTCCAAATCACATAATTTACGAGCATAAAAACTTGTATATAATGTGGCTAATATGTACATAATATTTAATACACAGTATAACAAGATTGAGGGCATTATGGCTAAATATTGACCCATTTTACAATATTTGAATCTGTGTTGCCTGAGAAGCCACAGATCTTATAGAAGTAGTTGTCTACTTTAAATACCATCTTGGCCCCAGCTTGAGGTCCACCAACTTTGATGAGTGAGCATTCTTATAGTTGGAGGACAAAGCACATTTGGGACACGTAGTGTGTTTCTATCACTTGTTTGGAGATGCATTGTGTTGGTGGATATATTATCACAGGGATTGTGTAAAAGTTTTTTCCTTGTCAAAAGAAGTTTATTGAGTATACAATGTTATAAAGATACATAAAGTAAGTTTACAAGGATCTATAAAGTAAGCTCATTGTTTTACAGTAGGGTTTATATAGGTAAATATCATGAAATTTCAAATATTAAACATTGGGTTCACGTAAACCTAAATTAAAGATATATATATCATTTCCTTAGTTACTTTTGTAGGTATTTAAATGATTTATACCTACTATACATATTGTTTACAAGTAGAGTGTATATAGGTCAAATAAATTCTGATAATGAGCTTTAATCGTAAGGTGGAGAAAAAGGAAAGAGAAAGAAGAAAAAGGGTTGAAAGGTAGAGGTATGGTCCACAAGGTTGTCCCGCTCGTCAGTTTATTATTCTTTTTAGTTCTCTTTGAAGCCTTAGAATGGGTGTCTCTGTAAGTCATTTAATATGTTACCATGGCAACAGGACAGAGTCATTGAAGTTTGACAGGAACTGTTGTTTTATCCAAGGATGCCAAAGTTTTTCAAATTTTGGAATTTGATTTTGATCGATGGCTACCATCTTAGCATGGGACATTGTATTATTAATTCTGTGAATTGTTTCTGCTAGTACCAATGTAGGAGATTTCCATGCCTTGGCCACTGTTTGTTTTGCAGCCGTTATTAGTTGGATCATAAGTTTGAATTGAGAGAGTGTTAACCATTACGGTTTTAGATTAAGTAAAGTTAAATATGGATCTGGTTGTATTATTTTTTTAAATATTTTAGATGCAATCACGAAGACTTCCTTCCAGAAGGTTTGGATTACTGGGCACGTCCACCATATGTGTAAAATATGTGCCTATTTCTGGGCATCCTCGAAAACAAAGAGTTGAGGTATTAGGTGAATATTTTGCCACTCTAGCGGGTACAAGGTACCAGCGAGTTAGGACTTTATAATTTGTCTCCAGTGCTAAGATGTTGGGTGAAGATGACTTAGATGTGAGCCATATGTTAGACCAGTCCGTGTCTTCTAAAGTTCGTCCCAGGTCCTCCTCCCACCTCTGAACGTAAGAGGGTCTATTAAGATTTGCTACTCCATATAATTGACTATAAAGTGATGAAATTGTACCTTTAGCAAATGGATCTTTTGTACAGATTGATTCAAAAATGGATAATTGGGATAATGGTGTATCCCCCTTTAGGAATGGTGTATAGAAATTTTTGATTTGGAGATATCTAAATATCTCAGAGTTTGGTAGATCATATTTTTCTCTAAGCAATGGGAATGAAAGGAATGATTTAGATGCTATGAAGTCATTTAGTGTCTGAATGCCTGATGTTGTCCAAGCTTTAAAAGAATTTGGGTAGATCCATGCCGGATAAAAGGCCGGATTTCTGATAAAAGAAAGGAGAGGATTGTGTGGAGATTGTAACTGATATTTGGTTTTTAGTTTATCCCAGAGAGATAAGAAGTGTTTAGTTATGGGATTATGAATTTTAAAGCGGTCTTTAGGATCAAGCCATAATAAATTTGATATTAATAGAGGGTCATTTTCTGAAGCCTCTATAAATACCCATAATGGGATTTCCTGTTTTGCATGGTATTTGGACAGACTGGCCAAATGTGCTGCTCTGTAGTAGTTAGTAAAATTAGGGTATCCCAGGCCTCCTTTATTTTTGGGAAGATGTAGTGTGTGTATAGGTATACGTGGTTTAGAAGAGCCCCATATAAACGAAGTTGCTCTTTTTTGTACTATTCTCAAAAAATAGGAAGGAATTGGAATAGGGAGGACTCTGAATAGATAAAGCAATTTGGGTAGAATAGTCATTTTGATTGCATTAATCTTCCCTATCCAGGATAAAGGAAGTTGCGACCATTGTTTTATTAGATTTGTGATCTGTCTTAATACAGGAGGATAATTGGTTGAGAATAAGTCAGAATGAGATGCTGTTAAATGAATTCCAAGATATGGGATTGATTTTTCTGCCCATGTGAATGGGAGTGCAGCCCTAGCCGGGATCAATTCCATGTTTGTGAGTGAAATATTAAGCACTAGGCCTTTCTTAGGATTAATCATAAGGCCGGATAGGGCTGCAAATCCATCAAGAGCTGGTATTAAGTTAGGACCAGAGACCTGTGGTGATGATAGAAAAAGTAATATATCGTCTGCAAATATACATAATTTGTGTGTAATACCTCCTACTTCAATGCCAGTTATAGTTTGGTTTGTTCTGATGTATTGGGCCATGGGTTCGAGTATAAGGGGAAATAATAAGGGAGATAATGGGCAACCCTATCGGGTACCTCTTTCGATATTAAAGGCTTCAGATTTGTATCCAGCATATTTTATATAGGCTTTGGGTTTATTATATAATGCTTTGATCCATGTTAAAAAGTGGGGTCCAAAACCCCATTTTTGTAATGAATATTGCATATATTGCCAGGATACTGTGTCAAATGCCCTCTTAATATCGAGAGATAGAAAACATAAAGGGATTTTCCGTTTTTTAGCAATATGTGCCAATAACACTGCCCTGCGTATATTATCGCCTGCCTGTCTATTTGGCATGAAGCCTACTTGATCTCTATGTATTAATTTTCCTATAATGCTATTGAGGCGTTTTGCTATTATTTTTGCAAATAATTTAATATCGAGGTTTAACAGAGAGATAGGCCGATAATTCACACAGGAAGTATCATCAGAAAGGGGTTTTGGGATCATACAAACAATTGCCATTAGTGTTTCTTGCCGAAAAGAATGTCCATCTAGAAGTTTGTTAAAAGTTTCAGTGAGAATGGGAGAGAGTATTTCTGAAAATGTTTTATAGTATAAAGCCGAGTAGCCGTCTGGGCCTGGTCTTTTGTTAAGTTTTAGGTCTTTTATGGCGTTAGCAACTTCATCTATAGTTATAGGCTCATCCAAACTGCTTTTTTGATTCTGAGATAATTCAGGTAAGGTTATTTTTGAGAAGAAGGATTCAGCTTCTGTAGGATTAAATTCATTGTTTGTCTTGTATAAAGTTGCGAGATGTGAGTGAAATTTATGGACTATTTTAACTGGATTACAAGTGTAAACATTTTTTGATAATTTCAAACGTATTGGTTTGAAAGATTTGTTAGTTGAATTTAATGCCCGAGCCAAATATGTACCTGGTTTGTTTGTATTTATGTAGAAATTGTGTTTGGAGCGTTTGAGGGATTTATCAACTGACTCAGTGAGAAATAGATCGTATTCCAATCTAGATTTTTCCAGATGAGATTTTGTACTCTGAGATGGATTATCTTGGAATGATATGTAGGCTGCATTAAAATTGAGTTCTAGTTTTTTTGCTAGATTTTTGCATTCCCGTTTAAATAGTACCATTTGTCTTTCTATTGTACCACGCAAGACAGGCTTATGAGCTTCCCACAGTGTTATTGGGGAGATGTCTGTTGTATTATTAATTGATATGTATTCCTTTAAAGCTTGTTCAATGGCCATCTGATGTAGTGGGTGTTTGAGCATTATGTCCGATAAGTACCACGTTGGGTCATGCGCTTTTGGTATGGCTGAGGCTATAGTAGTGTATACTGCATTATGGTCAGACCACAGAATCGGAATTATATCTGATGCAATAATTTCTGCTATCATTCCTATTGTTAGAAAAATATGATCTATTCTGGTGAAGGTTTGATGAGGGTGCGAGAAATAAGTGAATTTTTTTTTCATTGGGTTACTTTCTCTCCATGAATCTACCAGATTGTATTTGGAAAGAAGTTGAGAAAAAGGTAATCTAGAGGTTATTTTGGATGGTGTAAAAGGTGATTTATCTAGAAATGGGAGGAGGACCTGGTTCGAATCCCCACACATTATCACTGTTCCTATTTTGTGTGTATTAATCACTTGTAATATATGTGAGAGGAATGGTGTAGGTTGTTTGTTAGGAGCGTAGTAGGAAATCACCGTGATTGCTGTATCCATTATATAACCCATGAGTATCAGGTATCTACCTTCTGGGTCTTTAATTTCTGATGATAAGGTGAATGGTGTGGATCGGTGAAATGCAATTAGAGTTCCCCTTTGCTTGGTACAGGCAGAAGCCGTGTAAATTTGTTGATAAAAAGGAGAAATATATTTTGGAGTAGAATCTTTGGTGAAGTGTGTTTCTTGGAGGCATACTATGTGAGCCTTCTTGTTATGGAAAGTACGGAAGGCTTTGGTCCTTTTTTGAGGGACATTTATTCCCTGAACATTCAGGGAAAGTATATTCAGTGGTGCCATGGCAATAGATCAAATAGTTTTGACTTACTTTTTGTTATGCAGAGCTGACTGCGCAGATCAACCTGTGTGGACTGAAGAGATGAATAGATAGAAAAGAAACCAGTGAATTCTGGAGTAAAGAGTAAACAAAAAACATATGAGATTAGATGATACATTGTATAAATTATTTTTTGCAAGTAATCACAATTTACCCGTGAAAGAGAATAAATATCCCTCTCAGGGGAATAAGTGCCTTCGTCACACTCCCACATAATATGGTTGGGAGAATGAGGAGGGCTAATGGGGGTACACAGATCTTCCGCTTACAGGAGAGAAGTGCTATGTCAAAAGACATCAAAATGATGTTTCATTAATTGGAGTGCAGAATATAGTTTTTGTTGAAATTATTTATTCCAGGGTGGTTGTATATGGTTAGTCTTGCCCTAGGCTAAATAATTCAGTTAGAAAGGTACTGTTAATAACTTTGGTATTGATGAAGATAGTTTGAATTATTTTGGGATTTTAACCCTTTTAGAGTAAACAATTACATATTTTATTCATATGTAACTATTTAGATATGTTAACTCATAAAATTGAGGTTGTATTGCTTCAGATTAGAATAAACAAAAACATAATTCTAGGAACTAGTTAGGTAATAATATATTTGTTTTAAGAAAAGAAAGAAAAAGCTTCCATTACTTCTGGATTATTGAACATATTTGTCCTAAAAAGTAATAAATCTATTGTTATTACCTGATAATATATAACTGAACAAGAATTTCCTTATTTCACTTATATATTCTAAGGCTATATGAATCAGAAGTAATAAGAAATATAACTGGAATGTAACATGATCCCACACAGTGTGCGACTATCAGAATGCAGTTACATTCAGTTATAAATATAGTTTTTTTATAGAGAACCATCTCTTAGTATAATAAATGAAGAGATATCAGGAATTAGGATGTCAGTCCATTGAATCTTCTTGGTCCATGGATGATGTGGCATAACGGCCTCTTTTGTGAGAATGATGATTCCCATTTTGTTCTGAAATTTTCTGGGTGCTGCCTGAAGGTGAAGATGACGCCATTCTTCTGCGTGTGGGAGTGTTGCTGCTTGTGGGTTCTGTCAGATTTAATTTTAAAAGGGTTTGTTGTAGTTCATCTGCTGATCTGCTTCTGTAAATTGTACCTTGGTAGTTAAATCTGACTGAAAAGGGGAAGCCCCATTGATACATAATGTTGTGGCGTTGCAGTCCCATTAGTTGGGGTTTCATGGATCGTCTTTTAGTAATAGTAAGTTGGGATAGGTCAGCAAAAATTTGATAATTGTGTCCTTGAAAATTAAGTTCCTTTTTTTCTCTTGCAGCAATTAATATTTGTTCTTTCGTTCTGTAATAATGAAATTTTGTGATTATATCACGTGGGGGTCCATCTTTCTTTTTGGCTGTGAGGGCTCTGTGTACTCTGTCCAGTTCTAAACGTTCAATAGGGATATCTGGCTTTAGTTCTTGTAATAGAGCAGTAATAGTAGATTGCAGGTCTGTCACAGTTTCAGGTATTCCCCTTATGCGCAAGTTTGAACGTCTGGCTCTATTTTCGTAATCTTCGAGCTTAGTTTGAAGTATTAAATTCTCTTTTTTTAATTGTTCCAATTCTGTTATATTTTCTTGGGTTGTAATTTCAATTTCATCCATTTTTATTTCTAAGGCTGCGCTGCGGTTTCCCAGCTCTCTTATTTCTTTGGTTAGGCTTTTTGTTATTTGGTCTGAGGTTTGTTTTAACGCCTTATGAAGCATCTTTTCAAATTGTAATAATATTACTGGGGATACTGAGGAGGCTTGTGGAGAAGTTTGTGAGAGGATTTGTTCTGTATCTGACTCAAATGGAGAGTCTTGCTGTGACATTTTCTGTCTGTGAGAGCGCCCTGATGCTGTATCTTGTGAGGTGACTGGAGCTGCTTCAGCTGCAGTGAGTGCCTGTGAGCTCTTTGTGAGGTGATTTTTATTTCTGCCACGGTTTCCTCCCAGTACCATATTTCCTTCCCAAACTTTCACAGTTTGTTCCCTGGGGCAAAAAGGTTCAAATGGATACCTTTTGAGCCTGCAGGCTCCGCTTTATCCTTCTCTTCTCTCCTCAGCGGTGTGGAGCTCTAACAATGCATGTCTGCTCCGCTAGGCTCCGCCTCCTGCCCTCCATGTAAAAGTTTTTTCAACCAATTAATGTGGAGAGAGAGACTTATTTAAGGACAGTTATTCTTATAAATATTTCATTTAAGCACTGTTTCAGTGTGGTAAACATCAGTTTTGTGCTACGTCACAGCAGTTTTAAAATGATTTATCTTCAGTTAAGTGCATGTATTTTATTTAAGAGCTATTTATTTGTTTTAAATATATTGATAACATTTTCAGGTATGAAAAAGGTCAATAAGCTTTCTTCATTGAAGAAGACAAGCCTGCAATGTCTGTTATCACTCAAAAAATTGCCCACCCTTAATTTTTGGCACATACAGTATAAATACATGCCAGATATCTCATCTCAGTACTGCCCCTTTAACATTAAAAAGTGAAAATGATTCTTGAATTGCTAGCTGTCATAACAATATATTTATGACCTAAGGTTATTGTTTAACCGGTTCCCGACCGGCGCACGCCGATGTACGTCGGCAGAATGGCACAGCTGGGCAAATGGGCGTACCCATACGTCCCTTTAAATTTGCCGCCGCGCCATTGTGTGTGCGCCAGCCTGGGTCGCAGGTCCCGCGGACTCGATCGCCGCCAGGATACCCGCGATCACCTCACAGAGAGGACGAACGTAGAGATGCTAATGTAAACAAGCCTCTCCCCGTTCTGCCTAGTGACAGTGTCACTGAGCAGAGATCAGTGACATGTCACACGTAGCCACGCCCCCCCCCACAGTTAGAAACATTCCCCAGGACATACTTAACCCCTCCCTAGCCCCCTAGTGGTTAACCCCTTCACTGCCAGTGTCATTTACACAGCAATCGGTGCATTTGTATAGCACTGATTGCTGTATAAATGACAATGGTCCCAAAAACGTGTCAAAAATGTCCGATGTGTCCGCCATAAAAAATTAATAATAAAAATGCCATAAAACTATCCCCTATTTTGTAAACGCTATAACTTTTTCACAAACCAATCAATAAACGCGTATTGCGATTTTTTTTTTTTTTTTTTTTTACCAAAAATATGTAGAAGAATACGTATCGGCCTAAACTGAGGGAAAAAAAAATGTTTTTTTAAATATTTTTTGGGGATATTTATTATAGCAAATGTAAAAAATTATGCGTTTTTTTCAAAATTGTCGCTATTTTTTTGTTTATAGCGCAAAAAATAAAAACCGCAGAGGCGATCAAATACCACCAAAAGAATGCTCTATTTGTGGTGAAAAAAGGATGTCAATTTGTTTCGGGGCCACGTCGCCCGACCGCGCAATTGTCAGTTAAAGCGATGCAGTGCTGAATTGCAAAAAGTGCTCTGGTCAGGAAGGGGGTAAATTCTTTCGGGGCTGAAGTGGTTAATTTGCCTACTTTTAATTTTTTTTTTGCATTGTTTTTCAAAGGGCTTAAAGTATACAGCTTTTAAACAGCATACTATTTTAATACATGCCCTGCTTTTTTTATCCTGGACTGACAGAAGGACAAAAGTTTGGTTTACTATCAAACCTCTTGCTATCACCATGTCATAGCTGTCATTGTAATCACATTGAAAAACGTAATTGATTAATTCATGGATATTAAAGAAACACCCCATCCCAAAGGGGTGGTTTACAAAGCTGCGAGATTTTAAAGGTGAATAGTCTCACAGAAAGTTGACCACTTACAACTGACCACAGGTTGATTGTATAAAACATGCAGATAAGTGGTAATAACATTTATTTTGGGTGATTGTATCTATGGCCTTTTGCCAAGCAGACAAATGTAAAAAGACACAAGGCCATCTAGTTCAACCAATAGAGAGAAAAAAAAGTACACACACACACACACACACACATACATACATACATACATACATACATACATATATATATATATATATATACAGTATCTCACAAAAGTTGAGTACACCCCTCACATTTTGTAAATATTTTATTCTATCTTTTCATGTGACAACACTGAAGAAATGACACTTTGCTACCATGTAAAGTAGTGAGTGTACAGCTTGTATAACAGTGTAAATTTTCTGTCCCCTCAAAATAACTCAACACACAGCCATTAATGTCTAAACCGCTGGCAACATAAGTGAGTACACCCCTATGTGAAAATGTCCAAATAGGGCCCAAAGTGTCAATATTTCGTGTGGCCACCATTATTTTCCAGCGCTGCCCTAACCCTCTTGGGCATGGAGTTCACCAGAGCTTCACAGGTTGCCACTGGAGTCCTCTTCCATTCCTCCATGATGACATCACGGAGCTGGTGGATGTTAGAGAGCTTGCGCTCCTCCACCTTCCGTTTGAGGATACTCACAGATGCTCAATAGGGTTTAGGTCTGGAGACATGCTTGGTCAGTCCATCACCTTTACCCTTAGCTTCTTTAGCAAGACAGTGGTCATCTTGGAGGTGTGTTTGGGGTCATTATCATGTTGGAATACTGCCCTGCAGCCCGGTCTTCGTAGGCAAGACACACTTGTCTTTGTAATTCTCACCTGGTTGCCGCCACACACGCTTGACACCATCTGAGCCAAATAAGTTTATCTTGGTCTCATCAGACCACAGGACATGGTTCCAGTAATCCATGTCCTTAGTCTTCTTGTATTCAGCAAACTGTTTGTGGGCTTTCTTGTGCATCATCTTTAGAAGAGGTTTCCTTCTGGGACGACAGCCATGCAGGCCAATTTGATGCAGTGTGCGGCGTATGGTTTGAGCCCTGACAGGCTGACCCCCCACCCCTTCAACCTCTGCAGCAATGCTGGCAGCACTCATACATCTATAGCCCAAAGACAACCTCTGGATATCTGCATGTGCACTCAACCTCTTTGATCGACTATCGCGAGGCCTGTTCTGACTGGAACCTGTCCTGTTAAACCGCTGTATGATCCTAGCCACCGTGCTGCAGCTCAGTTTCAGGGTCTTGGCAATCTTCTTATAGCCTAGATCATCTTTATGTAGAGCAACAATTCTTTTTTTTTCAGATCCTCAGAGAGTTTTTTGGCATGAGGTGCCATGTTGAACCTGCAGTGACCAGTATGAGAGAGTGAGAGCGATAACACCAGATTTACCACACCCGCTCCCCATTCACACCTGAGACCTTGTAATACTAATGAGTCAATGACACCGGGGAGGGAAAATGGCTATTTGGGCCCTATTTGGACATTTTTACTTAGGGGTGTACTCACTTTAGTTGCCAGCGGTTTAGACATTAATGGCTGTGTGTTGCGTTATTTTGAAGGGACAGCAAATTTACACTGTTATACAAGCCATACACTCACTACTTTACATTGTAGCAAAGTATAATTTCTTCAGTGTTGTCACATGAAAAGATAGAATAAAATATTTACAAAAATGTGAGAAGTGTACTCCCTTTTGTGAGATACTGTGAGATACTATACACATATATACACACACACATACAGTATCTCACAAAAGTGAGTAAACCCCTCACATTTTTGTAAATATTTTATTATATCTTTTCATGTGGCAAAACTGAAGAAATTACACTTTGCTACAATTAAAAGTAGTGATTGTACAGCTTGTATAACAGTGTAAATTTGCTGTCCCCTCAAAATAACTCAACACACAGCTATGCATGTTTAAACTGCTGGCAACAAAATTGAATACACCCCTAAGTGAAAATGTCCAAATTGGGCCTAATTAGCCATTTCCCTCCCTGGTGTCATGTGACTCATTAGTGTTAAAAGGTCTCAGGTGTGAATGGGGAGCAGGTGTGTTAAATCTGTTGTTATCCCTCTCACTCTCTCACACTGGTCACTGGAAGTTTAACATGACACCTCATGGCAAAAAACTCTCTGAGGATCTGAAAAAAAGAATTGTTGCTCTACATATTCCCTGGATCACCTTTACCTATAAATATTAGTATCCAGTTATATTATGTGTATCTAAGAAAGAATCCAGGCCTTTCTTAAAATGGCCAGAACCAGCTCTTTGAGGGAGTATCCGCACTTTTAACACCGCTCTTACTGTGAAGAAGCCTTTTCATATTTGGAGATGAAATCTCTTTTCCTCCAGATGTAAAGAGTACTCCCTTGTCCTCTGTGATGATCTTAAAGTGAATAACTTAACACCAAGATCACTATATGGACCCCATATGTATTTATACATGTTGATCATATCCCCCTTAATCTCCTCTTCTCAAGAGAGAATAAATTCAGTTCCTCCAAGTTGGCAATAAATGAGATTCTGTTTTTATGTCATTCCACACCGTGATGTTTTTACTACTTACCTCTATTTTTTATATTCTGTGTTGGTCAATTTTCTGAGAGACTATCCCACATCTTTGTAAACCACCTCTTTGGGATAAAGATGTTTCTTTAATATTCCACAGAATGTGGAGAACGACAGTTTCAAGTTAACCCTTGGCAATATAATTCATCTAGTTCCTGAACATTAGGGGACTGGAGCTGTTGGTGACAGCCTTGTCTCACCTGTGCACACTGCCAGGAGTCAAGTAGCTTAAAGTGGATGTTAACCTCAGTCATGGAATCTGAGCAAAGCACATATAGCTATAGTGTTTACTTATCTCTTTCCAAAGCTCCAAGTGTCATTTATCTCTGGTTCTTCGTTCTTCTGTTAACAGCATGGGTCACTTCTGAGAAGTTTTTCCAAAACATGTCTATTCAGAACATAGTTCTTCTGGCTATATGTGAGGGTTTACAACCACTTTAACATTTCTTCAGCATGGGTATCTATACCTAGAAACATGAGTCTACAGATTTAGGTGCCTAAGGATAACATCAACAGCTGGCAAGTCAGAGTCATAGCCTGTAAATAAATTACGGCATAGTAAGCAATATTCTCCTTTCCCTTAATCCTTACTTCCAGTCTAAGTGGTATATTCAGGTAAATATGATGTATGCACAAATAATCAGCCTCCAGCTTCTGCAGAACTCAAGCAAATAAATATTTCCACCTGTGTTTGTGTGCATGTGTTTGCATACAGAGTTGCATTAAGCCAGGATTGTGCATCTGTCCCCTCCATACATTAAGGAGAGCCAATTTGCACGCTAAACTAAGATAATTTTGTCATGGTTATTACCCAATATTGAAAGTGTGATATACAGTTAGGTCCATATAGATTTGGACACGGGCACAATTTTTATACTTTTGGCACTGTATGCCACCAGAATAAAATTAAAATGAAATCATCCAAATGAATTTGAAGTGCAGACTTTCAACTTTAATTCAAGGGGTTGAACATAAATATTAAGGAAAAATTTTAGGAACTGCAACCATTTTTATACACAGTCCCCCTATTTTCAGGGGCTCAAATGTAATTGGACAAATTAATATAATCATAAATAAAATGTTCATTTTTTTATTATTTTTGGTGTGAATCCTTTACTGGCAATGCCTGCCTGAAGTCTGGAACCTATGGACATTACCAAAGACTGGGTTTCCTCCTTTCTGATGCGTTGCTGGGCTCTATCTTCAGCTGTCTTCAGTTGTTCTTTGTTTGTGGGTCTTTCTGCCTTTAGTTTTGCCTTAAGCAAGTGAAATGCATGCTCAATTGGGTTGCGATCAGGTGATTGACAGAATATTCCACTTCTTTTCCTTCAAAAGTATTTTGGATTATTGTCCATCTGTACTGTGAAGCACTGGCCAATCAACTTTGCTGCATTTGGCTGAATCTAGGCCTACAGTATATCTCTAAAGACTGCAGAATTCATCCTGCTGCTTCTAAACACTAATGACTCAGTGCCACTGGAAGCCATGCATACCCATGCCATCACACTGCCTCCACCACGTTTTACAGATGACGTTGTGTGCTTTAGATCATGAGCTGTTCCAAGCCTTCTCCATACTTTTTTCTTCCCGTCATTCTGGTACAGATTAAAGAGGTTGTAAACCTCCCTTTGCAAGTTGTACCTAAAGGTAAGCCTAGAATAAGGTTTACCTATAGGTACTGTAAATATCTCCTAAACGTGCACTGGCAGGGTGACGGGTGAAGATGGATGAGGCCTGCAGCGGGGGCTTCGTTTGCAGGTAAGTGTCACATAATGTGCTAGTATGCGATGCATACTAGCACATTATGCTTTTACTTTTCATGGTAAAAGAAAGGAAGTAAAACCCAACAGGGTTTACTTCCTCTTTAATCTTAGTTTAATCCATCCAAATAATGCTTTTCCAGAACTGGTCTGGCTTTTTAAGATGTTTTTTGGTATAGTCTAATCTGGCTTTTCTATTCTTCAGGCTTATGAATGGTTTGCACCTTGTGGTGAACCCCCCTGTATTTGCTCTTGTGAAGTCTTCTCTTGATTGTAGACTTTGAAAATGATATGCCCACCTCCTGGAGAGTGTCCTTCACTTGCCTGGGTGTTGGGAATGGGTTTTTCTTTACCATAGAAAGGATCCTGCAATCATCCACCACTGTTGTCTTCCTTGGAGGTCCAGGCCTTTTTATGTTGCTGAGCTCACCAGTGCATACTTCTTTCCTCAGAATGTACCAAACTGTTGATTTGGCCACTCCTAATGTTGCTGCTATCTCTCTGATGGATTTGTTTAGTTTCTGAAGCCTTGCAATGGCCTGTTTCACTTGCATGGACATCTCCTTTGAACACATGATGTAGGTTCACAGCAATAGATT
Source organism: Aquarana catesbeiana (assembly GCF_042186555.1). Taxonomy (NCBI): domain Eukaryota; kingdom Metazoa; phylum Chordata; class Amphibia; order Anura; family Ranidae; genus Aquarana; species Aquarana catesbeiana. The sequence goes on from NC_133327.1 coordinate 488,411,885, forward strand.
CCAAATGCAAATACCACACTTAAGCCTCATACACACTATCAGATTTTCTGTTGATTTTTCTCTTTAGATTTACCAAAACCATGTAGTGCAAGGGCCTGCCTGATTGCATACAAATTGAAACTCCTAAGGTTTGACCTCGTATTATATGGTTTTGGTAAATCTGAATGAAAAAATCAGCAGAAAATCTGATAGTGTGTATGGGGCTTTAGAATCAGCTCCAGACCTTTTACCTGCTTAATTGATGAAGAAATAAAGAAGGAGTAGCCTATATCTGGCCATGAAACAGCTTTTGATTCAATTGTCTAATTACTTTTGGTCCCTTGAAAAAGGGGGGGGGGGGGGGCTATTCTTAAAGTGGTGTTCCAGCCGAAATTATACTTTTTAAATAAATATACCCCTATAATACACAAGCTTAATGTATTCCAGTAAAGTTAGTCTGTAAACTAAGGCCAGTTTTGTTAGTTTATAGCAGGAGTTTGTTATTTTATAAACTTACAGCAGGCCGTGGCCATCTTAAGCCAGACTGTATTTCTTCCTGGATCTCATCCTTGCAGATCTTGCACATGCTCAGTGCAGCACAAGCAGTGTAATAGGTTTCAGGTCAGGTTTCCATAGCAATGGCAGTGTCAGAGGAAGTTGCCGCCCCTTCCCAGAAGGCATTGCAAACAGGAAATGATGCGATGGTCCACGGCCAGGGAGGAGGAAGTGAAAAATGAATACAGCAGATATACAGTAGGTGCTGAGAAAAAAAATAAAAAAATATCCAATTCGTTTACAGTGCACAGTTTAGTGAGGGATGCTGAAGAATTGTAAAAGTGGGTGGAACTCCACTTTAAGAGCTGTAATTCCTAAACCCTTCCTCCAATTTGTATGTATATACCCTCAAATTAAACCTGAGAGTGTGCACTTTCAGTCCATATCCATTACATAACTATAGCTTGAATATGTTTTGGTAAATACCTGAAAAAACTAAAATTGGGCCTGTGTCCAAATATATATGATTTTCAAAGTCATATATATATATTGTAAGACTTTCAAAGATGCTTTCTGGCCTCTCAAATATGCTTTTGTTACTGTGGACATAGAGCAGTACAGGAATATCCAATCAGTGTGATCAACTTGGAGAGGATGGGGCATAGTGCAGGAGTGGGTATTAAAGTGCTGGCAAAAAAAAGGCATTCTTAAGCAACTGAGATCATATATTGGTCAGTCCAACAAATTGGCTGCATTCACAATGTATTAATGTGATTGTAAAGTCTCTTTTTTTTTTTTTGGAGGGGGGGGGGGTAAAAATAATAAACATGTAATACTTACCTACCCTGTGCAGTAGATTTGCACAGATCAGTCTGGATCCTCCTCTTCTTGGGTCCCTTTTAAGCTCTCCTGGCCCCTCCCTCCTGACGAGTGCCCCCACAGCAAGCAGCTTGCTATGAGGACATCCAAGCAGAGCTGCAGCTCCGTGTATACATTCATGTATGCATGTGGCCCCACCCCCTTTATCTCCTCATTGTCTGAATGACAGCAGCAAAAGCCAATGGCGCCACGCTGCTGTTTCAGCCAGTGAGGAGGGGAGTCCCAGGCAGCCGAGATAATCCTACAATATCTCTGAATAGAGAGAGGGCTCAGGTAAGTATTAGGGTGGCTGAGGGGGGCTGCTGCACACAGAAGGCTTTTTATCTTAATGCATAGAATGACTTTACAACCAATTCAGTGTCAAGCAGGGAAACATTTCAACCACAAACTGAACATCTCTAACATTCCAGTTTTAGGGAATTAATTGTTTTTATGCTGCATCTTTTTTGTTGCTTTTTTTTTTAATTTGCCTTATGTACATCATTTATGCTTGTGAACTTGTGGCCAAAATAATTAGTCACTACCTCATGCAAATAAACTAAAGGAGACTACACATCAAAATAGCTGAGCATTTGTTTTGCTTTTATTTAGTTTTATTTTTATGCCATTAATGAGCCCTTTGACACTAGGTATGAAGACTAACTAAAATAATCCAGTAAAAAAAAAATATGTTTTTTTCCTGTCAGCTACTTTTATGGCATTATTTAGGCCTTCATTCTATATTTATGTGATGCACCTTAAAGAATTAGGAAGTTACAAGGGGCCTGAACTATTCATATATGTATTGTATTTAGATTAATAAGTCATTATGAATACATAACTAACAATGATTCTATTCATGTATCTCAACATTCGAAATAACAAATTAGAGATAATGGCTCTACCTCCTGTCTCATAATTTACTATATATCAGTTTTACTTGTTTTTCTTTTAATATATACATTTAAAAAAAAAAAATATATATATATATATATATATATATATATATACAGTTTACATACCCTGGCAGAATTTATGATTTCTATCACAAAAACTTTTCTTTCACTCATGTTAGTGTTTGGCAGAAGCCATTTATTATCAATCAAGTGTGTTTACTCTTTTTATATCATAATGGCAACCTAAACTACCGAAATGACCCTGATCAAATGTTTACATACCCTAGTTCTTAATACCGTGTATTGCCCCCTTTAACATCAGTGACAGCTTGAAGTCTTTTGTGGTATTTATGGATGAGGCTCTTCATCTTCTCCGATGGTAAAGCTGCCCATTCCTCTTGGCAAAAAGCCTCCAGTTCCTGTAAATTCTTGGGCTGTCTTGCATGAACTGCACGTTTGAGATCTCCCCAGAGTGGCTCAATGATATTGAGGTCAGGAGACTGAGATGGCCACTCCAGAACCTTCACTTTAATCTGTTGTAGCCAATGACAGGTCGACTTGGCCTTGTGTTTTGGATCATTGTCATGTTGTAAGTCCCATGCGTAGCTTCCTGGCTGATGAATGCAAATGTTCCTCCAGTATTTTTTGATAACATACTGCATTCATCTTGCCATCAATTTGGACCAAATTTCCTGTGCCTTTGTAGCTCACACATCAAGAAAACATTAGCGATCCACCTCTGTGTTTCACAGTAGGAATGGTGTGCCTTTCATCATAGGTCTTGTTGACTCCTCTCCAAATGTAGCGTTTATGTTTATGGCCAAAAAGCTCAATTTTGGTCTCATCACTCCAAATAGCTTTGTGTCAGAAGGTTTGAGGCTTGTCTCTGTGTTTTTTGGCGTATTATAAGGGGGATACTTTGTGGCATTTGCGTAGTAATGGGTTTCTTATGGCAACTCGACCATGCAGCCCATTTTTCTTCAAGTGCCTCTTTATTGTGCATCTTGAAACCGTCACACCACATGTTTATTTTAGAGAGTCCTGTATTTCACCTGGAGTTATTTGTGGGTTTTTCTTTGCATCCCGAACAATTTTCCTGACAGTTGTGGCTGAAATTTTAGTTGGTCTACCTGACCATGATTTGGTTTTAACAGAACCCCTCATTTTCCACTTGTTGAATAGAGTTTGAACACTTGCTGATTGGCATTCTCAATTCCTTGGATATTTTTTTATACCCCTTTCCTGTTTTATACAGTTCAACTACCTTTTCCCGCACATCCTTTGACAATTCTTTTGCTTTCCCCATGACTAAGAATCCAGAAGCGTCAGTGCAGCACTGGATGAAAGATGCAAGGGTCTGCCAGGAGTCCAGAAACTCATTGACCTTTTATACACACACTAATTACAAGCAAACAGATCGCAGGTTAGGATGGTTACCTTTAATAGCCATTCAAACCCCTTTGTGTCAAATTGTGTGCATGTTATCAGGCCAAAATTACCAGGGTATGTAAACTTTTGATGAGGGTCATTTGGGTAGTTTCTGTTGCCATTATTATTTAAAAAGAGTAAACACAGTTGATTGATAAAAAAAGGGCTTCAGCCAAACACTAACCATGAGTGAAAGCAATGTTTTTGTGTTATCATTCATATTCTTTGAAAAATGGCCAAGAAATCATAAATTCTGCCAGGGTATGTAAACCTATGAGCACAACTGTGTGTGTGTGTGTGTGTGTGTATATATATATATATATATATATATACATATATACAGTGGGGATGGAAAGTATTCAGACTCCCTTACATTTTTTACTCTTTGTTATATTGCAGCCATTTGCTAAAATCATTTAAGTTCATTTTTTTCCCTCATTAATGTACACACAGCACACCATATTGACAGGAAAACACAGAATTGTTGACATTTTTGCAGATTTATTAAAAAAGAAAAACTAAAATATCACAAGGTCCTAAGTATTCAGACCCTTTGCTGTGACACTCATATATTTAACTCAGGTGCTGTCCATTTCTTCTGATCATCCTTGAGATTGATCTACACCTTCATTTGAGTCCAGCTGTGTTTGATTAGACTGATTGGACTTGATTAGGAAAGCCACACACCTGTCTATATAAGACCTTACAGCTCACAGTGCATGTCAGAGCAAATGAGAATCATGAGGTCAAAGGAACTGCCTGAAGAGCTCAGAGACAGAATTGTGGCAAGGCACAGATCTGGCCAAGGTTACAAAAATAATTCTGCTGCACTTAAGGTTCCTAAGAGCACAGTGGCCTCCATAATCCTTAAATGGAAGATGTTTGGGACGACCAGAACCCTTCCTAGAGCTGCAGAACCCTTCCTAGAGCTGCAGAGATGCAGTCGGGAGATGGGAGAAAGTTGTAGAAAGTCAACCATCACTGCAGCCCTCCACCAGTCGGGGCTTTATGGCAGAGTGGCCCAACGGAAGCCTCTCTTCAGTGCAAGACACATGAAAGCCTGCATGGAGTTTGCTAAAACACACCTGAAGGACTCCAAGATGGTGAGAAATAAGATTCTTTGGTCTGATGAGACCAAGATAGAACTTTTTGGGCTTAATTCTAAGCAGTATGTGTGGAGAAAACCAGGTACTGCTCATCACCTGTCCAATACAGTCCCAACAGTGAAGCATGGTGGTGGCAGCATCATGCTGTGGGGGTGTTTTTCAGCTGCAGGGACAGACTGGTTGCAATTGAGGGAAAGATGAATGCGGCCAAGTACAGGGATATCCTGGACGAAAACCTTCTCCAGAGTGCTCAGGACCTCAGACTGGGCCGAAGGTTTACCTTCCAACAAGACAATGACCCTAAGCACACAGCTAAAATAATGAAGGAGTGGCTTCGCAACAACTCCGTAACTGTTCCTGAATGGCCCAGCCAGAGCCCTGACTTAAACCCAATTGAGCATCTCTGGAGAGACCTAAAAATGGCTGTCCACCAACGTTTACCATCCAACCTGACAGAACTGGAGAGGATCTGCAAGGAGGAATGGCAGAGGATCCCCAAATCCAGGTGTGAAAAACTTGTTGCATCTTTCCCAAAAAGACTCATGGCTGTATTGGATCAAAAGGGTGCTTCTACTAAATACTGAGCAAAGGGCCTGAATACTTAGGACCATGTGATATTTCAGTTTTTCTTTTTTAATAAATCTGCAAAAATGTCAAAAATTCTGTGTTTTTCTGTCAATATGGGGTGCTGTGTGTGTACATTAATGAGGAAAAAAATGAACTTAAATGATTTTAGCAAATGGCTGCAATATAACAGAGTGAAATATTTAAGGGGGTCTGCATACTTTCCATCCCCACTGTATGTATGTATATATATATATATATATATATCACACACACACATACACAGTGAGGGAAAAAAGTATTTGATCCCCTGCTGATTTTGTACATTTGCCCACTGACAAAAAAAGATCAGTCTATAATTTTAATGGTAGGTTTATTTTACCATTGAGAGACAGAATAACAACAAAAATATCCAGAAAAATGCATTTTAAAAAAGTTATAAAGTGATTTGAATTTTAATGAGTGAAATAAGTATTTGATCCCCTATCAATCAGCAAGATTTCTGGCTCCCAGGTGTCTTCTATACAGGTAACAAGTTGAGATTAGGAGCATTCTTTTAAAAGGAGTGCTCCTAATTTCAGCTTGTTACCTGTATAAAAGACAACTGTCCACAGAAGCAATCACATTCCAATCTCTCCACCATGGCCAAGACACAAGGCTGGAATGGGCTACAAGACCATCGCCAAGCAGCTTGGTGAGAGAGTGACAACAGTTGGTGCGATTATTTGCAAATTGAAGAAACACAAAATAATTGTCAATCTCCCTCGGTCTGGGGCTCCATGCAAGATCTCACCTTGTGGAGTTTCAATGATCATGAGAATGGTGAGGAATCAGCCCAGAACTATACGGGAGAATCTTGTCAATAATCTCAAGGAAGCTGGGACTATAGTCACCAAGAAAACAATTGGTAACACAGTACCCCCTGCAATGCCCGCAAGGTCCCCCTGCTCAAAAAAAGCACATATACAAGCCTATCTGAGGTTAGCTAATAAACATTGGAATAATTCAGAGGAGAATTGGGTGAATGTGTTGTGGTCAGATGAGACCAAAATCGAGCTCTTTGGCATCAACTCAACTCGCCGTGTTTGGAGGAGGAGGAATGCTACCTATGGTCACCAAGAACACCATCCCCACTGTCAAACATGGAGGTGGAAACATTATGCTTTGGGGGGGAGTTTCTGCTAAGGGGACAGGAAAACTTCACCGCATCAAAGGGACGACGGACGGGGTCATGTACCATCAAATCTTGGGTGAGAACCTCCTTCCCTTAGCCAGGGAATTGAAAATGGGTCTTGGATGAGTATTCCAGCATGACAATGACCCAAAATACATGGCCAAGGCAACAAAGGAGTGGCTCAAAAAGAAGCACAGTAAGGTCCTGCAGTGGCCTAGCCAGTCTCCAGACCTTAATCCTATAGAAAATATGTGGAGGGAACTGATGGTTCAAATTACCAAATGTCAGCCTCCAAATCTTAATGACCTGGAGAGGATCTGCAAATAGGAATGGGATAAAATCCCTCCTGAGATGTGTGCAAATTTGGTGGCCAACTACAAGAAACGTCTGACCTCTGCCAGATTGCCAACAAGTACCAAGTCATGTTTTGCGAAAGGGTCAAACACTTATTTCACTTATTAAATGCAAATCAATTGATAACTTTTGAAATACATTTTCTGTATTTTTTTATTGTTATTCTGTCTCTCACTGTTAAAATAAACCTACCATTAAAATTATAGGGGGGTCAGCAGGGGTCAAATACTTTTTCCCCTCACTGTATATATGATTTTCTTTTCTTTTTTTTTTTTTCTGCTCTTTAGAAATATGTAATGCATTACAAAGGATTCCCATATCACCATGTATAGAAAGGTTGTCATGAAAACCTGTCACTGCAATAAGTCCATCACTTCTTTGCTATAAATTTTACCATGAACTACTGATCTCTGTAAACAAGTTTTTTTTATGCTAGATTCACACTGGAGCGGACAACTGCTAGAGCACGGCACCTCTGCGGCAGCTGTCTGTTCCGACTGTGGTAGGGGGTGGTGTGGTGATTTTCTTTTTTATACAAACTTTATTTGAGGTGTACGAAAGTACACTTCATGTTGCCATACAGCAGCATAATGAGCTCTTCTGCTGTACAATGACATGCAATTCTGTATGATGCACTGCGATATAATGCAGCATGTCTGCATTTTACTGCAGCACATCTTCGGGCTGCATTGCAGTGTGAATGGGACACACAGAAAACAATTACTTTATGTGTGTTCTTGCATTGACAGGTGTTTTACAATGCAGTACAATGCTGGCCACCACACCATGTGTGAATTCAGCCTAAAAGAGCAATAAATTGATAAAATGAATTTGTAAAAAGAATCTAAAATGCAACATGCTGGCTCCAAAAGAAAACGCATATTTTTAATATGCTGTATTTTATATTTACCCAGCCTTTAAGAAAGAAAATAAATTAGTCCCAACCATAGTAGATAAAGAAAACTTACAAAAACACTATGAATTTCCTTCAGTGTTGAACAGTATGGTTGTATGGATTCTCCACAGAAAAAAATTAAAATGTAATCTGGTCGATAGCTCTCATTTGGAGTCTCAGAGAGTTTTAAAAACAAGTGGTCTGTGCAGCTACGTGCAATCAGCTTGTTAATGACAAGTGGACAGATCTCCACACATATTCCTGTTTGTAAATTCATGCAGGACCGATACACAGACAGACTGCATCCCCCCATGGTGGTACAACCAGGGATCTGCATGAAGATCTGTGCAGCTGTACATCTGTCATTGATTTGAATAGGCGGAGTGCATGCGGCTGCAAGGACCATCTTTGCTTCCCATGTGCATAAATGCAGCCGTCTGTGTGGATGTACTCATCAGTATGCACATAGGAATAAGGTCTTGAGAGCAGCTTCACAATGCTCTACTGCACTTTGGCTTAAGTGCAGATAACCCACTGTTTTCATGTGGGTTAGCTCTACTTTCCTATAGGCTTCAATTATACCCTGTGGTTTTGGTGCTCTTTCTGAAAGCACACCAAAACCGTGGAGCATCATAGAAGTCTATCTGAAAGCACAGCTAACCCACAGGTTAGTTGCACTTTGCTCAAAGTGCAGCAGGGCGGTGTGAAGCCACCCTAGCCTGTACAGTAAATATCTGCTAAAAATATGGCGCTTGTTTTGCATTATGTGCCCTTTTAAGGATTGCAACTGGTCCACCTAAACTTCCCTGAAAACATACTTTAAGACCGCCTCACCTATATTTGTAAATATAATAAAAAAATCAGTCCACCAATGATAGTTGGGAGGTGTAATACTACTTAATTGTGTAACTATTTTACTGATAGAAAACGAAGCGCTCTCAAGAGTTTTGTGAAAAGATTGATCATTTTTCAATGTGATAACAGATTCACCTACTACAATACACATTTGGTATTTTTTCACCACCTTGCATATCCATGTGCATCGAAAACACTAAATAGATTAAGAAACAAAATGTGGGATACAGTGTATTTTCTAAATGTAGTATTGCCTTTGGATAAATTGAACTGTATATACTGTAAAATAAAGAGTTTTTTTTTTAACAATTGGCTGTTTTTTTTGTTTTTTTTTTGTTTTTTTTTGTTTTGTTTTTTAAATACATGTTACAATGGGGACACTCAGAAAAAGTTAATTATAGGATAGACGCAGTGTAAAGTTTATATGAATGTATCCTTTAAAATAATTATGTCCTGTGTGTGGCTGCTACATGTCATAGCTAAGCAGGTCTAAACCAGCAAGAGAAATCTCAAAGCCCCTATACTGTATATAAGCTGTCAGGGTTCATGAAGAAGTCTTGCAGACTAAATGCACTGTGGTGATGCCTAAAACATGATTTTTAATATGATGTTAAGAGAAATTTTTTAATAAATAAAATATGTTCTATGTCATTTTTGTCTATTATCCTTATAATGCTGCTGAAAGTTGAATGTTACCCATGAAAGATGCTTATGAAGCTGCACTGAGCCTATGAGAAACATTCCCTATGCAAGAATGAAAGTACAGAAGTACACAAAAGAAAAAGAACGGGATAAAAAAGTCACAGATAGGACTTAAAAGAAGTGTGTTTTGACCAGCATATGTAAAGTACTGTATATCAATAAGGCAGTGCTGTGTGCAAAGGGGTTTAGACATTAGACAGAGCGAAAGGGTTCATAAATGCAGAATGTTAGACATTTTTTTTAGGCAATTTTTATGCCTGTTGTAAATTTCCCAGCACTTTTATGTACCGGGGAGGCCACACATGCCATATACAGTCTGTAATACCTCTTTGCATCAGCATTTACCCACGCATGTACATCTTATGTATTTCCTGAACGCGGAAGACTCCTATGAGTGCACATGTAGAGGACACGCTGGCTTCATTGTAGGTCTGTAGAGTGTTTATTGCATATGACCTTCAATGGGGAACACCTCTTGGCCAACTTTTACCAAGGACAACACTGAAAAGAATGGTGGAAATTACAGGTGAGATATCTTAATTTTAATCACAATTGTAAGGTTTCACTCCAAATAGAAACAATTGAGTATACTATAATAGAGAACACACTCAGTCTAATGTCGCGTACACACGAGCGGACTTTATGGTAGACTTTGCCCGGTGGACTTTTCAACGGACTTTACGATGAACTTTCTGAATGAACGGACTTGCCTACACACAATAAACCAAAGTCCGTTGAATTCGTACGTGATGACGTACGACCGGACTAAAACAAGGAAGTTCATAGCCAGTAGCCAATAGCTGCCCTAGCGTGGCTTTTTGTCCGTCGAACTAGCATACAGACGAGCGGACTTTTCGACCGGACTCGAGTCCGTCGGATAGATTTGAAACATGTTTCAAATCTAAGTCCGTCCAACTTTTGAGAAAACAAAGTCCGCTGGAGCCCACACACTATCGAATTGTCCGCCGAAATCCCATCCGCCGGGCAAAGTCTGCCGTAAAGTCGGCTCGTGTGTACGCGGCATATGTGTGAACTGCTGATACAGGCTCTCCCCTTTCTACAGTGGCAGAAAGTGCTCCTGTCACAATATGTTGAGCAATTACATTAGAAAACATAATATTAATAGATCAGTGTTTTTTTTCTAAAAAACAATAACTAAACATTGCTATACATTTTTAGAAAACGCTGGCAAAATCATTTTCTGAATGAGCTAAATCTTAAATAATAAGGCCTTGTGTTGGGTATGCCAATCTGTCCCTATGTTTGAAAACCCCAATGCATAAAAAACCTTTTCATAACATTATAATGTGTTGGAAAAAACAAAATGATTTGGTAATCCAAAAAAGAATATACAGTATCTCACAAAAGTGAGTACACCCCTCACATTTTTGTAAATGTTTCATTAAATCTTTTCATGTGACAACACTGAAGAAATGACACTTTGCTACAATGTAAAGTAGTGAGTGTACAGCTTGTATAACAGTGTAAATTTTCTGTCCCCTCAAAATAACTCAACACACAGCCATTAAGGTCTAAACTGCTGGCAACAAAAGTGAGTACACCCCTAAGTGAAAATGTCAAAATTGGGCTCAAAGTGTCAATATTTTGTGTGGCCACCATTATTTTCCAGCACTGCCTTGGTCATCTTGGAGGTGTGTTTGGGGTTGTTATCATGTTGGAATACTGCCCTGCGGCCCAGTCTCTAAAGGGAGGGGATCATGCTCTGCTTCAGTATGTCACAGTACATGTTGGCATTCATGGTTCCCTCAATGAACTGTAGCTCCCCAGTGCCAGCAGCACTCATTCAGCCCCAGACCATGACACTCCCACCACCATGCTTGACTGTAGGCAAGACGCACTCGTCTTTGTAATTCTCACCTGGTTGCCACCAGACACGCTTAACACCATCTGAATTAAATACATTTATCTTGGTCTCATTAGACCACAGAACATGGTTCCAGTAATCCATGTCCTAAGTCTGCTTGTCTTCAGCAAACTGTTTGCGGGCTTTCTTATGCATCATCTTTAGAAGAGGCTTCCTTCTGGGACGACAGCTATGCAGACCAATTTGATGCAGTGTGCGGCGTATGGTCTGAGCACTGACAGGCTGACCCCTCACCCCTTCAACCTCTGCAGCAATGCTGGCAGCACTCATGCGTCTCTTTCCCAAAGACGACCTTTGGATATGACGCTGAGCACGTGCACTCAGCTTTTTTGGTCGACCATGGCGAGGCCTGTTCTGAGTGGAACCTGTCCTGTTAATTTGCTGTATGGTCTAGCCACCGTGCTGCAGCTCACTTTCAGGGTCTTGGCAATCTTCTTATAGCCTGGGCCATCTTTATGTAGAGCAGGGATATGCAATTAGCGGACCTCCAGCTGTTGCAAAACTACAAGTCCCATCATGCCTCTGCCTCTGGGTGTCATGCTTGTGGCTGTCAGAGTCTTGCTATGCCTCATGGGACTTGTAGTTCTTCAACAGCTGGAGGTCCGCTAATTGCATATCCCTGATGTAGTGCAACAATTCTTTTTTTCAGGTTCTTTGAGGTGCCATGTTGAACTTCCAGTGACCAGTTTAAAGAGTGAGATCTGATAACCCCAAATTCAACACACCTGCTCCCCATTCACACCTGAGACCTTGTAACACTAACGAGTCACATGACACTGGGGAGGGGAAATGGCTAACTGGGCCCAATTTGGACATTTTCATTTGGGGGTGTACTCCCTTTTGTTGCCAGCAGTTTAGACATTTAGTTTAGACAAAACAAGGCCGTTGCGGCTGAAACGCGTCTACCTCTGCTGTACTTTTATCTTTATGGAGATATAATAAATTTGGACTGATTTAAAGAGCATGTATGGATTTGCGGATTGTCCTTTATCCACTAGTGCACAATGTTTCATGTATGAAACCTTCACACAGTCTTTCCTTCCTTTCACACGGGCTTGTCCGTATGAAAGGAATGAAAGGGCTTGTCCGTGTACGGATTCCACTTGCTCAGCAGGGATTTATCCACTAATCCCCACTGAGCAGGCGGATGACAGGTCCATCTCCGCTCACTGTGCGGAGATGGACCTGTCAAAGCCCCGCTGTCCTCTATGGAGAGGCTGCCTGTCCGTTTTCATCCGAACCTATCCAATCTGATTCTCCAGACGGATGGAAAATAGGGTTTCCATCCGTATAGATTTTAAGCACAGGATCGGATATCGGCGGATGTCAGCGGACATGTCACCGCTGACATCTGCCAATCCATAAGACTAAATAGAGTGTCCGATCAGGTCCGTCTGAAAAATTGACAGGTGGACCTGATCGAAAAGCCAGTGTGAAAGGGCCCTTTTACCGATTTGCTTATTAAGGGATCATCACTGTAATAAGCAATCACAGTGTAAAAAAAAAAAAAAAAAGAAAATCCCTGATCACCCTCCACCCAGAGTAGTATAATGTCACAATGGTAGCACTGCATTGCTCTGGTGACAGTATGTCAAAAAATAAATAAATATATAGATCTATATATTGTGACATAGAAAGACTCTGTCGCTGTAAGTATTTAGAAAAAGGGGACCCAGGAGTCCCATTGGGGTTAATGCGAGGTTCAGAGCTAGCATTTCTCCAGATTCAGTGGTTCTGAATCAGAACGTTCGATCCTGGGTCCAGGCTATGCTAGACACCTGCAGCCTGGCTCACTACACAGGTGTGCAGGGTCATTATATAATCAGGTCTGAGCATTGCTCAGAGCTCCCGTTTTGGAGACCGCTCCCAGTGTGGAAGACGAATGGTCTCACTGGGGTCAGGGGGCCCCAGCCAGAAGCCACGGGACAGAGGTCTCAACGAGGGGTCAGAGTGCCCAGCCAGAAGCCACTGGACAGAGGTCTCATCGAGGGGTCAGAGGACCCAGCCACAAGCCAGGAGACAGCAGGTCTCAGTTCCAGGTGTTAAGTCAGCTTCTATCAGGGGTGTCAGGAGAACCCCTATCCTTAGGCCAGAAGAGGGCCATGCAGCAGGGCGCTGCGACATAAGGATAGAGAGCCAAGTGTTCTGAGAGAGCTGAATGACACAGTTAAAGGACTGGTAAGAGGAGCAGCAGCACTGCCAACATGTAAGCCAGGTGGCTTGGTATTTTCATTAATTCATGTTATGTGGAAGAAACCCCTGCGTGGGCAACTGATGTACTGTATCAGTGAAGTTTTCCTTTATTAAATTAAAGTGGGCTGCCACGCCTTAAAATTACAGTGTGGTCTGGTGCAACTCATTCTAAATGCACCTGCTGCCTGAGTTGAATCTCCCCAATCTCACAGTATGTGTGTGTGTGTATATATATATATATATATATATATATATATATATATATATATATACACACACAGTGCTGTGTAAAAATAATTTGCCCCCCTTCCTGATTTACTGTGATTAACCAGTATTTTTTGGAAAGCTGAGTTATATTTAACTTGCCACACCCAGGCCTGATTACTGCCAGACCTGTTGAATCAAGAAATCACATTAAATAGAAGCTGTGTGAAAAGAGATCACAAAAAATCACACATCATGCAACAATCTAAAAAAATTCAAGATCGAGGAAGAAGACGTGTCCAGCTTAGGCTCCTGCCATCAGTCTGCTTAACCACTTGCTGACCAGGCCATAGCCGAAAAACGGCTGCAGCGCGGTCGGCTAGTTCTGGGTGGACGTCCATGGACGTCATCCCAGAATCCTGCTCTCGCGCGCCCCCTGGGGCGTGCACCGGAGAACTTCCGTGAACCGCCGGGTCCAGAGGACCCGGCGCATCACGGATCACGCTAATCGCGGCCGTTTACCATATGATCGCTCCGTCAAATGACAGAGCGATCACATGTCAACAAACCGGCGTCATTTCATGACGCCGGTTTCTCCCTCCCCTCTCTGTACCGATCGGTACAGTGCAGGGAGAGAGGGGGAGGGATCGGATGGCAGCACCGCTGTGGGCTGCATGTGTAGTGCCCACAGCGGTGCTCAGTGACAATTGCAGTCACATCCATCCCTCCATGCTCAGCCATCCCTGCAATATACCCTGCACTACTCTGCAATATACCCTGCAATATGCCCTGCACTACTCTGCAATATACCCAGCAATACTCTGCAATATACCCTGCACTACTCTGCAATATACCCTGCACTACTCTGCAATATACCCTGCACTACTCTGCAATATACCCAGCAATACTCTGCAATATACCCAGCAATATACCCTGCACTACTCTGCAATATACCCTGCAATATACCCCGCAATACTCTGCAATATACCCCACAATACTCTGCAATATACCCCGCAATACTCTGCAATATACCCCGCACTACTCTGCAATATACCCGGCAATACTCTGCAATATACCCGGCAATACTCTGCAATATACCCGGCAATATACCCTGCAATATACCCTGCAATACTCTGCAATATACCCTGCAATACTCTGCAATATACCCGGCAATACTCTGCAATATACCCTGCAATACTCTGCAATATACCCTGCAATATACCCTGCAATACTCTGCAATATACCCTGCACTACTCCGCAATACTCCGCAATACCCTGCAATTTTTAACCAGTTCCCGCCCGCCGTCTTATGATGTCCTTGAGCAGCTACAGGCATCATTCAGATATCAGCTTTTTCAACCGGCGATTTCCTACACCATAAGAATGATCATAGTGGCTGTTCCTCTGCTTGATCATTCTTACGGGAGGCGAGAGGGGACGCCCCCCCCCCCCTTCCCGCCACCCTTCGTTGCTTCTACCGACTCACCGCTACGATCGAAGCCAGGATCGTTTTTTTTTGTTTTTTTTTTAATTTCAGGCTTCCCAGCCTAGAGGTGAGATGTGGGGTCTTATTGACCCCATATCTCACTGTAAAGAGGACCTGTCATGCCATATTCCTATTACAAGGATGTTTACATTCCTTGTAATAGAAATAAAAGTGATAAAAAAAATTTTTTGGGGGGGGGGGGAGTGTCAAACTAAAATAAATAAAGTAAAATGAACTATAAAAAAAAAAATAAAAAAATTTTAAAGCGCCCCTGTCCGTGTGCTCGCATGCAGAAGCTAACACATACGTAAGTCCCACCCACATATGAAAACGGTGTTCAAACCACACGTGAGGTATCACTGCGAACGTTAGAGCGAGAGCAATCATTTTGGCCCTAGACCTCCTCTGTAACTCAAAACATGTAACCAGTAAAAATTTTTAAAGCGTCACCTATGGAGATTTTTAAGTAGCGAAGTTTGGCACCATTCCACGAGCGTGTGCCATTTTGAAGGGTGACGTGTTAGGTATCTATTTACTCTGCATAACTTCATCTTTCACATTATGCAAAAACATTGGGCTAACTTTACTGTTTTGTTTTTTCTTAAAGCACAAAACTTTTTTTTTTTTTAAACGCGTTTGAAAAATTGCACAAATACCGTGCGAGATAAAAAGTTGCAACGGCCGCCATTGTATTCTCTAGGGTCTTTGCTAAAAAAACATATATAATGTTTTGGGGTTCTATGTAATTTTCTAGCAAATGAATGATTATTTTTACATGTAGGAGAGAAATGTCAGAATTGGCCTGGATGCTCCAGAACGCCTGGAGGTGCTCCCTGCATGTTGGGTCTCTGTATGTGGCCAGGCTGTGTAAAAGTCTCACACATGTGGTATCGCCGTACTCGGGAGTAATAGCAAAATGTGTTTTGGGGTGTAATTTGTGGTATGCATATGCTGCGTGTGAGAAATAACATTCTAATATGACAATTTTGTGAAAAAAAAGAAAGAAAAAAAAAATCTTGATTTTGCAAAGAATTGTGGGAAAAGATGACAATTTCAAAAAAAATCACCATGCATCTTTTCAAGTACCTTGGAATGTCTTCTTTCCAAAAGGGGGTCATTTGGGGGGTATTTGTACTTTTCTGGCATGTTAGGGTCTCAAGAAATTAGATAGGCCGTCAGTACTTCAGGTGTGATCAATTTTCAGATATTGGCACCATAGCTTTTGGACTCTCTAACATTCACAAAGACCAAATAATATACACCAAGTTGTACTTATTTTTACCAAAGATATGTAGCAGTATAAATTTTAGCCAAAATTTACGAAGAAAAAATACCAATCTGCTAAATTTTATAACAGAAACAAAGAAAAATTCATTCAGGTTTAAGTGCCCAGTGGTCAAGTGGTTAATGCGCCGATATCCTGGCTTCCACTGTCCATCCTGCTACACAGGTACCTCCAGCTGCTCTGGTTCTCCCCATGAAAGGGAAACGTAAAACAGCCATACAGAGCCCCCAGACCGTTCCGCCGAGCACTCGTGCGGCGGCCATATTGCCTGTCAGCTCCTTCTTTCCAGTCTCAGTGGAGACACAGACAGACACCTCCATGGTGTTCGTGACACTGGACCCGACGGGCTACTCTGCTGGTCACTGGGCGGATGCAGAGCTCCGAGGTGAGCAATCCACCGCTGTAATCCTGGTGGCTATTGCAGAAAGTAAGTCCTCTGTGGAGGGGAAGATAGACACCCTGTCCATAGAATGTGGGCTAATTAGGCAGGACATGGACAAGTTCAGAGGCCGCCTCCGTGAAGCTGAACAGCGCATCTCTGAGGTGGAGGACACCTCTGCCTCTACTATGCAGTCTGTGACTGAACTTCAGCAACAAGTAAAGATCCTTATGGCGCATTCAGAGGATGCTGAGAACAGACTCAGATGCAACAATGTCTGGGTGGTCAGGCTCCCAGAGGGAGAGGAGGGCCCCAATCCTGTGGTGTACGCTGAGACTTTTTTCAAACAGCTTTTGGGACTACAACATCTGTCTCAGTCTACATTGTCGAGCGTGCACACAGGGTGCCCACCGGCCCGAGGCCTGCTGGTGCATGGCCAAGAGCTTTCCTGGTTCACCTGCTGAACACCGGGGACAGGGATCTAATCCTAGCAGAGGCCATAAACATCCTGAGCTGAAATACGAGAATGCTGTCATACATCTATACCCTGACTTCTCCGGATCTGCAAAAAAAAAAAACGGCGCTCCTTTTACGGATGTCCGAAGGCGCCTGAGGGAGAAGGGCCTAGTCTACAACATGCTATATCCCAGCCATCTTAAAGTTATCCACAATGGATCCGCAAAATTCTTTGAATCCCCTGTAGATGCAGTCGACTGGTTGGATTCCCTTGCCTAATGTGGTATGCTGGGAGTTGTTGTTCATGCTGCTGGAATTGTTTGGCTGTAACCTGTTCCTTTATGGCAGATGCTTTCTCTAGCAAGTGGATAATGTTGAAGAGTTCTGGACTACCTATCCATTAACTGCGGGAACCTAAGGTACTATTGCTGGACGCTATGACATACCTGTAATGCCCTGTACACACGATCGGACATTGATCGGACATTCCGACAACAAAATCCATCGGATTTTTTCAGACGGATTTTGGGCCAAACTTGTCTTGCATACGCACAGTCGCACAAAGTTGTCGGAAAATCCGATCGTTCTGAACGCGGTGACGTAAAACACGTACGTCGGGACTATAAACGGGGCAGTAGCCAATAGCTTTCGTCTCTTAATTTATTCTGAGCATGCGTGGCAATTTGTGCGTCGGATTTGTGTGCACACAATCGGAATTTAAACGATCGGATTTTGTTGTTGAAAAATTTTATATCCTGCTCTCAAACTTTGTGTATCGGAAATTCCAACGGAAAAAGTCAGATGGAGCCCACACACAATCGGAATTTCCGACAACACAATCCGATCGCACTTTTTTCATCGGAAAATCTGACCGTGTGTACAGGGCATAAGTCTTCATGACCCCTTACCGAGTGGATGGACTCTTGGAACGATCCACTAATGTTTTCTAGGTTTTTGGGACTAAAGTTTCTCCTGTGTTTTTTTTTCTGTTCGACTGGAACAAACAGGGCATTTGGTGCTTATACTGTTAATTTTTCTGATTATTTTGCTTTTTTGTTTATTTTTCCAACCTTTTTGTGCATTTTTTTTTCTTTTTGTGTTTTGCCCTGAGGGACTCTACTAATGGGCTTGTTATTTGCCTACTGTATTTATCTTGCCCCAATGTTCTATAAACCATCAATTTATGAGTAATCTCAAAATCCTCTCTTGGAACGTCCGTGGATTAAACTCTAAATTTAAGAGATCATTGGTCCTTCAGTACCTTAAAGCCCAGAATCCGCACGTAGTCCTCTTGCAGGAGACCCATTTAACTGGGAGCAGAGTGCTCTCCCTAAACAGGAATTGGATCCAGAGAGCCATACACTCCACACACTCTTCGTATGCTAGGGGTGTAGCTATTTTAATTTACAAGCAGTTGACCTGTTCAATAGACCATGTGGTTATAGATACCCAGGGGCGATATGTAATAGTGGATTCAACTAGATGTTGAATCCCAGCTACTGGCAATAGCTAATATTTATGTCCCACCCCCTTTCAAGAGTAAGGTGTTTTATACGGCCCCCGAGAAGGTTTCCACTTTTGGCCCACTGAAATTGTTTGTGGCTGGTGACTTCAACAACATTCTGGACTATGCCCTGGACACCTCTAACCCAACTCAGGTGCAGAACCTGGAACTTAGATACTGGGCTGATTCAGCGACTTTGGAGGTGTGGCGGTGGAAACATCCTGGGGAGAGAGGTTGCTCCTATCTTTCCCACGTCAGCACTTCCTCCTCCGTATTGACATGGCTTTTGCCAACCCAGCTCTGATGCCCCAGGTTACAGAAGTTTCCTACCTGGCCAGGGGGATTTCCGATCATACCCCTCTACAGGTTGTATTGACTCTTACCTCAGGTAGGCGTAGTGAGGTGTGGAGGCTGCATCCTGGTTGGGTGGCGGAGTCTTCAGTGAAGGCCTTGGTCTCACCACATTTAAAAGAATACTGGGATCATAATGAGGGCATTGCGGACAGGCCTCTAGAGTGGGATGCATTTAAGGTATCCACCCGGGGGGATGTATGTATCTGCCATTAAGGCTGCCAGGGCTGAGAAAGACTCCACCTCTGAAGAGCTTCAAGCTCATGAAATACAATGTGCAAAGACTCATGCTGACATACCCTCCCCTTCCTCCCTGGCTGAGTTGCAGATGGCCAGAAGGGCACTGTTGGTACACTTCCAAAGTCTTACTCAATGCAATTTCAAAACCATTGTTTGAAAAAGATGACAAAAAGCTACTAGCTTACCTGACTGCTGATGCTCAGGCACACACAGCTATCCCTTGCGTTCAACTCGCCTGAGGGCACACTTGTGAGAGATGGGGAGAGCATCAAGCAGGCACTTGTCTCATATTACTCAGAACCAGTGGCGGCCCATGGGCGCACGGGCACCGCCCCCCCATCCATGTGCCCGGCCCCAGAGAGTGCACCCTGATCCCACCCAATTGTGTGACCATAGTGAATACATTTTCGCTATTTTCACACTAGCCTTCCTCCCCGCAAATCAGGAGGCAGGACGTCAGACCTGCTTTCTGATAGGTGAAAGCACCAGATCACCCTATTGGGGTGGTGCTAGAGCTGCGATCCACAAGCGCAGGGGTGCCAGAGCCGCAAACCCCGGGGGGGGTCGGTGGGCACAGTGGCTGCATTTGATGGGCACAGGTGGCTGCATTTGATGGGCACAGGTGGCTGCATTTGATGGGCAGGTGGCTGCATATGATGGGCACAAGTGGCTGCATATGATGGGCACAGGTGGCTGCATTTGATCGGCACAGGTGGCTGCATTTGATGCACAGGTGGCTGCGTTTGATGGGCACAGGTGGCTACATGTGATGGGCAAAAGTGGCTGAATTTGATGGGCACAGGTGGCTGCATATGATGGGCACAAGTGGCTGCGTATGGGCACAAGTGGCTGCGTTTGATGGGCACAATGGCTGCATTTGGTGGGCACAAGTGGCTGCATTTGATGGGCACAGGTGGCTACGTTTGATGGGCACAAGTGGCTGCGTTTGGGCACAATGGCTGCATTTGATGGGCACCATAGCGAATTAATTTTCACTATTTTCACACTAACCTTCCTCCCCACAAATCAGGAGGCAGGACGTCAGACCTGCTTCCTGATTGGCCAATGCGCCAGACCACCCTATTGGGGTGGTGCCAGAGCTGCGATCCGTGCGTGCGGGGGTGCCAGAGCCGCAAACCCCGTGAGTGTGTGTGGGGGGTCGGTGGGAACAGTGGCTGCATTTGATGGGCACAGGTGGCTGCATTTGATGGGCAAGTGGCTGCATATGATGGGCACAAGTGGATGTGTTTGATGGGCACAGGTGGCTGCATTTGATGGGCACAAGTGGCTGCATTTGATGGGCACAAGTGGCTGCACTTGATGCGCACAAGTGGCTGCATTTGGTGGGCATAAATGGCTGCATTTGATGGGCAAGTGGCTGCATTTGATGGGCAAGTGGCTGCATATGATGGGCACAAGTGGCTGCATTTGATGCACAAGTGGCTGCATTTGATGCACAAGTGGCTGCATTTGATGCACAAGTGGCTGCATTTGATGGGCACAGGTGGCTGCATATGATGGGCACAAGTGGCTGGATTTGATGGGCACAGGTGGCTGCATATGATGGGCACAAGTGGCTGCGTTTGAGCACAAGTGGTGCATTTAAGGCTTCCATAGTGGCATTCTTAATAAAAAAGAAAAATTGTTTTTGGTACCTAGTGCTCCCCGCATGGCCCGTGATATATTATCTCCCGAAAATTCATAAAAATCAGACTTGCCCCCCCAGGACGCCCCATAGTCAGTGGGATTGACTCGGTCACGTCCCGGGTGGGCAAGTATATTGACCACTATTTACAGCCTTTAGTCCAGAAAGTTCCATCATATATTAAGGACACTAAACAAGTCGTCAATATGTTATTTGACATCATTCCCAAGAGGGGATTATGGTTGGTCACAGCAGATGTGACCTCGCTTTACACCATTATCCCCCACCACTTGGGCTTAGAGGCAGTCAAACTATATTTGGTAAGGGGCACTGGCTTAGTTCCATCTCCGATTGACTTTATCATGGAACTACTAGAATACGCCGCAAGCCACAATTCTTTCTGGTTTGATCATCAATTTTATAGCCAGGACAGAGGTGTGGCAATGGGGGCTAAATTTGCCCCAAGTTTGGCCAACTTATTTATGGCCAAATGGGAGGAGGATGTCGTCGATGCCCACAGGGGACCAGAATTGGTCCTTTGGGCCAGGTACATCGACAACGTCCTCCTCTTATGGGACGGCAGTGAGGCTGAGCTCTATATGGTTTCATGTCACTCCTTAATGAAAATAATAGGGGTATCAAGTTGAATTTTGAGACCAGTTTAGAAGAAATTAATTTTCTTGACTTAAAAATCACGGTGAAGGGAGATAGATTTGTGACGTCCACTTTTTTTAAGTCGACAGACAAAAAATTTTATATCCCTCTGGATAGTTGCCAATATGAGCCCTGGTTGAGAGCGGTCCCTCAAGGTCAGTTTACGTGTCTTAGACGTAACTGTACTGAAGTGGAAGCTTTCGAAAACCAGGCGGCTATCCTCACCAGCAGATTCATAGAAAAAGATTATGATCAACGTCTACTATCTCAGGCAGTGAAAACAGCACGTGATAAAGATAGGACATCACTTTTGGTAGAGGGACAACACAATAGGTTTAACTTATTTTAGGAATCTGGGTAATGATAGTAATACAGTTATTTAGCCTTATGTTAGCTGTACACATGTTAGTGGTAATTTGGATATTCACTTAACAATATCTACTAGGTGACATGTCTTTCTATTTAGATATGCCACTGATATAGAGAATATATCCATGTTTTCCATAGACATGTGAGATCTGCAGCATACCAGTTAATTTGATTTGTGTTATGTGCTCGAGTCATGAGGGCCACACATTATTTAAAAGAATTTTTTTTTTCCTTTGGATTCAGTTTTTAATAGTATAGTGCCATTTTCAATCTGCCCACTAGGTGTCAGTCTGTTCAGTCACTGAGCGTGTCACCATTGTGGACATTAGACCCACTTCCGTGTCTTATATCTGAGAACGCACAGTTGTTTCAGTGATCCTTGTTTTTTTGGGCTCGGACCGTTGATGCCTTGGTTGCACGTTGGTTCTCTGGTATTATGGGTGGGTTTTGCCCTGTTGCAGGCTTTTTAATTTAATTTTTGTTTAGTTTTATTATTTATCCATTTAATGTGATATGTTGCTTGGATCAGATCCCGTCAACAAGTTCCGTCGGGTCTCGCGTGTCTTTGTATTGCACAATGTGCAGGTCTGTTGACGGACTGCGGCTCAGAATGGGGCTTGGCTAGATTATCATGGTATATAGGGAGGTGATGCAGCGCGCCTCCCGTGCCCCTGGATGATGTAATTCTCTTACAAAACGTATAGGGCGGAGCAGGATGACGCGCTGATGTCACCTTGAGTTACTGCTTGTGTTTCCAGAAGGACGGGTTTGTCCGAATGTGTACCGGTCAACACATCGGACTTCAGGCTTTCTATGTGATACTACATTTTGTAAGTGCGTTTTCTGTTTTAAACTTTTAATAAACCTGAAGGTTTTCACACTATTGGAGCTTTTATGTTTTTACATGCTGTGTGCGTCCTCCCATGGGCTCGACTACTAATGAGGTGATCAGGAGATTAGCTAGCAAGCCAGCATGTTTGGCGTATTCTGGAGTTACAGGTGTGCCTAAACTAAATGCTTCTCTTGATCCTCTGTGGTGGAGGATCATAGCCATCTGGTAAGAAGTGAATTCCTCTATAGCGGTGGTGGATGACACATATGCTTTTGTTAAACATCGGTTGAAGATTCATCTCATTTGTGGATGGACTTTTCTCCCAATTTTTGCACGGGTGGGTGTTGACATTCTTCAGTTACTCCCACAGACTTTGTTTATTTTCTTTTTATTTCATTTTTTAATACAGACTGATTTAATTTAATGCACATCATTCAAAAGATTCACATATTTTTCATATTTGTTTTCTATATGATTCACGATTTACCAATTATTTATATTTCATTTGCTATTCACACTTAATTACGAATGGTTTGCACATTTTGCTTAATTATGACTCATACCCATTCACAGAGCTAGCGCGATTCTAATTTTTCTTTATTCTAATTTCCATGGTATTGGTGTTGTACAAGAGAATTGCTGCTTCCATACTACATTTAGTTTATCATTTATAGGTGTTATACTTCTTAGCGCAGTTTCTTCCCCTTTTTTTCCAAGTGGCTGCATTTGATGGGCACAGGTGGCTGCATTTGATGGGCAAGTGGCTGCATTTGATGGGCACAGGTGGCTGCATTTGATGGGCAAGTGGCTGCATATGATGGGCACAGGTGGCTGCATTTGATGGGCACAGGTGGCTGCATTTGATGGGCAAGTGGCTGCGTTTGATGGGCAAGTGGCTGCATTTGACGGGCACAAGTGGCTGTGTTTGATGAGCACAAGTGGCTGCGTTTGATGAGCACAAGTGGTTGCATTTGATGGGCACGTGGCTGCATTTGATGGGCACAAGTGGCTGCATATGATGGGCACAAGTGGCTGCATATGATGGGCACAGGTGGCTGCATTTGATGGGCAAGTGGCTGCGTTTGATAGGCACAGGTGGCTGCATTTGATGGGCACAGGTGGCTGCGTTTGATGGGCAAAAGTGGCTGCATTTGATGGGCACAGGTGGCTGCATATGATGGGCACAAGTGGCTGCGTTTGATGGGCACAAGTGGCTGCGTTTGATGGGCACAATGGCTGCGTTTGGTGGGCACAAGTGGCTGCGTTTGGTGGGCACAAGTGGCTGCATTTGATGGGCACAGGTGGCTGCATTTGATGGGCACAGGTGGCTGAGTTTGATGGGCACAATGGATGCGTTTGATGGGCACAAGTGGCTGCATTTGATAGGCACAATGGCTACATTTGATGGGCACAAGTGGCTGCATATGATGGGCACAAGTGGCTGCGTTTGATGGGCACAAGTGGTTGTATATGATGGGCACACGTGGCTGCGTTTGGGCACAGTGAAGCTGCAATTGATGGGGGGTTCAGTATTTTTCAGTTTGCTCCCCCCAAAAAATTTTGAGCACCAGCCGCCACTGCTCGGAACTATACTCTCCTGTCCCATCGTATGACCATCAGGCTTTGGTGGATCTGCTGGGCCCCCTCCAGATCCCAGTGCTGCCTGCTGAGGTGGCGGGCAGCCTGGACGCGCTTTTTACTGATAAAGAACGGCTGTTGCCTCCTTTCCAAATGGCAAATTGCCAGGCCCTGATGGGATTCCCGCAGAATGGTACAAACAATATGTGGAGCTCCTATCCCCCAGACTCTTACAACTCTATGGGGACTGTTTAGAAACAGGTACATTACCTACCTCCTTTTACAAAGCCCATGTTGTGTTACTACCTAAACCTGACAAAGACCCTCTCTTTTGCTCATCGTATAGGCCTATAGCATTGCTCAATACCGACCTCAAAATTCTTACTAAAATGCTTGCCAATAGGTTAATGAAAATAATACACCACTTAATATCACCAGACCAGACTGGGTTCATGCCTAAAAAGGCGACAGATATTAATCTCCGGATGGTGTATACGCATACTCAGTTTGAGGCTGGGGGGTCGTCTGGGGGGGCTCTAGTGTTTTTTGACCTGGAAAAGGCCTTTGATTCCATTGATTGGGGGTACATGACTCCGCATGGGGTTTGGTGCCACCTTCCTTAAATGGATTACGCTGCTGTATGACCATCCTGTTGCGACCCTCCGTCTCAGTGGTGGGGTGTCGGATGCCTTTCCAGTGTTCAGGGGCACCAGATGGGTGCCCAATCTCACCGGGACTATTTGCATTGGTTATGCGTTCCTCCTCTAAGATACAAGGGATCACTGTGGGTACCCTGACTGGAACTACGGCCCTTTACGCAGACGACCTAGTATTGTTTATTAAGGATACTGGACCATCTCTACAGGCAGCGCTGTCACTCCTAGGCAAATTTATGGTGGTCTCTGGCCTTAAGATTAATTGGACCAAGTCTAAAATAATCCCCTACAGTGGGTGACGCAGATTAAGTATCTGGGGCTTTTAATCACAAATTCTGTGACTGATTTCATTAATCTTAATGTCTCACCTTTACTTGGTATTCTATCTAAAAAGTTCCCTACCTGGAAAAACCTTCCCCTGTCCCTCATTGGGAAGATAAACCTGATCAAGATGAAAATTCTGCCCATACTACTATATGTCCTCAGAAATTCTGCAGTGTGGAACCCAAAGTCACTTTTTAAATCGATAGATGGTATGCACTCCTCCTTTTTGTGGCAGGGGGGGACTCCCCACCTGAAACTGGCCATACTTCAGTCCCCATGGGGGGCGGGGGGGGGGGGGCACTTGCGGTACCTATCTTCTATAAATATTTTCTAGCTGGCCAATTGACAGTAGCCCACCGCTGGTTGATTTTTCCACCAAACGATGTCTCGGTGTCCCTGGAGGCTGCCTGTGTGGGCTCATATGAGGCGCTCTCACACTTGGTCTATAGGAGTCTGAAGTCTCCATACTCCCTGACTCCCTCTATGCGCTCAGTGATCAGGACATGGAATGTGACTCAGGGATTGCAGCCCTCTGGTTTGAACAGTTTTTCCCCCAATTTACCGTTGTAGAGAAATCCCAATTTGATACACTTTTATGACTACGCGGACCCGGTAGTTTGGACTATGGGGTTAAAATTTTACAGCATATTGTACTAAATGGTATCCCCATGTCATTCAAAGAACTCAAGGAACGTTTCACCTTACCCAACTCACACTTGTTCAGATACATGCAACTGAGACATGCATTCTATTCTCAATTTGGCGGGGAGGCTCTGGACCTTGATCCTAGCGACCTATAACTACTGACACACAGTGACTCCTTAGCTAAACCAGTCTCTAGTTTATACAAGGACCTCTTCCAAGAAACGGTCCTATTGATGGAACCCTGCAGACATGCTTGGGAGGCTGTGGCCCCAGGGCTAGACAGAGACAACTGGAATGATATATGGGGGACTGCGTTTCAATACTTAGTCTCTACCAGTGATTGTTTAATACATTATAAATTCTTACACAGAATATACCTTACATATATATATATTACTATATACCTTATACCTAGATTAGCAAAAATGTTTGGGAACCAACAGTCTCTATGCTGGAGATGCTCAACACCTATGGCAAACTTCCTGCAAATATTTTGGGTTTGTCCCCATATTAAACCATACTGGCAAGCTATAGCGCACTGTATTAGGTCGGTCACCTCTATTTCAATCCCCCTGTCCATTGAAGTGTGCTTGTTGCATCTAGTTGAACCTTTAGCCACTATTAGGGCTATATAAACTCTTCTCACCTTATTATTGTTTTATGCTAAAAAAGTAATTGTCCTATCGAGGAAGAGTTTGTCTACTCTAACTCTGGAGGCCTGGAAATCTCTGGTCAACAAAGCAGTACCATTTTACAAAGCTGCTTATCTGAGCAGGGGCTTTGGCCAAGTTTAATAAGGTATGGGGGGGGTGGATGGCTTTTTTTTTTCATGTACCTAGAGACTGCAGTTTCTTCTGGTGGGGAGAGGATGGGGGAGGGGGAAGACCGGATTAGCAGACATTCTCCTGTAGTATTGGGCAGGGTGTCACCGCACTGAATCGCTATGAAACACACCTCTGCCAGGAGGGCAATATAAAGTACACATCTGTCTAGGCAGAGTTATACTAGGGCTGTGTTATTGCCCTTTTTGTGTGTGTTTGTTTTTTTTCCTACTCGCCGTTTTTGTTATTTTTCTGTGCCTTTTGTTGTTTTACACTGGTATGTTATTTACTCTGTAACCAGTGATTGTTTCCGCTCTATGCGGGTTATTGTTGTTTGTATGTCATGAAACGTAATAAAAAGTAATTTACAAACATTTTTAAAAAAAATTCAAGATCAGATTAAAAAAGTAATGTACATGTATTGGTCCAGGAAGGGTTTCAAAGCCATTTCTAAGGCTTTGGAACTCCAGTGAACCACGAGGAGAGCCATTATCCACAAATGAGATAACTTGGAACAGTAGTGAACCTTCCCAGGAGTGGCCGGCCTACAAAAATCACTCCAAGAGCATGACGACGACTCATCCAGGAGGTCATAAAAGAACCCAGAACAATATCTAAATATCTGCAGGCCTCACTTGCCTCAGGTAAGTTCAGTGTTCACGATTCAACAAAAAGAAAGAGACTGGGCAAAAATGCCATCTATGGGAGAGTTCCAAGGCCAAAGCCACTGCTGACCAAAAATGACACAAAGGCTCATCTCACATTTACCAAAAAACATCTTGATTATCCCCAAGACTTTAGGGCCCCTTTCACACGAGGCGGACTCTGTTTCTATGGAGCCCGCCTCGGTCCGCCGGCTCAGCGGGAGATCTGTCCGTTGATCTCCGCTGAGCCGGCGGATGACAGGTCCCTCTCTGCTCACTGAGCGGGGAGGGGCTTGTCAGGCGCCGCTGCCGCCTATGGAGGAATCGGATAAAAACGGACAGCATGTCCGTTTTCATCAGATCTCACCCGATCCGCCAGCGATGGACCTGGACGTAGAGCCATATGTCTGCTTTTTGCGGATCGGACGGGGTCGGATGTCAGCGGACATGTCTCCGCTGACATCCGACGCTCCATAGGCTAACATGGAGCGCCGTTCAGGTCCGCTGTCAAAACTGACAGGCAGACCTGAACGGTCCGATCGTGTGAAAGGGGCCTTAGGCAAATATATTGTGGATTGATGAGACAAAAATTTTACTTTTTGGAAGGTGTGTGTCCCCTTACATCTGGCATAAAACTAATACAGCATTTCACAACAAGAACATCATACCAACAGTCAGACATGGTGGTGGTAGCGTGATGGTCTGGGGCTGCTTTGCAGTTTCAGGACCTTGATGACTTACCATAATTGATGGAACCATGAACTCTGAGCTTTACCAGAGAATCCTAAAGGAGAAGGTCCGGCCATCAGTTCGTGACCTCAAGCTCAAATGCACTTGGGTTATGCAGCAGGATAATTATTCCGAAACACAACAGCAAGTCCACCTCCAACTGGTTTAAACAAAGCAAAATTTAGGTTTGGGAGTGGCCTAATCAAAGCCCGGACTTAAATCTTAAATGAGATGCTGTATCATGACCTTACACAGGCCATTCATGCTGGAAAACCCTCCAATGTGGCTGAGTTAAAACAATTCTGCAAAGAAGTGTGGGCCAAAATTGCTCTACAGCAATGTAAAAGACCCATTTGTTATCACAAACGCTTGATTGCGGTTGTTGCCGCCAAGGGTGGCACAACCAGTTTTTAGGTTTAGGGGGCAATTACTTTTTTTACATAAAGCCAAGCAGGTTTGGACAGCTTTTTGCCTTAATAAATGAAACCATCATTTAAAAACTGCATTCTGTATTTACTCGGGTTATCTTTGTGTAATAATAAAATTTGTTTGATCTGAGTCATTTAAGTATGACAAATATGCACAAAAAAAATCAGAAAGGGGGCAAATACTTTTTCACACCATTGTGTATATATAGATATATATATATATTAAAAGGAATACAAATGTTGGGCTGTGTTACAAAGGATACAAAATAACATGCTATTATGATCCAAAGGTTCATAATATTATTAAAAATAAATGTGATATGTGTACCAACATCATAAATCCAAATACAATTGAAAAATTTAAATTTAGAGGGTGACACAAAAAATAAAAAATACCAATTAATAAATCAAAAAACATACTGTAGATAATGATGGAAGTCCACCACCTATATACAAATGTCCTAATGAACCAAGAAGTTATGTGTAGGAGGGTTCCACCATGATTGCAAATATTGTCATATGTTTCCACTTGTGAATGACAATAAGCAGCCTTCAATACCACCACCACCAGTTGCAGCCTCTTACCAAGCAATAAGACCCCAAATTATACAGTGCCATGAAAAAGTATTCATACCCCTTGAAATGTTCCACAATTTGACATGTTACTACCAAATTTTATTTTATTGGAATTTTATGTGATAGACCAACACAAAGTGGCACATAATTGTGAAGAGGAAGAAAAATGATAAATATTTTTCAAAATTCTTTACAAATAAATATGTGAAAAGCGTGGCGTGCATTTGTATTCAGCCCCCCTGAGTCATTACTTTGTAGAACCACCTTTCACTGCAATTACAGCTGCAAGTCTTTTGGGGTATGTCTCTACCAGCTTTGCACATCTAAAGATTGACATTTTTGCCCATTCTTCTTTGCAAAATAGCTCAAGCTCTATCAGATTGGATGGAGAGTGTCTGTGAACATCAATTTTCAAGTCTTGCCACAGATTCAATGGGATTTAGGTCTGGACTTTGACTGGGCCATTCTAAAACATGAATATGCATTGATTCTAAACAATTCAATTGTAGCACTGGCTGTATGTTTAGGGTTGTTGTCCTTTTGCAGACTCTAATGCTGCGTACACACGACCGGTTTTGCCGTCGGAATAAACTCCGAAGGTTTCTCCGACGGAATTCCATTCAAGCGGTCTTGCCTACACACGGTCAAACCAAAGTCTGACCGTTAAGAACACGGTTAAGTACAACACTTACGACGGGACTAGAAAAAGGAAGTTCAATAGCCAGTAGCCAATAGCTTCCATCTCGTACTTGCTTCAGAGCATGCGCCGTTTTTGGTCTGTCGAAAAAGCATACAGACGATCGGTTTTCCTGATAGGAATTGGTTCCGTCGTAAATATTTAGAACATGTTCCATTTCTCGGTCTGTCAGAATTTTCAAAAAAAAAAAGTCCGATGAGGCCTACACACGATCGGAATAGACGATGAAAAGCTTCCGTCTGACTTTTTCTGTCGGACATTCCACTCGTGTGCACGCGGCTTTACAGGTTTTCTTCTAAGATTGCCCTGTATTTGGCCCCATCCATTTTCCCATCAACTTTGACCAGCTTCCCTGTTTCTTGCTGAAGAAAAGCATCCCCACAAAATGATGCTGCCACCACCATGTTTCAGGGTGGGGGTGAAGTGCAGTGTTAGTTTTCCGCCACACATAGCGTTTTGCTTTTAGGCCAAAAAGTTAAATTTTGGTCTCATCTGACCAGAGTACCTTCTTCCACATGTTTGCTGTGTCCCCTACATGGCTTCACGCAAACTGCAAACGGGGCTTCTTATGGCTTTCTTTCAACAATGGCTTTCTTCTTGCCACTCTTCCATAAAAGCCAGATTTGTGGAGTGCTCAACTAATACCATGTTTCCCCAAAAATAAGACCGGGTCTTATATTAATTCTGGCTACAAAAAAAACATTAGGGCTTATTTTCAGGGGATGTCTTATTTATTTACAGTATGTACAATAATCTACATTTATTCAAATACAGTCATGTCATCTTCTTATGGAAAAAAAAATATATCCTGATCAGTTAAAGCATGATAGACAGCACAGTGCTTGTGCTGTGTCATTTACCCCTCTCTATGTTCTAAAAAACCTTGAATAAAACAATAAAATGTTTTTTTTAAAAAGTTCCTGCGTCCCCTGTCTTCTCTCCCTGTCAGCTCAAGAGTCAGCATTATGACATTCTGTAATCCCAAAAATAAACCTTGGTTAAAGTCATTGTAAAATTATGTAATCCCTTTTGTAAAAAGATTATATAATGTTGCAGCATCTCCTTTTTGTAACTTTTTATTGTGGGAAATACTTTATTTACAGCACCGCTGGGCACTCTGTGCGCACAGGTGACCTGCTGGAGCTCTTCTTCTCTGCTCCGAATTCTGCAGAGGGAGAGGCGGAGATCCCTGCTGATGTCAGTCCCACTCCGAGCACTGGGGAGGGAAGGGCCGCTGATGTCAGCCAAGGGAAGAGGAGAAGATCTCCGGCGTGTCACGTGAGCGCCCAGCGGCGCTGTAAATAAGATATTTTCCACAGTAAAGTTACAAAAGGAGACACACTGCACATTATATAATCTTCAAACTGGTTTTACAGCGACTTTAAGGCTTTTTTTTCAGGGTAGGGCTTATATTATTATTATTATTAAGGTACTTCTATAGCGCCGTCAATTTTACGCAGAGCTTTACATATACATTGTACATTCACATCGATCCCTACCTTCAAGGAGCTTACAATCTAAGGTCCCTAACTCACATTCATATACTAGGGCCAATTGAGACAGAAGCCAATTAACCTACCAGCATGTCTTTGGAGTGTGGGAGGAAACCCGAGTACCCGGAGGAAACCTACGCAGGCAAAGGGAGAACATGCAAACTCCAGGCAGGTAGTGTCGTGATTGGGATTCGAACCAGCAACCCTTTTTACTGGTAGGCCAGAGTGCTACCCACTACACCACAGTGCAGCCATCCTCGAAAATAATGCTAGGTCTTATTTTCGGGGAAACAGGGTAGTTGTCCTGTGGACTGATTCTCCGACCTGAGCTGTGGATCTCTGCAGCTCCTCCAGAATTACCATGGGCCTCTTGGCTTCTTCTCTGATTAATGCTCTCCTTGCCAGGCCTGTCAGTTTAAGTGAATGGCCATGTCTTGGTAGGTTTGCAGTTACTTTTTCCATTTTCAGATGATGGATTGAACAGTACTCTATGAAATGTTCAAAGCTTGGGATATTTTTTTATAACCTAACCCTGCTTTAAACTTCTCCACAACTTTATCCCTGAACGGTCTGGTGTGTTCCTTGACCTTCATGATGCTGTTTGTTCACTAAGGGTTCTCTAACAAACCTCTGAGGGCTTCACAGAACAGCTGTATTTATACTGAGATTAAATTACACACAGGTGGACTCTATTTACTAATTAGGTGACTTCTAACAGTGATTGGTTCCACTAGATTTTAGTTAGGGGTAAAAGAGTAAAGGGGGCTGAATATAAATGCACGCTGCACTTTTCAGATGTTTATTTGTAATAAAAAATGAAAAACCATTTATCGTTTTCCTTCCACTTCACAATTATGAGCCACTTTGTGTTGGTCTATCACATAAAATCCCAATAAAATACATTTAGGTTTTTGGTTGTAACATGACAAAATCTGGAAAATTTCAAAGTGTATGAATACTTTTTCAAGGCCCTGTAGGTGGTCTTATAACAGCATGTTCTCAGTAATCATCCATTCACAGCCTTGGAACCATATGCAATATCATAGCAACAGGTTGTTCAATGGCACTCCAGGAACTCCAGAGTAAAATTAGCAGAGATTTACTGTTTGCATCTCAGCTCTGCCATATACATTCATGTAAGAGATACACAAGCATGCCACAGTACAACCCACATATTTTTTTGTAGTATTTGTGCATTCTCTTACATAGGTACAAGGGTCAATGGCATGTAAACACAACCACCACCACTGCTAGCTCCAGCTGGTGTAATAACGTCAGCACAAGCTTTGCCCCCAATGCATTCCAACCCATAGGCCGTTCTCAGGAGGTTGGCTAGATGTGCTGACACTTTCTTTAAATACACTGCAAGTCTGTGAGTTCCGCCCCCTCAATGTTGACTGCACAGTAAACAATATATCGTATTTTCTGTTACAAAAATATGGAATCCATGTAAGACTAAATATATTGATAGACCATAAAACTTATCTTTAATTCAGCATAAAATTAATTCTAAAAACAAAAATAAAATACAATTTTAATTACAACCTGAGGGTCTCTCTATTGCCATCTTGTGGTCAACTTTTATAATGGCACACTCTTCAATGTAAAAGGACAGCACGCATTACAAAAGTGCACTTCTATACATACATTAAAATCACTAAAAATATATTTTTTGTAAAAGAAATTAAACCATATGACAGATTAACTTTTATTGATACAATTATTTAAATCCCATTCTATGTTTAAACCAAAAGGGTTATTAAATCATATATCTATTTTGTTTCCAAGTGAGAGACCCCCCCCCTGTCCAGTGTGCTGTATATTTGTCAATGCCTATCACTTTTAGACTGGAGGGATCTTTTTTATAATGCATAGTGTAAAGTTCTGAAAGACGATGATTACGGAAACTTTTTTAATGTTTGTTAGATATTCATTGATTCTGGCATGTAATGCATGCGTAGTTCTCCCTACATACTTTTTTTTACACGAACATTCAAGTAAGTATACAACATGCCTTGTGGAGCAAGTAACCAGCTGTTTGATATTATAGGTTCTGTTTATACTTTCAGACATAAATGTTTAGAATTTAAATGTGTTAAATTTGGAGCCTTTCTAAAAATGTTAGGAGGTTTATCTGGTCAGGGCCGATCCCAGGCGGGTGCTCGGGGTGCAGAGAGGTGGGGGAGCTGAAGCGCCATAGTGCTCCCTTCCCTCCTCATCTTGTTCGTGTCCAGAGGTGGCTCTCTCCGCCGGTGTTCTGACGAGAAAGGCGTCGCTGTGTTTCCTGCTCATGCCCCTTCCCTCCTCCTGTCAGAGGAGAGCAGCCGGAGATGAGATCGGAGGCGGAGCGGCTGGTCTCTGTGTGGAGAGAGACCAGCCGCGCAGTGATGTCGCTGGGGGGGGGGCGGTCCGTGCCTGACATGTTCTCCTCCTCCTCTCTGCGTCTCTCACTCCTGCCTGCTGTGAACTGTTCTCCACCCAGGCGGTGCGGCTGCACACTGTCCTCTCCTCTCCAGCTGCTGCAGGGTTGTTTTTATGTACCCTAATGGAGAGGGGGGGTCTGTACTAATGGAGGGGGGTCTGTCCTGGGGGGTCTGTACTAATGGAGGGGGGTCTGTCCTGGGAGGTCTGTACTAATGGAGGGGGGTCTGTACTAATGGAGGGGGGGTCTGTACTAATGGAGGGGGGTCTGCACTAATGGAGGGGGTCTGTCCTGGGGGTCTGTACTAATGGAGGGGGGTTTGTACTAATGGAGGGGGGGTCTCTGCTAATGGAGGGGGATCTCTGCTAATGGAGGGGGTCTGTACTAATGGAGGGGGTCTGTCCTAATGGAGGGGGGGTCTCTGCTAAAGGAGGGGGGGTCTCTGCTAATGGAGGGGTCTGTACTAATGGAGGGAGGCCTGTACTAATGGAGGGAGGTCTGTCCTGGGGGGGTCTGTACTAATGGAGGGGGGTCTGTACTAATGGAGGGAGGTCTGTCCTGGGGGTATCTGTACTAATGGAGGGGGTCTGTACTAATGGAGGGGTGTTTGTCCTGGGGGGTCTGTGCTAATGGGGGGTCTGTACTAATGGAGGGGGGAGTCTGCCCTGGGGGGGTCTGTACTAATGGAGGGGGGTCTGTACTAATGCAGGGTGGTTTGTCCTGGGGGGGTCTGTCCTGGGGGGTTTGTACTAATGGAGGGGGGTGGTTTGTCCTGGGGGTCTGTACTAATGGAGGGGGGTCTGTCCTGGGGGGTCCTGTACTAAGGGAAGGGAGTTTTCCTGGGGGGTCTGTACTAATGGAGGGGGGTGGTTTGTCCTGGGGGGTTTATACTGATTGAGGGGGGTCTGTACTGAGGAAGGTCTGCACTGACGGAGGGGGTCTATACTTAGTGGAGGAGGGTCTGTACTGAGTTGGTGGAAGGGGGGGTGACTATAGTTGGTGGAAGGGGGGGTGACCCCAACCCTAGTGATGCCAATGCAGCTGCGGGCTCTTCTTTTCCCCCTCCCTATCCCCCTCCTCCCTCTCCCTCTCCTCCTCACACGCGCTGCTGTACTAGTGAGCGGCGCTTGCCAGCACAGCTGCCTACTATGTTTCTTCCCCCACCTTTATATCAGCCAGGGAAGAAATAGAATAAAAAAAGTAGCAGAGAAGAGGCTTGTGAGACATATAGTCCCGAGGACTGGCAGCCCCACTGTAACACAGAAACTGCACAGCATGCTCAGCTGAATGGGAGAGGGAGAGAGAGAGAAGCCTGGGAAAGCTTTCAGGAAAGTACACCCAGGACTCCAGAGGGAGAGGACAGTGCTGAGAGAACACCATCAGAGAAAGAACTCCGCTGCCCTGCGCCACAAGAGGGAAAGCCACACAGCCTAGCTCCATCCCTGGCGGAGAAAGGAATGTAGTCATTGCAGGAATACAGATCTGGGTGCTACCCAGCGGAGTCGCCACAGGCAATTCAGAGTGAGCTGACTCCTGATCAGAGGAACCGTTGCTGTATCGCTGGGTCATGTGAGAGGGCAGATCGGCCATTATCTACGTCCATAGGAACTTAAGTCTCTGACCATTTCCTGTACTATGTCTGCAGTCTCTGACCATCTCCTGTACTATGTCTGCAGTCTCTGACCATCTCCTGTACTATGTCTGCAGTCTCTGACCATCTCCTGTCATATGTCTGCAGTCTCTGACCATCTCCTGTATTATATCTGCAGTCTCTGACCGTCTCTTGCAGGGCCGTCTTTAATATTGATTGGACCCTGGGCAAATGTTTTCTTGCCCCCCCCTTAAAATCAGTTTACTGTATCAGATCAGGCAGCGATTGTGATTGGTTGCCAGAGGTTACAGTGTAACCTCTTCCTGACTGGTAGCTAGAGGTTACAGCACACATTACGGCTCACTGATTAGTTGCTAGATGTTACAGCACATGATTTCTGCTTGTTGATTGTTTGCTAGAGATTACTTTACAGTAATACTGCTCACTGATTGGTTGCTAGAGGTTACAGCACATCATCTCCTCACTGCAGGGGGCATGATATACATATGAATGCTGCCTTTATTTACATATCCGGCCGCCGGATGCATCTACAGTATGAACATATGAATGCTGCCACTATTTACATATGAATGCCGCCGCTATTTACATATCATTGCTAGTTATTTACATGTAAACACAGGATCTGCAGGTGAGTCATCTGTACACAACAATAGGGCAGAGCTGGGCAGCATTAGTAGCAGCACTTCACACTGAGATATCAGGACACAGCACGGGCCTAAAACTTCAAGGGACAAGGGAGTTTAAACTGGGATAGTTGGCAAGTATGAGGCGGGTGCTTTGGGCCCCACAACAATGACAGGGCCCAGGGCAGCTGCCCCTTTTGCCCTGCCTTAAAGACGACCCTCGTCTCTTGTATCATAACTACAGTCTCTGACCATCTCTTGTATCATGTCTGCAGTCTCTGACCATCTCTTGTATTATGTCTGCAGTCTCTGACCATCTCCTGTACTATGTCTGCAGTCTCTGACTATCTCCTGTACTATAATTGCAGTCTCTGACCGTCTCTTGTATCATGTCTGCAGTCTCTGACCGTATCCTGTACCATGTCTGGGGGCTCTTTCTAACAGAAGCCCTCTCTGTGTGCATCAGAGAGACTCCCCTCCATGTCTCATTAGTGTACGCTCTTCCTGTATTTTCTTTATTGTTAAAAGATCATGGGAGGATCCCAGGGTAATGAAGACTTCTTAGGGGAGCATCTCTGTGTTTGAGTTGTTGCCATGGAAACATTTGTAAAGGGGAGGAGTTGTAAGATGACCAAGCCCATGTGGGGGTGCCAGAAATATTTCTGCACCCAGGCGTCTGTGACCCTAGGATCGGCCCTGTATTGGTAATTCTTCTCCCAAAAATCTATAATTTTTCAAGATGTTCCAATGCTTATTGAAAAGTTTCTTAATAAGATAATGATGCTTTGAAAGTTTAGTGCTTAAAGCCCATTCAAACCTCCTATCTTCTTGTTTTTTTAGGTCTGTCATTAAGTAGTTCCTCACATTCCAACTGAGAGACAGATGTTATAACTAGGGATTCACCGATACTAGTATCGGTATCAGTGCCGATACCAAGCATTTGCACGAGTATACAGTATCTCACAAAAGTGAGTAAACCCCTCACATTTTTGTAAATATTTTATTATATCTTTTCATGTGACAACACTGAAGAAATGACACTTTGCTACAATGTAAAATAGTGAGTGTACAGCTTGTATAACAGTGTAAATTTGTCGTCCCCTCAAAATAACCCAACACACAGCCATTAATGTCTAAACCGCTGGCAACAAAAGTGAGTACACCCCTAAGTGAAAATGTCCAAATTGGGCCCAAAGTGTCAATATTGTGTGGCCACCATTATTTTCCAGCACTGCCTTAACCCTCTTGGGCATGGAGTTCACTAGAGCTTCACAGGTTGCCACTGGAGTCCTCTTCCATTCCTCCATGATGACATCACGGAGCTGGTGGATGTTAGAGAGCTTGCGCTCCTCCACCTTCCGTTTGAGGATACTCACAGATGCTCAATAAGGTTTAGGTCTGGAGACATGCTTGGTCAGTCCATCACCTTTACCCTTAGCTTCTTTAGCAAGACAGTGGTCATCTTGGAGGTGTGTTTGGGGTCATTATCATGTTGGAATACTGCCCTGCAGCCCGGTCACTGAAGGGAGGGGATCATGCTCTGCTTTAGTATGTCACAGTACATGTTGCCATACATGGTTGCCTCAATGAACTGTTCCCCAGTGCCGGCAGCACTCATGCAGCCCCAGACCATGACACTCCCACCACCATGCTTGATTGTAGGCAAGACACACTTGTCTTTGTATTCCTCACCTGGTTGTCGCCACACACTTGACACCATCTTGACAACCAAATAAGTTTATCTCGGTCTCATCAAATCACAGGACATGGTTCCAGTAATCCATGTCCTTAGCCTGCTTGTCTTCAGCAAACTGTTTGCAGGCTTTCTTGTGCATCATCTTTAGAAGTGCCTTCTTTCTGGGATGACAGCCATGCAGACCAATGTGATGCAGTGTGCGACGTATGGTCTGAGCACTGACAGGCTGACCCCCACCCCTTCAACCTCTGCAACAATGCTGGCAGCACTCATACGTCTATTTTCCAAAGACGACCTCTGGATATGATGCTGAGCATGTGCACTCAACCTTTTTGGTCGACTTTGGTGAGGCCTGTTCTGAGTGGAACTTGTCCTGTTAAACTCCTGTATGGTCTTGGCCACCATGATGCAGCTCAGTTTCAGGGTCTTGGCAATCTTCTTATAGCCTAGGCCATCTTTATGTAGAGCAAGAATTCTTTTTTTCAGATCCTCAGAGAGCTCTTTGCCATGAGGTGCCATGTTGAACTTCCAGTGACCAGTATGAGAGAGTGAGAGCAATAACACCAAATTTAACAAACCTGCTCCCTATTCACACCTGTAACCTTGTAACACTAACGAGTCACATGACACCGGGAAGGGAAAATGGCTAATTGGGTCCAATTTGGACATTTTCACTTAGGGGTGTACTCACTCTTGTTGTCAGCAGTTTAGACATTAATGGCTGTGTGTTGAGGGGACAGCAAAGTTACATTGTTATACAAGCTGTACACTCACTACTTTACATTGTAGCAAAGTTTCATTTCTACAGTGTTGTCACATAAAAAGATATAATAAATTATATACAAAAATGTGAGGGCTGTACTCACTTTTGTGAAATACTGTATATATACAGTATTTCACAAAAGTGAGTACAGCCCTCACTTTTGTGAAATACTGTATATATACAGTGCATTCAGTGTAGACTATATATACAGTGCAGGCGGTCTGGTATATGAGGAAACCATGAATGCCAACATGTACTGTGACATACTGAAGCAGAGCATGATCCGCTCCCTTCGGAGACTGGGCCACAGGGCAGTATTCCAACATGATAATGACCCCAAACACACCTTCAAGACGATCACTGCCTTTCTAAAGAAGCTGAGGGTAAAGGTGACGGATTGGCCAAGCATGTCTCCAGACCTAAACCCTCTTGAGCATCTGTGGGGCACCCTCAAATGGAAGGTGGAGGAGCGCAAGGTCTCTAACATTCACCAAGAAGGTTAAGGCAGTGCTGGAAAATAATGGTGGCCACACAAAATATTGACATTTTGGGCCCAATTTGGACATTTTCACTTAGGGGTATACTCACTTTTGTTTCCAGCAGTTTAGACATTAATGGTTGTGTGTTGACTTATTTTGAGGGGACAGCACATTTACGCTGTTATACACTCACTACTTTACATTTTGCCAAAGTGTAATTTCTTCAGTGTTGTTACATGAAAAGATATAATAAAACATTTACAAAAATGTGAGGGGTGTACTCACTTTTGTGAGATACTGTACAGTGCTGTCAAAAAATAGGATTTTTATAGCCGCTTACCTGTAAAATCCTTTTCTTTTGAAGTACATCACGGACACAGAGCCATAGTAATTACTATGTGGGTTATAGTCCACCTTCAGGTGCTGGACACTGGCACACTCTAAACAGGAAGTTGCCTCCCTATATAACCCCTCCCACTACTGGGAGTATCTCAGTTTTTGTAGCAAAGCAATACACGTGTATACTACAAAGAGGGGCGGGACCTCTGTGTCCCCTGATGTTCTTCAAAAGAAAAGGATTTTACAGGTAAGCTGTTATAAAAATCCTATTTTCTTTAATCGTACATCACAGGACACAGAGCCATAGTAATTACTATGTGGAATGTTGGCAATGCCAACTGAGGGGAGGGAGACACAACAAAAGTAGGGCACCATGAGATCAGAGGACTTATACTGCGCCCAAAGGCGACATCCTCATGTCTTTTTACATCCACCAGATAGAATCTGATAAATGTATGGATTGAAGACCAAGTTGCGGCCTTGCAGAATTGAGCCATGGAGGCTTGGGGATGCACTTCCCACAAAGCATTAACAGCCCTAGAGGAGTGTGCTTTGATTTGAGAGGGTAGAACTACCTCTTTAAACCATAAGCTTGAACGATTACATGTTGAATTCATTTAGAAATAGTAGATTTCGATGCTGCCTGTCCTCTTTTAGGACCTTCAAGCAACACGAACAAAACATCAGTTTTCCGAATCTGAGCAGTCGCCTTAAGCAGACTTTGACTGCTATCACCACATCAAGAGAATGTAGTGATTTTTCTTCCATAGAACAGGGTTCTGGAAAAATGAAGGTAGAACAATATCCTGGTTTAGATAAAAACCTGATATTACCTTCGGTAAAAAGTTAGGATGAGGATGCAAAACTACCTTATCCTTGAATAATAAAAATATGACTCTTTACAAGAAAGAGCAGCCAATTCTGATACCCTTCTTGCAGCAGATATGGTTACCAGAAAAAATAGTTTCTTATCTACCAGCAATGATCAGGGTGATGTGGCCGTAGGCTTTGCAGTCAGACACATTGGGAATGTAGAGCTTGAACCTTTTGTTCCAAGCCGATAGGATACTGTTTTGCAGCAGTCTCGAATGAAACTGAGCATAAGGAACGGCCTCGAATGAAGCCACCATCTTTCTCAACAACCTCATGCAAAGTTGAATAGAAGAATTTCATCTTGCTTCTACCACCTAAATCAGTTCCTTTATGGTGCTGATCTTTGCCTGGGGTAAGAATACCCTTTTCTGGGTGTACCTATGATCAGACCCAAGTATTTTAGCCTTCTGCATAGTTTTAACCCTTTGATAACTAAGCCTATTTTTGACATTTGGTGTTTACAAAATAAAATCCGTATTTTTTGCTACAAAATTACTTAGAGCCCCCAAACATTATATATATATATATATATATATTTTAGCAGAGAATCTAGAGAATAAAATGGCGATTGTTGCAATATTTTATGTCACACTGTATTTGTGCAGCTGTGTTTTAAACGCAACTTTTTGGGAAAAGGGACACTTTCATGAATTTAAAAAAAAACAAACAGTAAAGTTAGTCCAATTTTTTGCATAATGTGAAAGATGATGTTACGTCGAGTAAATAGATACCAAACATGTCACGCTTTAAAATTGCACGCACTCGTGGAATGGTGACAAACTAGGGTACCTAAAAATCTCCATATGCAAAGATTTACATTTTTTTTACGGTTACCAGGTTAGAGTTACAGAGGAGGTCTAGTGCTAGAATTATTGCTCTCAATCTGACGATCGTGGCGATACCTCACATGTGTGATTTGAACACCGTTTACATATGCGGGCGCGACTTCCATATGCGTTTTCTTTGCTGCGCGAGCTCGCGGGAACTTGGGCGCTTTAAATTTTTTTTTCTTATTTATTTTATATATTTTTATATTAATAAATTGTGTTTAAAAAAAAAAAAATTTTGATCACATTTATTGCTGTCACAAAGAATGTAAACATCCCTTGTGACAGTAATAGGTGGTGACAGGTACTCTTTATGGAGGAGCAAAAGAGAAAAAAAGCAACTCCTGCGCAAAGGTGGATCACCATATGTAGTAGGTAAGCACAGGCCATGCTGCCCTCAAGGATGGGGATCCTAGTGGAAACTGAAATAAAAAGAAGACAAGGGCGCACCAGTCTTGTGCATTAACTTTTAAAACATTTATTAGATAAAAAATGGTAAAGGAAATAACTCACAGGCGATTGGTGGAGGAGGCACAACATAAAATCGCACCGGTGGACAGTCTGCGATTTGGAATGAGCGAAACCTTCCAGGGGTCGTGGAGGAACTCACAGACGCTGCAATCCGCTAACGCGTTTCGAGGGGAAAAAAC
Organism: Aquarana catesbeiana; assembly: GCF_042186555.1. Lineage (NCBI taxonomy): Eukaryota > Metazoa > Chordata > Amphibia > Anura > Ranidae > Aquarana > Aquarana catesbeiana. Next base: position 488,453,549 of record NC_133327.1, read on the forward strand.
CCTCTTCCTCAGAGCTATGCAGTGCAACCTCCCTCAGCGAACCTCACTTATAAATGCCTGCAAGCCAATAAGAGAGGGATGGGGTGCGGGGCTCCTCCTCCTTTAAAAAAATCCCTCCCTCCTAGGTCCTCTAATCAGGCACGCCATATACGCATAAGTGCATATGCAGACACGTGTACACACCATATATACACGTGCATGCATACACACACACATATATACATACACATAAAAACACCTAATAAATAACCAATTGATAGATAGGTTGATAGGAAGTGAACAGCAGCGTACTGTGCATATGGACTGAAAGGCAACATGTGGTATCTAAAAATACCAGATATACATCACAGTAAATATTACCAATCATACTGCCAGATATAAATCACAGTAGACATTACACATCTTAGTGGGTGAGAGTCACACTTCAAAACCTCACTCTTCAAATCTCAGAATGTACACAGTGGATGGAAGTGTGCATGTACTTACAGTCAGTATTGTGGGGGTCAGGGCCTGTGAAGTACCTCCGCATCCGCTGCACCGTGGCCGGTAACTGCAGCGTGTCTGTGATCAAGAGGAACGCACTCCGATGTGCTTGCGTTTCAAGCTACAGGGAGAGAAGGTGGAGTATGCGGCCACGCTGGAGGAGGGAGGCGGGGTTGACATCTCCCCCTCCGCAGGACGCACAGTACACTGGCCGTGCGGGCGGCGTGAGAAAGCCTAGTGATGTGCAGCTAGGTTTGGGATCAACATAGGAAGAGCCCTCCGCCCACCAGAAACATCCTGGTGTCTAACAAAGCGACCAGCTGTCGCACAGACCATGAACCAGGCACATCTAAACAACACATTGCCACAATACACTGCCAGTGTGTATAGCAATGAAAGAATAATGATGATGAAACTGGCAATGAAAATACAAATACCACTAGATGATAGTAGACTGTATAGTAGAAGGAGTAGTGATAAAATCATTAATAATGGTAATATGTGTGTTATCTGGTAATGCGGTTGATGATGTTATTACAAGGGTAAGGCTAATAGAAGTGTTTTTCTTAGAATAAAAAAATCATAGCACTAGTAAAAATAATAATAATAATAATAAATAGTGTAGTAGATGATAAATCGTCCGACCACCAGCGCGACCAGCGCACTGTACATGTAGCTCCTATGCGCATATGGATGCCCACAGACTCGCATGCCACTATTCAGCTACTGATCAACTCCCATAATAATGGTGGTGCCAATAGTAAATGAAATGAATTGAATTAAAATAAGAATCAGGATCACGCTGAGAGAGGTATGCGCATGCAACAACCTATTGCGACTGCTATACCATACATATTATATAATAACAATACAAACGGTAAATATTGCATCTTCAGTCGCTATGTGCAAAAGATGGTTGTGACAATGACTGTACAAACAAAACGATATCTATACTTAACCACTAGATATATATCATGAATGGTGCCTCAAGTAAAACACTATATTGGTATGAAACCATTAGTAATCCACTAATAATCAAAACAGGAAATCGGCTACATCTGATAAATAGGGAAGTACACTGACGCTGTCCTATATGTTAGGGACAGTGTAAATGTATGCGAGGAAATTAAACGAGGATAGGCAGAAACACAGGGGGGAGGTTATGGGGCGGGGGGGAAGCAGATAAATGCTCATCGAAATCTACATGGTCAGACAATTTTGTGAACCTCAGGATCCTCATTCAACCCCCCAGGGGTCATACTGCCTAAGGTGAAGATCCAATAGGCCTCGCGTTTGCAGAGTCTCTGATGTCTTCTACCTCTGTCAATATCACCCCTGATAGACTCGATCCCGAACACTTTCATACCCATGGAGTCTCCATGGTGGACATCTTGAAAGTGCCGAGGGACAGGGTATTTGACTCGTGTGTTGATAATGTCGCATTTATGCTCGCCAATGCGCAATCTCATTGGGCGAGAGGTGCGGCCAACGTAAAGGCGCCCACACGGACAAATAATGCCATAAACTACATGGTCAGTACCGCAGTTAATGAATTGCTTCAGGTGGTGAGTCCTGCCATCTATACCAGTGACAGACTTCTTCCTGTGCCATATGTATTGACAGGTGCCGCAGTTCCTAACGCTACACTTGTAACTGCCTTTCTGATCAAAAATAGTCGACCAGACATTGATGGACTTATTTAAAGGTTTCTTCACCATGCTGGGGGCTATCAGGCTTCTTAGGTCACGAGGTTTTCTATAGACTATATTAGGTCCATCAGGAAGATGTTTACTCAAAATAGGGTCGTGTTTGAGGATACTCCAGTTCTTCCGTAGAATACTTTGTATTTCAAAAGCTCTGTTGGTATATTGGGTGGAGAACCGAGTCTGTATAGTGTCCTCATCACTCGCAGGGTTGGGCTGTGAATCATGTACCAAGGGCTCCTCATATAGATGGTCATATTTATTGCAGGCCCTATCAATTAGGGTGGAATCATATCCCTTATCAATGAATTCGTTACGGAGGATCCTACTCTGTTCTAGATAGTCGCTTTTTGTTGTGCAGGTGCGCTTAAGGCGACAAAACTGGCCATATGGGACGTTCCTGATCCATCTGGGATGATGGTTACTCTCAGCATGTAAAAAGAATTACCACTGCTGGGTTTGAAATGTGTTTTGGAAATAATTTTCCCATCAAAGCCGTTCCTGAGCTCCAGATCTAGGAATACGAGATTGTCACTACTGATGACATGCGTGAACTCAATCCCAAACGGATTGCTTCTACAGTGCTCAAGGAATTGTCTTAGCTCCTGGTCGGATCCATCCCAAATGATAAGGATATCGTCTATATATCTAGCGAAGAGGACCAGGTTCGCTCCGAAGGGGTTGTTGTTCCAAATAAACAATTCCTCCCAATACCCCATGAAGATGTTAGCATAACTGGGGGCGAACTTGGCCCCCATCGCGGTGCCCCTAATCTGCAAATAGTGTTCTCCGAGGAAGGAGAAATGATTGTGTTTAAGGGAGAATTCGACACAGTCAAGTATAAACTTAGCCTGTACAGAGTTAAGGCCACCTTCCTTAGACAAATAGTGATTCACTGCTCTAAGGCCATAGACATGATCAATCGACGTGTAGAGCGAGGCTACATCTAAGGTGAGCCATCTATATCTAGGCTGCCATATGTAGTGTGATAAGATATCCAACATGTGGCTCGAGTCCCTAACGAAAGATGGAAGATTCGTAACTATTCCCTGCAGAAAATGATCAATGTAGCACCCTACATTGCTGGTAATGCTGTCAACACCCGCAATGATGGGTCTACCAGGGGGATTCACCTCGCTTTTGTGCACCTTCGGGATGTGGTAAAAGTGTGGGGTTAAGGCATGTCTGTTGTAGAGAAATTGAAACTCATTTTTGGTTAGGACCATGTTCAATAATGCTTGATCTAAAAGTGATTTTAGATCTTTCGTATACTCTACAACAGGGTCACCTTTCAATTTGGTATAAGTGTCTGTGTCCCCCAATAACCTCATAGCTTCGGCTACATAGTCTTCCCTGTTTTGAATCACTAGACTCCCACCTTTATCAGCTTTCCTGATGATGACATCTTGGTTCTGCCTAAGGCTAGTGATGGATAGCCCCAGGGGGTCAAGATGCCTATTGAACTAATTCCCTTTTTTGTTAGCATGGTGAAATCTATTTTTAAAAGATTCAAAAACCACATCGTAGAATGTCGAGATGTATTTCCCCTTAGCCCAATGTGGGTAAAAGGAGGATTTAGGGGCAAAAGAGGTGTGGACTATCGCTGTGTCGCTAAGAGGTTCACAAGAAGAGGATGGTGCATCACTATGCTCTGCCTCTATGTAAAGCTCCTCCAAAATATTCAGGGCAGAGTCATCGTCAAAGCTCTTGTCCGAGAGCGGGGTAGACGGTGGTTCCGCATTACTGATGGTTGCCGAGGATTTACCAGTGTCTTTTAGTATGTAATACCGCTGCAAAGTAAGTTTACGCACATATTTGTTGAGATCAACAAATAGTTCGAAAAGGTTAGGGACACTGGGAGGGGCATAGTTAAGACCTTTTCTAAGTAGATCCAGGTCTGTGTCCGTGAACACGGAACTGGATAGATTAAAGATCCTAATGGTTTCAAGAGTGTGATTCATACTCTGCCTCTTTTTGTGTCTCTTACCGCCTCTTCTACCTCTTCTAGTTCTTCTTCCCTTTTCCTTGACTTCTTTGTTGACATGGTGCATGGCTGAGGGTTCAACGTCTCGTGCTCCGTTGCAATCCCCTCTATCCTTGCAACTTTCGTCTCTAAAAAAATCAATGGAGGTGTTATGTTGGCAATGCTGCCATTGTTAAGATCAGATTCTAGGTTCTCCAAGATAGTGAAGGGATTATGAGTGACTATGGAGGGGTCAAATGTGATCTCAAGATCGGCGGTTGAAGGGAAGACCATAGACCTGACAGTGGGGGGCTGTGGTGAGGCCGCATGGGCGGTGGAAGATCGCCTCACACAAGGTTAGGGGCTGACCGAGCCTCTACCCCCAGCATCCGTCACCGCAGTATCAACAGCAATATCAACTTTTTATGGAGGGATCGGGGGTCTAAAAGACCCCCGATACCTCCTTTCCACTTCAAAGTATTCAGATCGCCGTTTTCGTCAATTCTGAATACTGTATATTTCTTTTAAAACCGGCGCCATTGGCAGCCGAGTAAACGGGGAGTGACGTCATGACGTCGCTTCCGTGTTTACTATTAGGAGACTGGAACGAAGCCACATACAGCTTCGTTCCAGTCTGTCCCTAGCTGCCGGAGGCGACGAATTGTTGATCGGGCCTCCTGGTGAAACTGGAGGCCCGGTAAGATTGGCGGGAGGCGGCAGGAGGGGGGGACGTCCCCTCCCGCTCCTCCAGTATAACAGCCGAGTGGCTTTTAGCCGCATTGGTTGTTATACCTGGAAAGCTGATCGCCGGCTCTAAAAAACAGTACCGGGATGATGCCTGCAGCTGCGGGCATCATCCCGGTATAACCCCCGAAAGCCGAATACGCACATCAAAGAATGGAGGTATGCAACTTTGACGTCGATTGACGCCAGAAGTTCTCCTCCTTGTAGGATGGAGAAAACTGATTTGGATTGACTCCATACGAAAAAAGAGTGGTTATATTCAGGAATTGAATTTAGATTTTTGAGATCCAGAATTTCCATTCGGATTTGGCACCGTGAAAAAAAGAGGTTTAAATCAAACCCCAACCTCTGTTCTTACATGGGGACCACCATGATCACTTATTTTCTTTTTTTCTGGATCCTTAGAAAAGTTTGATCTGAGAAAACGAGGAGACTCTGGAACTCCAGTTTGTACCCTGGAACTATTGAGAAAGTCCCCCATTTGTCTCGACACTCTTCCTTCCAGATCCTTGAACTAGAGAATTCCCCCTATTTGATTGAACCTGACGGTGGAAGCCGCTGTGACTGCCTGGAGGCTGATGCCTCTGGCACAGGAGAAGGAGCTTTAAAACGAAAATACATTTATTCCTTTACTCCTTTTCCTACATGGCAAAAGGGGTGCTTTCCACTAGAATTTCTTTGGATGTATTATCAAAAACATCCCCAAATAGCTGTTTCACTGCAAAAAGGAAGACTAGCCAGGAGCTTCTTACAAGGCGCTTAGCGAAGGGTGCAAGGCCTGAAGAATAGAATCTCTCATAGCAACTACTGCAAAACATAAAGCTGCCTCCTGGGCCTGCTCAGCAGGATAACCTTGAACACCTGTTTAACCACAATACTGGGCACTTTCACCCCCTTCCTTCCCAGACCAATTTTCAGCTTTCAGCGCTCTCGCACTTTCAATGACAATTGCGCGGTCATGCTACGCTGTACCCAAATGAAATTTTTATCATTTTGTTCACACAAATAGAGCTTTCTTTTGGTGGTATTTATTCACGACTCAGCTTTTTATTTTTTGGGATATAAGCGAAAAAAGAGTGGAAATTTGGAAAAAAAACAATAGTTTCTTCTTTCTGTTTTAAAAGAAATCCAATAAAATCGAATTTTGTCATAAATTTAAGCCAAAATGTATTCTGCTACATGTTTTTGGTAAAAAAATTTCCGTTAAGTGTATAATAATTGGTTTGTGTGATCACGGACAGATGTACGCAAATGATCATGTACAGATGTGCGCAGGTGATCACGGACATATGTGTGCAGATAATCATTGGAACATGTGATTTTAGTGGGACATATGTGGGAGACAGGTGTTTTTATTATTTGGGGACATGTGTTTTGGGGATATGTGTTTTGGGGACATGTGTTTTGGGGACATTGTGTGGGGACATGGGTGTTTTACATTGTGTGGTGACACTAGGTTGGCGATCAGTAAGTAAAAAGCTGTAAAAAACAACTCATACTCACTGATCACCAGCCGGCTGCAGTGATCCCCTCTCCTCACCGACAACTTCTGTGTGAGGAGAGGAGAGCCGATTGCCTGGCAACCGGCTCTGTGTTTACATCCCATGACGGTGGTGATTGGACACGGCCGTCCTGTGATCAGGAGGGCCAAACACAGAGACCTCCTGCCGATCGGAGATGCGCCGTTTCCAGGCGAAATGAGCGCATCGGGATCGCACCGCTGCGCAGGCACTCGCGCGTGCGATCCCCCTCCTTCTGAGGGACGTCCACTCGGGAGAGAGCGCCCACCTGGCCGTTTATGTACATTGGCTGGGTGGGAAGTAGTTAAACTGGTCTCTCAATGATTAAGCAATTACTGTCAGAGCAGGCTGAGACACTCAATCTGTCAGTTTTTTTTTTTCCAATAGGAATTCCACCTTTTTATGCGTTGGATCCCTAAGCATTTGAGCATTGTCTGCCGGACAAGTCATACTTACTCACAGACGATATAGCAGCGTTAATTGCTTGTATACCCTACTTAGTGAATTTCCTCCACCACAGGATAAAGTGTGAAAACTTTTTAGGAGGGAAAATAATGCTTATCTGGGTGATCCTCTCAGATACAAGTAAGCTTTTCCAGCAATGAATGGACAGGAAAGGCATGCACAGCTTGAGGAGGCTTTAGTGAACCCAAACACTCAGTTAAGGGTACATAAATGTGGAGCAATCATTCAGCAAGAAATTGCACCATCAATCTTAAGATTGGAACAGCTGATTCTCCCATATTTGACACCTCAGAAGAGGAGTCATCAGCCTCACCATGATCCCCTGAGGGAATTCGTCTTCTCCTGTTCCTGGTTCCTCAGTTTGAGGGTCCTGGGTAATGGAAGAGAACCTGTCGCATTTTGACCCACACTGGGATGCAATTAAAGTAAACTTTTTTTTAATATCATAAAATAAACAGGGGCTGAAAAACAGTTGCAGACATTTCATGGCCCTGATGCTCACTCTGACCAGCCACCCCCTCTCAGGGGAGGATGCCATTTGTAGAGATGAGTAGGCTTTCCAGAGCCTGAGGGAGACCCTTTTAGCTCTTTTTTGGGGGTGTTTCAACCCCCCCCTTCTGACCATAGCCCGATGAGCAATGCAGAGTTACTACCAGAAGAAATCGCATCCACTGCTTGAGCAATAGTCCAGCCACTGCCGCTGCTATTAATGCTCAACCTGATGCAAATAGTAAATGCATCATATAGGAAATGCCTGTGTCACCAAAACCTCTTTCATGCTTTTCTTTGCTCTTATGTCTCTCCGACAATTTTGCAGCCAGCATAAATTACGTTTTTTTTTTTTTCTTTTTTTTTTTAAACACACTCCAGCATTTGAGGACGCCAACGCCGCGCTGAGTGAGGGACGGATGGTGTGGAGGAGACTTGGAAGCCACCGCCGTGTAGGGCGGTGAAAGAAAATGGCATTGCCAATCGTTTTTAAGTTCTTCCTTTACTTCTTCCTTATACTCAGGGGAAGAGTTCAGCTCAGGTGGGGGTGTCTGGAGGAAGCAAAACCCCCCAAACTTACTGGAGGTCTGCCTGCTAGCTGGAGGAAAAAAGTCTGCTGCTTCTGTGACACAGCGTGATCTCTGAAGAAAGCATCCCATACAGCCCCCAGTGGTGACACTTAGGCATGACAACATTTACTTTAAAGGAGACATTTCATAAGAAAAAACTCCACGGTGGGTTCCGTTAACAAACCTTCAGGAACCGGGGACCCTCGGGGAACCCACAATCCTGGACCTGTAAAAAGCACCCCGCCAGTAAAACTTTATGGCCTTAATACCACAAGTACTGGATCCCGGGGTCCAGCTCTCTAAAAAGAGAAGCATTACAGGCAAAATCTAATTTCTTCGGATACGAGGCCCGGGTACCATTCAATTCGGCCTAAAAGACACTTTGAATGGATCCGGCTGCATAGCTAGCCCCAGCAAGGATTGCTCCAGTGGAGCTCAGCACAGCACATCTTCACTCGTGACCAACACCTTAGACACTGGTGGAAAAACTGAGATACTCCCAGTAGTGGGAGGGGTTATATAGGGAGGCAACTTCCTGTTTAGGGTGTGCCAGTGTCCAGCACCTAAAGGTGGACTATAACCCACATAGTAATTACTATGGCTCTGTGTCCCGTGATGTGCGATTAAAGAAAGTATTTGCCACCTTCCTGATTTTTTTTTTCTGCATATTTCTCACACTTAAATGATTCAGATCAGATGCAGAATCTGCAAATCTTCACAAAATGCTAAAATGAAAATATGGTAATTAAAGCTTTAAACCTGATTGATCATGGTGTGCTGAGATCAAGGGATTTCACTATACTCAATGCCCATTTGACCCCTGTAATAAGGATCCAAAGAGGAAGGTAAGAGGCAGTTTGTTTGGGTGCCGGTGGTGGTTCTCCTTTCCTGTCCACATTGAAAGTATATCCCATCAAGTGAGTGGTCTTCAAATATCTTTGGATAATTGATCTATGGACATTACCTTTATTTGTTGCACCTACTATCTACTGTATGTCCAACATGGACCAGAATAATGCCTGCAGGTTTAGGTATCATCTTGGTATCATTCTTTTCAGCCAGCTTTCATGTAAAAGCAATCCTAGCAGCTAATTAGCCTCTAGACTGCTTTTACAAGCAGTGAGAGGGAACGTTCCCCCCCCCCCACCGTCTTCCATGGTTTTCTCAGGCTCTCCTGTCCCAACAGGGAACCCGAGAATGCAGCCTGTGGTTCTGCCAGCTGACCATAGAGCTGATCGGAGACCATAACGGCTCCAATCATCTCTATGGCCTAAGAAACCGGAAGCTACAAGCATTTCATGACTTTCGCCGGATATAAACAGCGCCATTGGGAAAGCATTTTATCACACTGATCTTGGTGTGGTCAGATGCTTTGAGGGCAGAGGAGAGATCTAGGGTCTAATAGACCCAATTTTTTTCAAAAAAGCGTACCTGTCACTACCTATTACTATCATAGGGGATACAGGGGTGGACTGATAACTCATGGGGCCCCCGGGCAATAGGAGATTATGGGGCCCCCAGGAAATCAGAGATTATGGGGCCACACAGTATACACACACACAGTATACAATCACATAGCATACACATACACGTGCACACAGTATACACAGATAGATGTAAAAAAAACACAGATTTATACATACTATCCCTGGTTTTACTGAGGCTGGCAACCCTGATGGGGCCCCCTAGTGGCCCAGTGGCTCAGTGGTCAGTCCGCCCCTGAGGGGATATTTACATTCCCTGAGATAACAATAAAAATGATTTTAAAAAAATGAAGGGAACAGTTTAAAAATAAAATAAAAAAGCAAAATAAATAATAAAAAAAAAAAAAAAACACCCCTGTCCCTCTGTGCTCACGCACAAAGGCAAACGCAAGCGTCGGTCTGGTGTCATATGTAAACAGCAATTGCAACATGCATGTGAAGTATCACCAAGAAGGTCAGATCGGGGGCAGAAATTTTAGCAGTAGACCTCCTCTGTAAATCTAAAGTGGTAACCTATAAGAGAAAGTGTTGTTGGACTGTTTCCAGAAACTGACAAATGTCTCCAAATCCCTAGTAATGAATGAAGATAAAAATAAGAGGAAGACAGTGCTTCCACTAAGAAAGTGGAATCTTTAATGGAGACATCAACGTCTGTTACCAAGGTAAACACGCAGTTGATTAAATTTTGTTTAAAAAAGTATTCAATTTAATAACACTTGATAGCGTAAAAATCACACAATCAACATTGTACATAAACCATAAGTGATACTGGATACAAGAGATAACAAGATGCTTGGGTATGCAGAAAGGCCGACATGTTTTGCAGATTCCTGCTTCTTCAAAGGCACTGCATACATCTACAATTTCATCTAGATTACATAAAACATATCATTAGTAACTTAATTTAAGAATCATAGATAATGATCACTTGATTACTTAAATGTGCGTACTTACCCAATTTGACACTAAAGATGCTTGTACGGACAGTCGCGGCATAATACCATGGTCAGCACTCAGCCACAAGGGCCAGCCAACTATAGCAGCTACCCAGTGGAAGCCAGATCTGCCAGGGTTGGATAGTGGGGGTATCGGACCACGTAATTGCCAGGATATCGGATAGTACCAATAATCTGAGGATTTAAGTTTATAGGATATTGCCTTTAGGTGATTTATATAAACTAGTAAATAGTTAACATAAGCGATAAGATAAGATAAGATATGTGCTCCACACTGCTATGGAATGGAACATATTGGTCAATATTTAAAAAGGATTTGGAGTTCAGGGTGTAGTTCCAAAAAAGTTAATCAGGTGATCATGAAAAAATTCCTCAGCGTGCACCTTCCACTGATCACTACGGATTCCACCCAGTGCGAACACACTCCCCCTAGGGGGTTAAACTCACCAGAATTGGGAAGTAATAGAGCATTCAGAATAATACTCCATGCCAGCAACTGTTGTTAACACCACTCATGAGGGATCACGGATGTTCAGGGCTCATAATAAGTCTCATCTGCAGATATCGCCCAAATCGTCCCCTCCGCTCCGCTCCCAAATCGTCCCCTCCGCTCCTCCTCCTGAGAGCAGGAGGTCCTGGGAGGAGCGGAGGGGACGATTTGGACGATATCTGCAGATGAGACTTATTATGAGCCCTGAACATCCGTGATCCCTCATGAGTGGTGTTAACAACAGTTGCTGGCATGGAGTATTATTCTGAATGCTCTATTACTTCCCAATTCTGGTGCGTTTAACCCCCTAGGGGGAGTGTGTTCGCACTGGGTGGAATCCGTAGTGATCGGTGGAAGGTGCACGCTGAGGAATTTTTTCATGATCACCTGATGAACTTTTTTAGAACTACACCCTGAACTCTGCATCACTTCTCTTTTCAATGGACTTTCTTTTAAGGGATTTGCTTTTAAAGGATTTTCCTATGCATGTGTGGTTGGCCGCATGTTTAGTTTATTTTATTATTGCTCAACATTAGCGCTGTCTAGTGTGACAATTCAGTCTATTTGTAGATTATTTGAAACACTGTGTTTATATTTATGTATGGGATCAGAGGCTGAAAACTGATGTACAATATAATGATAATAAATTAAAATAAATACAAACAGACTATAGACTTGGATAAAAATGGCCGTGGTCCTTTATTATTGGCATAATAAAAAATACCAATTAGCTTACTAAAATCATACCAAAACAATAATAGTTCAGCCATCAAAGCTCGAACTATATTCAAACAATTAAACCAAATAGTTCAGCCATTAAAGCTCGAACCATATATATATACATCTTTAACGTTAGTACACCATACCCCCTTACAGCAGAAGGGACCAGCCACATAACAAGAACCACGACAGAGGGAGGGAGGGATGTTTCTACTTGAAGTGCTGCCGTTGGTCTGATGACCGTTAATATTCTTCTTTCTTCTTATTGGTACTTCTAGTCACCTGACCTTTCTTAGAAGCTTCCAGAATTTTTTAATAAAGTTTATTGATAACAGTTAACTGATCAATAATTAACACTACAATAACTGCCTATTTGTTTCAGTCCCTGTTCCCATAGGCAGGGGTCGCTAATGAGCTTCTCCTGCCTTTCATGGGATCAGAGGCTGAAAACTGATGTACAATATAATGATAATAAATTAAAATAAATACAAACAGACTATAGACTTGGATAAAAATGGCCGTGGTCCTTTATTATTGGCATAATAAGAAAAACCAATTAGCTTACTAAAATCATACCAAAACAATAATAGTTCAGCCATCAAAGCTCGAACTATATTCAAACAATTAAACCAAATAGTTCAGCCATTAAAGCTCGAACCATATATATATACGTCTTTAACGTTAGTACACCATACCCCAAACGCCAGGCTATATTCATATAGCATGGCACCCCACTCGGGCCACGGCCAATTCCACACAAGTTTGCAAATCCAAGTTAAATATATCAAGCCCTATATCAGAAAGATGGACCATATCAGGGCGATAAAGCCCATACAATCCACCTTCCAAATCAGTATGTCTATAAGAAAAACCTTGAACAGAAGGCATAAATTTATTGATAAGTCTGTTCACCCTCCTTCTGATTTTCTCAAGATATAAGAGATCAGGATCAATTAACCATTTCAATCGCGGAACAATCTCTGAAAAAATCAGAACCGAGGAGGGGAGAACAGAGCGTAAATGAAGAAAATCAAGTTTAATTTGGGAAACCAAATCTAAAGTTTTATGAATCCCCAAATCATTACCCCCCAAATGAATAATAACTACATCAGGACTAGAGAAAGAAGAAAGCAATTCCGTTAATAAAGAACGAAGAGCAAACCAAGACATTCCACGGTAACCATGCCAAACAATATTCGCACCGTCTAAATTTAAATTAAGTCCATAGACTCTGTTGGAGGCTCGAACATGGGCCCAGTAAACGAACGAATGTCCAATAAGCCATACAGCGTTCGAAGAACCTAAAATCAGAAAAAACATAAATTAGGTCTAATATAGGAAAGAAAGATTTCCAACCACCCAACTTTTTAATATCGGACTCAGAGAAACCCAACTTGGCCGCCTCAGTCGCTGCGCCAATACGAAATGAATGACTGGTAACACGTAAATGGGGCAAATTGAGATAAAGCAGACATTTTTTAAGGACAGCCGAAAACTGGCGCTGAGTAAGTGGAGAACCAGAGTCATGAAGCAACAATTGTGGCGAACCAAGGGGCCGAGACGGCAAATATGCAGACAACCAGAAGAAGGCGCAAACCGGTGAACCGAAGGATCGCGGAACAACAATCCACCGACCCCTCCCCAACTGATCAGTCTTGCTGAATCGCAGAAATATTTTAATAAAATCAGGGCCCATGGAAACATCAGAAAACCACAAACCTCCCAGAGAGGATGAAGACCTAGGCAGCAATTCTGAAATACGAAAAGCCCCAAAAAATAACAAACTAAAAGAAACCTTAAAAAGTAAAGCCTCAGCAGTAGAATAACAAACAAAGGCAGAGGCAGCCATCAAATGTCGCAAAAGAGAGAAAGTGACCGGAACACGAGTATCACTACGGTAACTGCGTTTACGGTAACCCTTAAGGGACTGCTTAACTAAGAAAAAGGAAGAACAAGGCGGAAAGCCACGGCTTTTAAAAAAGAAAGAAATCCCCGCCAATATTTTAACAACATGCGAATATGAATAATTGCGTTGCATCAAAAAATCCAAAAAACGCAAAACCAAAGTCTCAGAAATACAACTAGAAGGAAAACCTAAGGTCAAAAAGACAGTCCACAAAGACCACGCGGCGTTGTAATTTGCCCACGTGGAAGGAGCAAGAGAGTTCATCAAGGCAGAATTCACAGATCGCAGACCACGGACCATAGACGTTCCGGGCAAGGTAGACCAAGGAGATCCGCTTCCGGTACCAGAGCGCGAAACCGATCTATCTAAAAACGGGAAAGAGAATCAGCAATCACATTAGTGTATCCAGGGATGTACTTAACTTTAATCCAAAGATTAAGTTCTAAACATTTAACCACTTGAGCCCCGGACCATTATGCTGCCTAAGGACCAGAGGTCTTTTTCCAATTTGGCACTGCGTCGCTTTAACTGCTAATTGCGCGGTCATGCAATGCTGTACCCAAACGAAATTTGCGTCCTTTTCTTCCCACAAATAGAGCTTTCTTTTGATGGTATTTGATCACCTCTGCGGTTTTTATTTTTTGCGCTATAAACGGAAAAAGACCGAAAATTTTGAAAAAAAATGATATTTTCTACTTTTTGTTATAAAAAAAATCCAATAAACTAAATTTTAGTCATACATTTAGGCCAAAATGTATTCGGCCACATGTCTTTGGTAAAAAAAATGTCAATAAGCGTATATTTATTGGTTTACGCAAAAGTTATAGCGTCTACAAACTAGGGTACATTTTCTGTAATTTACACAGCTTTTAGTTTATGACTGCCTATGTCATTTCTTGAGGTGCTAAAATGGCAGGGCAGTACAAAACCCCCCCAAGTGACCCCATTTTGGAAAGTAGACACCCCAAGGAAATTGCTGAGAGGCATGTTGAACCCATTGAATATTTATTTTTTTTGTCCCAAGTGATTGAATAATGACAAAAAAAAAAAAAAAAAAAATATTTACAAAAAGTTGTCACTAAATGATATATTGCTCACACAGGCCATGGGCCTATGTGGAATTGCACCCCAAAATACATTCAGCTGCTTCTCCTGAGTATGGAGATACCACATGTGTGGGACTTTTTGGGAGCCTAGCCGCGTACGGGGCCCCGAAAACCAATCACCACCTTCAGGATTTCTAAGGGTGTAAATTTTTGATTTTACTCCTCACTACCTATCACAGTTTCGGAGGCCATGGAATGCCCAGGTGGCACAAAACCCCCCAAAATGACCCCATTTTGGAAAGTAGACACCCAAAGCTATTTGCTGAGAGGCATATTGAGTCCATGGAATATTTTATATTTTGACACAAGTTGTGGGAAAGTGACACTTTTTTTTTTTTTTTTTTGCATAAAGTTGTCACTAAATGATATATTGCTCACACAGACCATGGGCATATGTGGAATTGCACCCCAAAATACATTTAGCTGCTTCTCCTGAGTATGGGGATACCACATGTGTGGGACTTTTTGGGAGCCTAGCCGCGTACGGGACCCCGAAAACCAATCACCGCCTTCAGGATTTCTAAGGGTGAAAATTTTTGATTTCACTCTTCACTGCCTATCACAGTTTCGGAGGCCATGGAATGCCCAGGTGGCACAAAACCCCCCCAAATGACCCCATTTTGGAAAGTAGACACCCCAAGCTATTTGCTGAGAGGCATGGTGAGTATTTTGCAGCTCTCATTTGTTTTTGAAAATGAAGAAAGACAAGAAAAAACATTTTTTTTTTCTTTTTTCAATTTTCAAAACTTTGTGACAAAAAGTGAGGTCTGCAAAATATGCAGGAGCCACTCTGGTCTCTGATCAGCTCTATGGTCAGCTGGCTGAATCACCGGCTGCATTCTCAGGTTCCCTGTTGAGACAGGAGAGCCAGAGAAAAACACGGAAGACGGTGGGGGGGGGGCATTCCCTCCCACGGCTTGTAAAAGCAGTCTAGAGGCTAATTAGCCGCTAGGATTGCTTTTACATGAAAGCCGACCGCTGGCTGAAAAGAATGATACCAAGATGATACCTAAACCTGCAGGCATCATTCTGGTATAACCACTCAAAGTCGTGAATGGCGTACCTGAAGACAAAAAAATGGTTAACAATAAAGCACAGTAAACGGTAAAGTATAAAAAATTGCATACCTGAAAAAGCAAACATGATAAAACATAATAACAATAAAACATTGCAGAATAGAATACAGTAAAAAAGAGCAGAACAATAGAGAGAGAATAGAGAGAGAGAGAGAACAATAAAACGACAACTATTTTTTTTTATTTTATATATATATTTTTTTTTTGACACTTTTTTTGTAACTAACTTTTGTAACTGTAACCGGTTCCAGGTTCGGGTCTCTCAAAATGTGATGGCATCTTGGGAGACCCTGTGAAAGTGTGCCTAGTCTGTGCAATGCTGTACCCTACGCTAATACTCAACTAGTGAATGGTAGCGTTCAAAACATTCACCAATGCAAAGACCAGGATTGTCAGGACAGGAGGGACAATAATAGCGGGTGTCACGCCTATATCCGCGCTTCCTGCAGACACAACATCTTTTTTGGGGGTTCGTTGGGTAGGGGTACTCGGGAGGACATAAAGAAAATGCCTCTCATGCAGCCGACTGCATTTGGTTGGGGATGTGAATGGGGGAAGTACGGGCGCTGCAGAAGTGGTGGGTTCCCAATTAGGATTGGCGAATGCAGCAGGAAGGGCACTATGGGCACGACGGGCCTGTGTTTGTCTTCTTCTTGGTGGCAGCGGGACACTACTTGTGCTTGCCACCTCACCAGCTTGAACTGCACTTATGGGACTCGCCACGTCACCAAGTGTTACTGCAGTGCTGGTTTGACTACGACCGGGGTGTACTAGGCCGCTGGTGCTTGCCAGTTCACCAAAACGCTACCAAAAAAACTGTTAGCGATCGCAGGGATCAGGCCTGACTCTGCGAACGCTGCAGTTATGCGTTTAGTGTTTTGTAAGTGTCAGTGATCGATCGATACTGCACTTGGGTGGGCTGGGCTGGGCCGGGCGGAGGGGCAAAACACAGGTGCTAGCAGGTATCTGGGCTGATCCAGCTAACACTGCGTTTGTGGGAACCCTAAACTGCTGGGGATGCTAGTATAGATCTGATCGGATCAGATATTGATCCGTTCAGATACTATACCACTAAGGGAGGCGTATGCTGCGTGCGTGGTTGTTAGCGGTACTGGCGCTAACCTGATGCTGCCTGGGGCTGGTGCTTGCCAGTTCACCAAAACGCCACCAAAAAAACTGTTAGCGATCGCAGGGATCAGGCCTGACTCTGCGAACGCTGCAGTTATGCGTTTAGTGTTTTGTAAGGGACAGTGATCGATCGATACTGCACTTGGGTGGGCCGGGCCGGGCGGAGGGGCAAAACGCAGGTGCTAGCAGGTATCTGGGCTGATCCCGCTAACACTGCGTTTTTGGGAACCCTAAACTGCTGGGGACGCTAGTATAGATCTGATCGGATCAGATATTGATCCGATTAGATACTATACCACTAAGGGAGGTGTACGGTGCGTGCGTGGGTGTTAGCGCTACTGGTGCTAACCTGACGCTGCCTGGTGCTTGCTTGCCAGTTCACCAAAATGCTACCAAAAAAACTGTTAGCGATCGCAGGGATCAGGCCTGACTCTGCGAACGCTGCAGTTATGCGTTTAGTGTTTTGTAAGGGACAGTGATCGATCGATACTGCACTTGGGTGGGCCGGGCCGGGCGGAGGGGCAAAACGCAGGTGCTAGCAGGTATCTGGGCTGATCCCGCTAACACTGCGTTTTTGGGAACCCTAAACTGCTGGGGACGCTAGTATAGATCTGATCGGATCAGATATTGATCCGATCAGATACTATACCACTAAGGGAGGCGTATGCTGCGTGCGTGGGTGTTAGTGGTACTGGCGCTAATCTGACACTGCCTGGGGCGACGCATATCACCGCTGGGCGATCAGGGGGCTAAACCTTTATTCGGTAATAAACGGCGGGTGCCCTGACACTATAAAAAATAAACGAACTAACCAGCGTCAACCGTAACGTTTATACGGTGATCAGTGGTGAAAGGGTTAACTAGGGGGCAATCAAGGGGTTAAAACATTTATTAGATAGTATATGGGGGTCCCTGACGCTATAAAACGCTGACGGCGAACCTAAATATTTACCTCACTAACTAGCGTCACCAGCGACACTAATACAGCGATCAGAAAAATGATCGCTTAGCAACACTGGTGACAGGGGGTGATCAAGGGGTTAAAACTTTATTAGGGGGGGTTAGGGGGGTATCCTAGACCTAAAGGGGGGTAATACTAACTGTCCCAACACTGTAACTGTCACAAACTGACACTATGCAGTAATCAGAAAAAAAAAAAAAAAAACCTGCTGGTGTCAGTTTGTGACAGGGGGGGGGGGTGATTGGGGGGGGATCGGGGGGCGATCGGGGGGGGGATCGGGGTGTTTTGTATGCCTGGCATGTTCTACTGTGTGTGTAGTGTGTTGTGCACTTACATTGATGTCTTCTCCCCTCGGCGCTGGAACGGAATACCGAGCTGAGGGGAGATGACATCATTTCCTTTGCTGCTGTTTAGCATACAGCAGCAAAGGAGTGTTCCCATTGGCCGGCGGCGATCGCGAGGGGGGGCCAACGAACGGATGGCCTCCCCCTCATCTCGGATCGCCGGGGAACAGAACGGGACCGCCTCGGGCGGCGGGGGGGGGTCCGATCGGACCCCCCACCCGCGGAAGGCAAATCACGTACATGTACGTGATTTTGCCTGCCCGTGCCGCTTTGCCGACGTAAATCGGCGTTAGGCGGTCCTTAAGTGGTTAAGAACAATGCAACGCAAAACAGCCAACACAGGCAAAGACTTAGAAGACAAGCAATTGATCGCATAGGCAACCCCTTCATTATCAGAATGGAACAACAAACGAGAATTGCGAAGGTGAACACCCCAAATATCCAAGGAAACCAGAATTGGAAACAATTCAAGGAGTACAACATTTTTGGTATAGCCCAACGAAAGCCAACAATCAGGCCAACGTGCAGCCGACCAATGACCCTGATAAAAGGCACCATAACCCGTACTCCCAGCTGCATCAGTGAATAAAGAAACAACTGAATTATCCTGGAAAGGTGTCTGACAAAAAGAACGGCCATTGCACAAGGAAAATAAATCATTCCAAACCAACAAATCAGATACTAAAGAAGAATTGATCCGCACAAAATGATTTGGAGATCTACAACCAGCAATAGCTCTATACAGTCTTTTAGAAAAAACACGGCCCATAGAAATTATGCGCGTAGCAAATGCTAGTGAACCCAACAAAGATTGCAATGTGCGAACGGTAACCTTAGGTTTGGAAAGTACAAAAGAAATCATAAACCTCAAACGATCTAACTTGGCCTGAGGTAAACGACATTCCATCAATACAGTGTCAATGGTAACACCCAGGAATTCAATACAAGTCGTCGGCCAAACAGACTTTTCGAGGGCCAATGGGACTCCAAAACGTCGGCATGTTAAACGAAATTCAGTGAACAAATATAAGCATTCAAAATTATCTGCCGGACCAAAAAATAAAAAATCATCAAGATAATGTAATACATTAGATGAACCCGTCAAGAAAGCAACCACCCATTCCAAAAATGTCGAAAACGTCTCAAAGTAAGTACAGGATAAGGAACAGCCCATGGGAAGGCACTTATCATAATAATAAAAACCATCGTGATGAAAACCCAACGAGTTAAAGGCCGAAGGGTGTATGGGCAACAGGCGGAAAGCAGATTTAATATCAGCCTTAGCCATAACAGCAGACACACCCAAGCGACGAATCCTGAAAATCGCCTCATCAAAAGAGGTATACGTAACAGTACTTAATTCAGGTTCGATTTCGTCATTAAGAGAAAAACCGGCTGGGAAAGATAAATGATGGATAAGGCGGAAACTATTGGGTTCCTTTTTAGGAACCAAACCTAAAGGAGAAACACGAAAATTAGCAAACGGAGGAAATAAAAATGGGCCCGCAACCCTACCTTCAGATATTTCCTTAGCAATTTTACCAGAGACAATGGTAGGGAAACGATGAACAGAGACAAGGTTATCACAACAAAGACAACCAGGGCCAGAAAAATGAGGCAATCGAAAACCAAAAGAAAAACCCTCAACGAGAATTTCCGCCATCCTGCGGTTTGGCCAACTGAGAAGGAATGGCAACATGGCGGGCAATTTCACCGGTGTTACTCCCAGCATGAAAATTATCCCTAGAAGGAGCAACCATGTTAGAATGCAATCTTTTAAAACAACGGGAGGCAGGATGATTACCCGAACAAGAAGCACACTCGTGTTTATAATGGCACGAATTTGGCCATTTACACTGTCCCTCATTAAAACTGAAACAAAAACCCTTCTTAAGTTGTAACGGTTGCGAAGAAGACACAGGCAATGTGGGTTTACGTGGTATAAGAAGGTTCAACCACAAACCCACATCTTTAGTCCCCCAAGACATATTTTCATGAATAGCAATTTTCTGACGAAACGACTCGTCGTAAAAAAACCAAGCCAGCCCTGGAAAATTCTTGTAAGCCTCAAGGATAATCTCAAGATGTCTAAAAAGGCCACTGCAGAGCTCCGGGCGCCGCTCACCCATAACACTAGAGAAAATACAAAAGGCCTGTAGCCAGTTATTAAAATTTTGTGGAGCAGATTTTCTCTTGTCGTCGTCAGCCTTCTCCGAATCCCTAACATCCATACGATTTTCTTTAAAGGATGGCAAAAGAGAGAGTATCTCAATATATTCGCCTTTCCAAATTTTGTTTTTGACAGACGGCGATAAATGGAAGCCAAGCGGAGAAATTTCACACGTCATAGCTTCTTTAAAGCAACATTAAGGAACTGAATGTGAAGACGGATTCAATAAAGGCAGAACATTAGCATCAGCGACCGGCGGAACATGCGCAGGCGGTCGCACATCCACAGCAGGTAAAACCCCAACATTAAAACCCTCAGAAAAACATTTTTTAAAATTGTCAGCAAAGGAAGCAAAAGAAGACATACATAACATTAAATTATGCATTTGATTAGACTCACCACTAGGTGTCATCTGTGGCAAAGAGTGAGGTAAATTAACAGGTCTAGCAGACCCCAAATTAGCATCAGAAACAGCCTGTGTAGAATGCAGTGAACCAGAGGGGTTAGCTGTAGGAAAAGAACAAGCACTAACATCATCAGAAATCAGCAAAGGGCGCATCACAGGAGACAACAAAACATCATTCACATTATCCATAGCTAAATCAGGGAGGAAAGAAGAGGAAGACAAAGCAATATCATCAACAGGGTTAAGGCCAGTATGAACAGTGTCTGAGTGAACAGGCATCATTAATTCAGCGTCCCGCAAAGAACGCCTCTTATTACCTTTACTCTTACATTTCTTTTTGAGTGGAGGTCCCCGGGATTCGATCCGGCGGACCGACGTCGTTCTCTCCCTCAGCTCTATGCCAGTATCCACTGCGCATAAGCTATTTCCAGCCGAAGGAACCGAGCCAGCAGCCGAAGAGGAAGTAGGATCCACCGGCGTCATCACAGGCGGAGTCGCGCTGTCAATCACCGCAGGCGCCCATGACACAGCAGGAGGATGGACCGGAGTAGGAGCCCTGGCCGGAAACGAAACACCGGAGGGACCTGGAAGAGAAGCCATGACCGGAGGAGGCTGTGGGAAAGAGAGAGGGGGAGAAGGAGGAGAAAAAGAGGCAGATGAGGCCGGAGGAGCCGCCGAGGAAAGACAGAAACGCAGCCAGGAATCCCCGTCAGGAGCAGAGGCCCGCTCCATCATCTGACGCAGCAGATTTTCCATGAGCAAAAGGTGAGGAGACAGACTCAGGAGATGTTTCTTCTTGAAGTGCTGCCGTTGGTCTGATGACTGTTAATATTCTTCTTTCTTCTTATTGGTACTTCTAGTCACCTGACCTTTCTTAGAAGCTTCCAGAATTTTTTAATAAAGTTTATTGATAACAGTTAACTGATCAATAATTAACACTACTGGTGTTTTTTCCTCTCTGCATAGCTGCAGAGTGGATTTCACTCATATATATGCACTTATGAATTTTTATTTGCATTTTTTATACCTATCTGCATTTGAGATCAGCATCGTGACCTGGCGCTGAGTGGTGTTTCTGCAGGCCTGGTGAAACACCTGTTTTTTCATTTAAAAAGGATTCCATAGATGGTCCACAACGGGCAACACTAATTTAGAAAGACCTGGCAAGTTTATACATAACATAAGGTGTGTAAATATGGAAGAAGAAAAAGGGACTGAGAGGTCTGTTTTGGATGGGTATATCTTACATATACATATCATAATGGTCGTAAACATAGTACTTGGGTAGGAGCTATAGCCGTGATAATTAGGAAAGCAAAGAAGGGGGAAGATAGTGTTACATAATTGCAGTCAAAAATGTCAGGTATTCAATACAATTATTGCCCAAATTGGTCAGTTGACTGCAGGTGTATAGCTCCCTCATGCCCAATAGCTAAGATACTATAGTCCCAGCCCGGGTGGGGGGGGAGAAACAACTTTAGCAATGTGTTCGCTATAGTATGTCCACTATGACTACAAGTCATATCAGGCTGACAACAAACAGTATAAAAAGATGAAAGGGGGAGCAGATTTTTAATTACCTGTTTAACGCCGTCAAAACTTCACGAGTCCCAGTGGATGTGGGGCCATCCACCATGCAACACGCTAGACAACAACCCAAGACATGTGACGGCAGGAACGCCGTTACCACCATCTTAAATATACGCGATCCCACCGGGAGCAAAGGGTCAAAGCATGACCCCTGACTTCACTTCCGGTGTGAGGGCCCCTGAATATATGCCTGCGCCGTAGGACCGAGGGTACAGCCGCGTCAGAAGCACGGAACACCGCACCGTCCAGCATAGCATCCAAAGTCCCAAAGATAGATGGGCAATTAATATGATGTAAACATTAACTTTGTCATATAAAGATATACAGTGAGCTTCTTAAAGTGGATGTAAACCCAATGTCATCCTTTCTAAATTACTGCCATAGGGGTTATCTATAAGGATATGCATGCCTCCTGCATGTATCTTTACCTGTCAAATGTCTCCCCTCTGTCTGTTATGAGAGCTGAAAAAATTCATATTCTGTGGGTGGGTCTGTTGTCTGGAGTTCGGTGGGTGGAGTCGTGATCTCAGTAGACTCCCCGCCCACCTCTACACTCCCCTTGTCAATATGCATTCTCCTGTATATTTCTAACACTAAGTATAAAAATAGTGTAGCGCTAAGTGTCAAAGTAGGAAATTTTAAAGGGGAGCCATCTTACAATGGCCAGAAAATAAACCAAAACAGAAAATACTTCAAAAAATTCAGTAGAAAGTGACTCAATGAAAAAATTAATAAATATTGCAAAGTGACATGTAATACATAATAGCAAATACACCAGTGAGAGGTGAAAATGAAACCAAAGTATAAATGTATATATAAATAATTAATCAACTGTGAATAGAGTCCATATATATTCTAAAAAATATATTCCTGATAAAAGTCCAAAACCACCACCAACAGTCTCTGAGGATTAGCTGATGAAGACAACACCGGAGTATCACTGGTAGGTAAGGACGGTAAAAACCCCAAATCGATTGTGACGTCTAAGTGTATATCAAAACCATCACCATAGCATCTGAAGAGGCTTACCGGAAGCAGGGGACTTGAACAGACATACGTCTTTACAAGTCAAAAAAGCTTGTTTAGCCACCGAGGCTGGCAGGATAGGACATCAGGTATCTACAGCTTCAAATGGGGAAGGAGGGGGATCTACCAACAGCTCGTCAGCTGGTCACTGGCGGCCGCACGGTAATCCTGAGGAGGCAGAGAGGAGCCGACAACAAATATTCCCTGAGGGGGCGACCAGAGTACAACGGCTCCAGCCCGGAAGAACACTGAACTTCTGCTGAACTTCTGCGATGATCTCTAACATCCAGTGAAAAGACAGGAAAGTAACCACATGACTTCAGCATGCCAAATCATGCTGAGGTGTAGAACAGCCAATCCTGGCAGAGCTGCTGAAGAAAGGAGTGGGGAAGGGAATTAAAAAATAATGCCTGTGTCTTAGGCTAGTGCACGAGATGTAAATCACCTGTCACTCATAGCAAGGGGGAGTATTTGAAAAAGTTTTTCTCAGTTTGTCAAGATTTTTCTCACTGAACAATAAAAAAGGATTGCTCAGAGCTGGATTAACTCTGTGTGGCAAGACTGGGCTCAAATGATGGGAAATCTTATACTCTACATTATGATATAAAAAAAAATTTAAAAAAAATTTGGGTTTACATCCACTTTAAGAGCTCAAGAACATACATGTATAGGTAAATACATGCTTTCTTGTGTGCAAAATACAAAGTGTCAAACCAGAGAAACAGCAATCAACACAAGGGTTGCTTATGTTAACTATTTACTAGTTTATGTAAATAGCCTAAAGGCAATATCCTATCAACTTAAATCCTCAGATTATTGGTACTATCCCATATCCTGGCAATTACGCGGTCCGATACCCCCACTATCCAACCCTGGCGGATCTGGCTTCCACCGGGTAGCTGCTATAGTTGACTTGCCCTTGTGGCCGAGTCCTGCCCTTGGTATTATGCTGCGACTGTCCGTACAAGAATCTGTAGTCTCAAATTAGGTAAGCTCGCACATTTAAGTAATCAAGTGATCATTATCTATGTGTCTTAAATTAAGTTATTAATGATATGTTTTATGTAATCTAGATGAAATTGTAGATGTATGCGGTGCCTTTGAAGAAGCAGGAATCTGCAAAACATGTTGGCCTTTCTGCATACCCAAGCATCTTTTTATCTTTTGTATCCAGTATCACTTATGGTTTATGTACAATGTTGATTATGTGATTTTTACGCTATTATGTGTTAATAAATTGAATACTTTTTTAAACAAAATTTCATCAATTGCGTGTTTACCTTGGTAACAGACGTTGATGTCTCCATTAAAGATCTCACTCTCTTAGTGGAAGCACTGTCTTCCTCTTATTTTTATCTTCTAAAGTGGTAACCTGTAAAGGATTTTAAAGGCTTTTAAAAATGTATATAGTTTGTCGCCACTGCACGTTTGTGCGCAATTTTAAAGCATGTCTTGTTTGGTATTCATGTACTCTGCATAAGATCATCTTTTTTATTTCATCAAACATTTGGGCAATATAGTGTGTTTTAGTGCATTAAAATAATTTAACCACTTGACCACTGGGCACTTAAACCCCCTTAATAACCAGACCAATTTTCAGCTTTCGGTGCTCTCACATTTTGAATGACAATTACTCAGTCATGCAACACTGTACCCAAATGAAATTTTTGTCCTTTTTTCACACAAATAGAGCTTTCTTTTGATGGTATTTAATCACCACTGCACCTATGAGGGAGGAGCCGGATGTGGGCGGCTGGCTGGACGCGATGCTAAGCCCGGGAAGCTTGGGACCCCCTCTCTGAGATGCCGGCTCGTGCTTAGGTAGAGCCGTTGCGTCCCTCTCTTCTTTCGTTCTCCTACCCGCCCCCCCCGGCAAGGCTGGCCCGCTGCTGTTTCCTCAGCCACCTGATTACATCTCCACCGCTCCATCGCTCCATCGCTCCACCGTCTTTCCGCTCTCTCTCTTCCCCCGTCGTGGGAGCTGTTGCCGTGAAGACGCCGCGTGGCTCACCGGAGAGACTGGGGTGGCTACATCAGGAGTAAACGCCCGTCCTCTGGCCACTTGCTTAAGCCCTGCCCTCCATGCCATGTATGGATGAGCTACAGGCGATAACTACCTAAGATCGGGCGCTCAGGAAAAAGGAACGAGGAAAAGCTAAAAGACAAGCAGGGAGAGCCTGGTAATTACACCGAAGGAAGGGGTAAGTGCATGATACCTGGCCAGGGGAAAACTGGTGACAGAGGAGGAAAGAAACCAGCATAATGGACGGACGATAGATGAAGACTGGCAGATGAAGACTCGCAAGTAGCCTAAGTTTATAATTACTTCTGTTTAGTTACGCTCTCTCATACCTTAGATTTGTCACTTGTTTGAAGGGGACGGTGAACCCACAGAGGCAGGCTAACTTAAGCCTGGTTTCACACATGTGCGGTGCAAATTGAAGCTCAGGTTTCACTGGGGAGATAACAATCTCCTGTTCAACGGATTCATTGCGTTTTTGCTCAGGATTAGAGAGCAGGGAGAGGGGAGAGGGGGGGGGGGGGGGAGAGGGGGAGGTGTAGTGAGGAGAAAGAGAAAATCCTTGTTCAGAACGCAATGCATCTGCGAATCAGATGCGTTCCCATAGGAGATAATAGGCTTGTAGTTCGCACCGCAATGCCCAAAAAACGCACACGTTTTTTGTGCAATGCGCAGTGCGAATGCAACGCACATATGTGAACCAGATACATTCATATGAATGTATTTTAAAATGTCCTGCGAATTAGATGCGGTGTAAGCCGCATCTAATTCGCATAGGTGTGAACCCGGGCTTAAACAAGAGTTTTCTATGAACAGCTGCCACATGCACCTGGGACTCACAGCGCTTGCAGTGTTATTGTGATTAGCCACCTTTTCCTTTTTTTTTTTTTTTTTTTTTTTGGGCAAAAACCCATAGAAGACACAACAAGCTCTATGCAGCGATTTTATGGACAGTAATGTAACCGAAAAACAGATGGGGGAGGCTGGCTAGCAAATGTAATATCAGGAATCTTAAATACTGACTGTTTTGGATGTCAACTGCTTGTATTAGACTCTTTGCCTTGAGTAAAAGTGGGGCTTTTGAAATTTAAGCTATCTAAAGTAAAAAAAAAACGATTGTACCACACACCAAGGGATGTCCGAGACTGCTGTCAGTCCTTGCCCAGAAAAGTTACTGCCATCTCAAAAGTTCAATTTTTTTAAGTAACACAGTGGATACCCTTGCCAAACACTTATTTTAACCAAGTAGGCTGTTTCTGTTACACTTACATCTATATCTATCTGCCTCATACAGCAAAAACAATCACAGTCAGCGGAGGAAAGGCGATCAGTGCTGGCCTTACCACAAGGGGGTACTATCAAGGGGTTGTGAAGAGCCATAGCTGAAGCTATGCCTATGGCTCACCTTCAGCTCACCTGCAGCCCCTGCCCAGAAAAGTTACTGCCACCTCAAAAGTTTAAGGTTTTTCAATAACACAGTGGTTACTCTTGCCAAACACTTATTACAACTAAAACAGAGAGGAGATAAGGGCGCTCTGGTGGAGGTGGGTAGCTGGTCAGAGGGATGATAGTGATGAGATGGCACTTCTGGCAGCACTTTGGTTAGAGGAGAAGCAACTCTGAAGATATAAAAAAGGAAAAGAAAGGCGCCTCTAAGTGCAGTATGTAAAATTTAATAGAGTGCACAAAGGGTTAAAAGCACTTACAAGATTGTTGAGTGTTAAAAGACATGATAAAATCAGGAGTCCTCATCTGTGGCATGTGTCCATCCTCAGCACGGTGGTAGAGAGCAGTGTAGAGCCGTCCAGCAGCTGTAAAGTGTTCTCATGCATGTTGAAAAGAGGAGGCAGCAGGGAAGCCTGTATTCACTGCGGGACACACAAGGCTGATGGTGTCAGTGTAGAGAAGGGGGCGGTAACGCGTTTCGGAGCATGTGCGGCTTCTTCGTCAGACCTACGCCCACACTCCTCAAGCTGGTTATAAATGGTGAGGGGGAGGAGCAAGGGGAGGAGTGTGGGCAGATACTAAATACACAATGATAAGGGAAGTGACAGATGTATTATGAGGACGGCCAAGACGACCGTGCACTCGCAAAATGGATTATTAACGTCAGTGCTATATACAATGAAGTCCTGAAGGAATTTGAAACAGGGGTACAGGGCACAGATGTCAGTGGTTAAATTAACAATAATAAATAAATAAATACACAAACATAAGGTTGACATTGAATTAATATACAGGTGTGTTACATGGTCGGCCGGGTGTCTATATGAATGTGTTATAAAGGCGGCCGGGCATTTGTACACATGCAAATAGGGTCGTAAGTCTAATGTTGAGTTGACAATGAATAAATCTACAGCCGTGTTACAAGGGCGGCCAGGCGTATATACACATGTGTTACCGGGGCAGCCAGGCATCTATGTGCACGTGTTACAAAGGCAGCCGGGCGTTTGTACACATGCAAATAAGGTCGTAAGTCTAATGTTGAATTAACAATGAATAAATAATAAATAAATATGTAGCCATGTTACAAGGGCAGCTGGGGAGCTATACACCTGTGTTACAGGGGCGGCCAGGCATCTGTTGTAAGGGGATGAAAAAAAAAACTACAGAAGGATAATAGGAGATGGTGGATACTTATACAAATAGTGCAGATTATGCCTGTAGCAATACTCTGACGATAATAGATAATAATAGACTGTAAATAAGTATGCGAGTGTGTTACAGGGGCGGCCGGGCATTTACACACCCGCAAATAAGGTCACAAATGGTGTTTGCCTGTTATACATGTACATATCTGCCATCTGTCACAATCAAATACTATTTGTAGAGCATCCATTACATCTTATTACCTATAAGTTAATTCCCTATAGTAGATTTGTGACCTTATTTGCGGGTGTGTAAATGCCCGGCCGCCCCTGTAACATACTCGCATACTTATTTACAGTCTATTATTATCTATTATCGTCAGAGTATTGCTACAGGCATAATCTGCACTATTTGTATAAGTATCCACCATCTCCTATTATCCTTCTGTAGTTTTTTTTTTTTTTTTTCATCCCCTTACAACAGATGCCTGGCCGCCCCTGTAACACAGGTGTATAGCTCCCCAGCTGCCCTTGTAACATGGCTACATATTTATTTATTATTTATTCATTGTTAATTCAACATTAGACTTACGACCTTATTTGCATGTGTACAAACGCCCGGCTGCCTTTGTAACACATGCACATAGATGCCTGGCTGCCCCGGTAACACATGTGTATATACGCCTGGCCGCCCTTGTAACACGGCTGTAGATTTATTCATTGTCAACTCAACATTAGACTTACGACCCTATTTGCATGTGTACAAATGCCCGGCCGCCTTTATAACACATTCATATAGACACCCGGCCGACCATGTAACACACCTGTATATTAATTCAATGTCAACCTTATGTTTGTGTATTTATTTATTTATTATTGTTAATTTAACCACTGACATCTGTGCCCTGTACCCCTGTTTCAAATTCCTTCAGGACTTCATTGTATATAGCACTGACGTTAATAATCCATTTTGCGAGTGCACGGTCGTCTTGGCCGTCCTCATAATACATCTGTCACTTCCCTTATCATTGTGTATTTAGTATCTGCCCACACTCCTCCCCTTGCTCCTCCCCCTCACCATTTATAAGCCAGCTTGAGGAGTGTGGGCGTAGGTCTGACGAAGGAGCCGCACATGCTCCGAAACGCGTTACCGCCCCCTTCTCTACACTGACACCATCAGCCTTGTGTGTCCCGCAGTGAATACAGGCTTCCCTGCTGCCTCCTCTTTTCAACACGCATGAGAACGCTTTACAGCTGCTAGACGGCTCTACACTGCTCTCTACCACCGTGCTGAGGATGGACACATGCCACAGATGAGGACTCCTGATTTTATCATGTCTTTTAACACTCAACAATCTTGTAAGTGCTTTTAACCCTTTGTGCACTCTATTAAATTTTACATACTGCACTTAGAGGTGCCTTTCTTTTCCTTACTTATTACAACTAAGTAGGCTGTTTTTGCTACATTTACTTCTATATCTATATCTAACTGCCTTACACAGCAAAATCAACCACACCCAGCGGAGGAAAGTCGATCAGAGCTGGCCTTACTACAAGGGGGTACTATTAAGGGGTCGTGAATGAAGCTATGCCTAGGGCTCACTTTTAACAGTATTTAAAAGAGAGATTAAGGTCAGTGGACCAGGGCACCGATAACTGTGGGATTGAAGGATTGATATACTAAAGAGGCGGCACCCGCTGTGGGATGACAGGCTACATTAAATAGCATGGTCCCACGTTGTGTTATATAGAAAGGCGGGCAGGTGAAAACATCAGACACAAAAAATTATTCACCAGGGAGCCGAAAGCCTTAGACATATGTGTATTCAATTAATGAATTGACGGGAGTCATTTGTCAAACAATAGCAGGTTTGAGTGTGTCAGTGGCAGTCAGAACTGGTTCTCACTGACCAGTTTGATACAGGACCCCCGTCTATAAGGGACCTAGAATTTGGACCTCCTAATCCTGTCAAAAACAGGGCCCCCTTGGAAACCCTCTGGAGATTCTCCACAAGTTTCATAAGCCCTTCCCGGTAGACTTCTTAAGTCTATGTCAGATGAGGCAAACTCAGAAGGTGCTTCCTTGGGTCCAAGAGCGGGGTCTTGGAAATCTGGAGGAGAGGGAAGGAAAGAGTAGGTGGAGCAAGCACCCGTATTAAGTGTAGTAACTAAGAAGAAATGAAAGGTAAATCTATGAAGGGGGCGACTGATAACCCTGACAACCCACCCAGGACAAGTGCAAGCCCGGGAACCATCAGAAAGTATATGGTGCATGATACTGGGAAAGATAGCCCAGGTAAACAAGCAAAACCCCTGAGTGTACCCCAAGGATAGGGACAAGACGACAGATAGTCAAGGCCGATATCCACATAGGAAGTAGCGAAGTAGTAGAAGATACAACAATGGAACCCCAACAAAAAAAACTACTCCCTACTAGGGATGAGCCGAACACCCCCCGGTTCGGTTCGCACCAGAACCCGCGAACGGACCGAAAGTTCGCACGAACGTTAGAACCCCATTGACGTCTATGGGACTCGAACGTTCGAAATCAAAAGTGCTCATTTTAAAGGCTAATTTGCATGGTATTGTCCTAAAAAGGGTTTGGGGACCCGGGTCCTACCCCAGGGGACATGTATCAATGCAAAAAAAACTTTTAAAAACGGCCGTTTTTTCGGGAGCAGTGATTTTAATGATGCTTAAAGTAAAAAAAAAAAAAGTGAAATATTCCTTTAAATATCGTACCTGGGGGGTGTCTATAGTATGCCTGTAAAGTGACGCGTGTTTCCCATGTTTAGAACAGTCCCTGCACCAAATGTCATTTTTAAAGGAAAAAATCTCATTTAAAACTGCTTGCGGGTAAACAGCTATACCAGAATATCTTTGATAAAGGTACACTCCCCTCCTCTATGCAGGAAGCACAAATAATAGTACTACCCAAAGCAGGAAAAGACCCCCGGTACCCAGAATCGTACCGACCCATATCCCTACTGCAAGTGGATATCAAAATATTAGCAAAAATACTTGCATCGCGCCTTAACAAGGCCATTTTATCGCTAATACACCCTGACCAAACTGGCTTTATGCCAGGGAAAAATACGGCCATGAATATTAGGAGGCTATTCATGAACATCCAAGCAAAACATGATAATCACGGAACTAGAGTGGTAGTAGCCTTGGATACAGCCAAGGCCTTCGACTCAGTAGAGTGGCGCTTTTTATGGGAATGCTTGAGGGAATTCGGTTTCGGACAAAACTTTATAAAATGGGTGCAGATTCTGTACCAAACACCTAAAGCGAGAGTATTCGTAAACGGCTGTCTATCGAAACAATTCCCCCTAGAGAGGGGTACTCGGCAGGGGTGCCCCCTCTCCCCTCTTCTGTATGCCCTGGCGGCTGAGCCACTGGCAATTGCTATTCGAGCGGAAACTGAAATAGTGGGCCTGCGCGTCGACAATTATACGGAAAAAATAGGATTATACGCGGATGACACCATTTTATATTTGGCAGATCAAGGTCCATCGCTGCAGGCAGCGTTAAAGATCATAGAACAAATGGGCAGTTTCTCGGGACTGCGCATAAATTGGGATAAATCCCAAATTCTCCCCATAGACCATTTCCCTCCGTCGGTCACATACCCAGAATTACCCTTAGCCAGAGTAAACACTATCAAATATTTGGGGGTAGTGGTTACTCGGGAATTGGGAGACTACATCACCAATAACGTAGAGCCACTGTTTCAACTGATAAAAACCAAAACGCAGGCCTGGTCCAGACTGCCCCTAGGGGTAACAGGCCGAATAAACATCATCAAAATGATTCTACTCCCTAAAATTCTATACATGGTCTGGCACGCACCACTATACATTCCCCCCAAGTTCTTTAAAAAGATGGAGGCTATTCTTAACTCGTTTGTATGGGGACACGGAAGGCATAAATTAGCCTGGCACATCCTTAAAAACCCCACCTCCATGGGGGGGATGGCACTACCAGATTTACAGGAATATTACATAGCCGCCCAATTATCACACATGTATTACTTTAACAAGGAAGAATTACAGCGATACCAAATGTTGATTTGCAATGACCCAAAAAGTCCACTGTCATCACCACTACAAACTATTTTCCGAGGGGGACTAACGAGCAAACGATCCACCCGATATAATGAGGGCATGCTAACACACCACCGGAAAATATGGGAAATAACCTTAAAGAGGCTTAAAATAGGGCATATCCATTCCCATACCCCCCTTTGGCTCAACAAACACATGCCAGAACTTGAAAATCTCCCAGACCCGCATATATGGGCTAGGTATGGAATAATATATCTCCACCAGGTCATGACTGACACAAGGCTCAAGACTTTCCAAGCCCTTAAAGACAACTACTCAATACCGCAACACTTGTTATTCAAATACTTGCAACTCCGCCATGCTCTGCGCATTCAACTTAGGGACACTGCTAATATTACTGCTCACCCGCAGGTCCTAGAGATAATCTTGGGTGCTGAACCTCAAAAGCTGATTTCAAACCTATATTACACTATCCGACTCCCCAGAATAGCAGCAGTAATCCAAAAGGCCAAATCAGGTTGGGAAAAGAACGTAGGGGACATCAGTGACTCGGACTGGGACGAAATTTTAGAGAACGTTAAACAGTCATCGCCAAAACTCTCAGACAGATTGACACAGCTCTACATTGTCCACCAAACATACTTGACACCCAAAAGAATAGCCAAATTCCAACCATCACAGAGCTCGGTGTGCCTTATGTGTACACATGGACCGGGAACCTTTTACCATTTGATATGGGAATGCCCATGTTTACAGGATTATTGGGCACAAGTGATAAAATTTCTACATGATAAAATGGGTTCCCCAGTAGTAACGGACCCAAAATTGTGTATACTGGGGCTGCTACCTGATACAGATATAGAGAAGTTTCATGCTACCTTTATACATGAAACCCTATTTACAGCTAGGAAAGCTATAGCTAAAACCTGGATGCAGTCTCTGCCCCCTACAACATCGTCCTGGAAAAGAGATGTAAACAATGTACTACCATATAAAAAGCTGATATACATACATAGAGGATGCAAACAGAAATATTCAAAGGTATGGGATAGATGGCTGGAAGACGGAGAGACCTGTACTTAAAGGCTCAACGCTGCACAGTTACATAAAACAGTGTATATGACATGATGGGGGGGGAGGGAGAGGTAAGGGCCGCGAAATAAAATAAAATAAAAGAAATATAAATAAGTGCATCTTAAGAGTGTGGTACAAAGCTTATCAATGGTTCTGTCTCAAACTGTATAACTATTAAGAAAATTGAATGTAATAATTTCAAGGTGCAAGGTAAATACCTACTTTCTAATATATGTACACAGTTAATGCTTGTTATGTATCTGTCAATTGAAGCTTAATAAAGTCGGATTTCCCAATTAAAAAAAAAAAACTGCTTGCGGGTTTAATGTCATGTCGGGTCATGGCAATATGGATGAAAATCAGTGAGACAAACGGCATGGGTACCCCCCAGTCCATTACCAGGCCCTTTGGGTCTTGTATGGATATTAAGGGGA
Organism: Aquarana catesbeiana; assembly: GCF_042186555.1. Lineage (NCBI taxonomy): Eukaryota > Metazoa > Chordata > Amphibia > Anura > Ranidae > Aquarana > Aquarana catesbeiana. Next base: position 488,487,034 of record NC_133327.1, read on the forward strand.
ACCCCGCACCCAAATTAAAATAAGGAAAGGTGTGGGGCCACCAGGCCCTATATACTCTGAACAGCAGTATACAGGCGGTGCAAACAAGACAGGGACTGTAGGTTTGTTGTTAAGTAGAATCTGTTTGTAATTTTGAACATTTTTAACGTGTTTAGCTCCAGCCAAAAAATCTTTTCTAAGCTTTTTGGAAAACATAGGGAAGGGTTATCACCCCTGTGACATTTGTTTTGCTGTCTTTCCTCCTCTTCAGAAGATTTCACCTCACTTTTTTGTCCCAATGAAAAATGTTTTTTGAAAATTTGGGTTTTTTTGTGGAACAAGGATTGGAAAGCATCAGTGGAAAGGAGAAATTGTTTTCCCATATTAACTCTTACAGGAGAGAATTTCCCTTCCTAGGGGTAGATTTCATCTCACTTCCTGTTGTCTCCTTCCGTTTGCAAGTAGGAGTCGTTTGTAAGTTAGATGTTTGAAAGTAGGGTCCTGCCCTATATACTCAGCAGAAATTTGGGCCTTAGGTGTTGCTGTGGCCACAACACTGTAAGCCCTCACAGGGCCCTGCTGTGAAATATTAGATCAAGAATTGTAATTACATGCCCCTGTTGAACAGGAGCTGAAAAATTAGGCCTTAGGCACTGGTGCTGGTGCCACAACACTGCAACCCCTCACAGGCACTCTAGTTGGAACGCAGGAACGAGCCCTGCTGCAAAGTATTGCTTCAAAAATTGTAATTACACGCCCCTGTTAGACAGGGGCAGAAAAATTGGGCCTTAGGCACTGGTGCTGGTGCCACAACACTGCAACCCCTCACAGACACTCTAGTTGGAACGCAGGAACGAGCCCTGCTGCAAATTATTGCATCAAAAATTGTAATTACACGCCCCTGTTAAACAGGGGCAGAAAAATTGGGCCTTAGGCACTGGTGCTGGTGCCACAACACTGCAACCCCTCACAGACACTCTAGTTGGAACGCAGGAACGAGCCCTGCTGCAAAGTATTGCATCAAAAATTGTAATTACACGCCCCTCTTAGACAGGGGCAGAAAAATTGGGCCTTAGGCACTGGTGCTGGTGCCACAACACTGCAACCCCTCACAGACACTCTAGTTGGAATGCAGGAACGAGCCCTGCTGCAAAGTATTACATCAAAAATTGTAATTACACGCCCCTGTTAAACAGGGGCTGAAAAATTGTGCCTTAGGCACTGGTGGTGGCGCCCAGAACCAAAAATGTTCTTACAAGCTATCAGCGTGATGATTGAGGAGGAAGAGGATAATTACTCAGGGATAGTCACTCAGCATCAGCATAGGCAGTCTTTGAAGGGATCTGAGATTTCAAAAAAAATTATTCGGTTACATCAGCATCAGGTGCTTGGTAGCTGGTGGTGATCCAAGACTCATTCATTTTTATGAAGGTCAGCCGATCGACCGAGTCGGTGGACAGACGCACCCTGTGATCGGTTACCACGCCTCCAGCAGCACTGAATGTGCGTTCCGAAAGAACGCTGGATGCAGGACAGGCCAGTAGCTCAATTGCATACTGTGCAAGCTCTGGCCAGTGATCCATCCTCAAGACCCAGTAACCCAGAGGATTTTCGGTGGGAAAGGTGTCCAAGTCTGATCTTGCCCCTAGGTATTCCTGCACCATGTAAAACAGACGCTGGCGATGGTTGCTGGAACCGATCATACCTTGGGGCTGCGGACCAAAAAATTGTCTGAACGCATCGGTCAGACGGCCACCTTCTCCACCGCTCCTTCTTTGACTGACCGAAGCCTCAGCAACACGTTGTCCAGAAACAGGAGTTTGTAACCTCCCAGTCTCTGGGAACGCGTTGCACAGACCTTTCTGCAAGGCCTCCCGAAGATGTTTCATCCTCTGCTCCCTCTGCGATGGCAAGATAAGGTCCGCAACCTTACCCTTGTAACGTGGATCAAGGAGGGTTGCCAGCCAGTATTGGTCCTTCTCCTTGATACCACGAATACGAGGATCCTTACGCAGGCTTTGCAGGATCAGGGAGGCCATGCAGCGTAGGTTTGCTGAGGCATTCGGTCCGGAGTCCTCTGAGTCACTAAGAACGACATGGTCCGCAGCCACCTCCTCCCAGCCACGTACAAGTCCATGTGTTTCTTGGGACTGATCCCTTAAAGACTGCTGCTGATGCTGAGTGCCAGGCTCCACCTCCATACTGACACAATCTTCCTCCTCCTCCTCTTCCTCCTCGTCCTCTTCCTGTGTGATCGGCGGGCACGCAGGAACACTGTCTGGATAAAGGGGGCCTTGAGAGCTAAGGAAGTCCTCCTCTTCCTGCCTCTGTTCTGCCTCAAGTGCCCTGTCCATTATTCCGCGCAGCGTGTGCTCCAACAGGTGGACAAGTATATATAACAGGGAGTTTGGGACTTTAAATGAAGCAGTTTGGAATGCGGAGGATTATCATTGTAATTTTATTAATATAAGTAAATATATTTAAAGTCCCAAACTCCCTGTTATATATACCTGATTTCGGGATGGAGGCGACTAGTGCGCCTCATTTAAAGTCCCAATTCCCCCTTTTTTCTGTAAAACAACAGGTGGACAAGGGGAACAGTTTTACTGATGCATGCACTGTCACTGCTCACCATCCTCGTGGCCTCCTCGAATGGTGACAGGACAGTGCATGCATCCCTGATCATGGCCCACTGGCGTGGGGAAAAAAAACCAAGCTCCCCTGACCCTGTCCTGGTGCCATAGTCGCACAGGTACTCATTGATGGCCCTCTGCTGCGTGTGCAGCCGCTGCAGCATGGCCAACGTTGAGTTCCACCTGGTGGGCATGTCACAGATTAGGCGGTTCTTGGGCAGGTTAAACTCCTTTTGGAGGTCCGTCAGCCGAGCACTGGCATTATATGACCGGCGGAAATGCACACAGACTTTCCTGGCCTGCCTCAGGACATCCTGTAAGCCCGGGTACCTGCCCAAGAACCGCTGCACCACCAAGTTAACCAAGTTGAGCCAAACAGGGCACATGGGTCATTTGTCCCTGTCGGAGGGCAGAGAGGAGGTTGGTGCCATTGTCGCAAACCACCATTCCTGCCTTAAGTTGGCGTGGCGTCAACCACCTCTGAACCTGCCCCTGCAGAGCTGACAGAACCTCTGCCCCAGTGTGGCTCCTGTCCCCCAAGCACACCAGCTCAAGCACCGCATGGCATCTTTTGGCCTGCGTACTTGCGTAGCCCCTTGAACGCCTACGGAGCACCGCTGGTTCCGAGGAAGAGGCCATGGAGGAAGAAGAAGAGGAGGGGGTGGAGGAGAGAGGTGTGTCACAATCAGCATTTTGGAGGCGTGGTGGCGGAACAACCTCCAACACTACTGCACCTTGTCCTGCATCCTTCCCAGCTGCCAGCAGAGTCACCCAATGCGCCGTGAAACTTAGGTAACGTCCCTGTCCATGCCTGCTGGACCATGAGTCAGCGGTAATATGCACCTTACCGCTGACCGCCCTGTCCAGCGAGGCATGGACATTGCCTTCCACATGCCGGTAGAGAGCCGGAATCGCCTTCCGTGAGAAAAAGTGGCGTTTGGGTACCTGCCACTGAGGAACCGCACATTCCACAAACTCACGGAAGGGGGCAGAGTCTACCAACTGAAAAGGCAGCAGTTGAAGTGCTAGCAATTTTGCCAAGCTAGCATTCAACCGCTGGGCATGTGGATGGCTGGGAGCAAACTTCTTTCGGCGGTGCAGCAGCTGGGGCAGGGAAATTTGCCTGGTACAATCTGACGTCGGTGTACCAAAAGCAGATTGCCCACAAGTACTTGGCTGTGACACACCTAATTCTACACCTTCATTCCTCTCACTGCAGGTCTCAGAGAGGACTGAAGGTCTAGTGGGGTTGGAAATCTCAGCTGATGAGGAGCAAGGAGAGATCCTCTTTGTTCTTTGGTGTGGGTCTTTTAGATACGCTTGCCAACGAACTGCATGGCAGGTCAACATATGTCTGGTCAAGCATGTGGTACCCAAGCGGGAGATGTTTTGGCCACGCAAGATACGCTTGAGACATATGTTGCAAATAGCAGCGGTGCGATCTGATGCACTCGTCTCAAAAAAGGCCCACACCAAAAAACTTTTTGAATAACGCGCAGAGACTGCAGCGCCCTGCACATGTGGAGCTTTGGGGTGTGATGCAGTCAATGTGCTGCCCTTAGGCTGGCCCCTGGAGGGCATCCTGCCTCGTTGGTGATGTGCCGCCGCCTCCTCCTCCTCCTCCTCCTCCTCCTCCTCTCTCCTATCAGGCACCCACGTTGAGTCAGTGACCTCATCATCCCCTCCCTCCTCATCACTGGAGCAAACCTGGCAGTATGCTGCAGCAGGGGGAGCATGACTGCCAGATTGCTGTCCTTCTTGGGCACCCCCTCTGTCCGTGCTCATGTTACTGCCTTCATCGAGCTCAGTATCGTCATCAGAGCCTTCCAAACGCTGGGCATCCTCCTGGAGCATGTACCCAACACTGTGGTCAAACAGTTCGAGGGAATCCTCATGAGGACATGGTGGAGCTAGGGAAGGAGTCACTGATGACATTGAGCTGAGGGAAGAGGCCGCTGCTTTGCCAGACAAAGCACCCTGGGCATGGGTGAGAGAGGATGAGGAGGATGAGGACGGCTTGGTCATCCACTCGACCAAGTCTTCCGCATGTTGCGGCTCAACACGGCCAGCTGCCGAAAAAAAGGCCAAGCGTGTCCCATGGCCACGTGCTGATGAGGATGCACCGTCTCCACGACCAGCACTAGACACAGAGCCTGCTTGCCCTCTCTTATTGGCTTGTGACTGTCTGCCTCTCCTTCTTGGCCTTCCAGACATACTAATGGCCTGTAGCTGCACTAAGCTGGGATAGAACACCTGTAATTTTCTTCAAGTAGCTTTATATACTGTAACCAGACAAGCCTGCCTGTCAGTAGGAAGATAACAGGAACGGATCTAGCTGAACACTGTGAGCAGGACGCACTGTACTAAATGTAAATAGTCTAGCTGCTTGACCGTGGTACTAATAGGATCAAATAGAACACCTGTAATTTTCTTCAGGTAGCTTTATATACTGTAACCAGACAAGCCTGCCTGTCAGTAGGAAGATAACAGGAACGGATCTAGCTGTACACTGTGAGCAGGATGCACTGTACTAAATGTAAATAGTCTAGCTGCCTGACCGTGGTACTAATAGGATCAAATAGAACACCTGTAATTTTCTTCAGGTAGCTTTATATACTGTAACCAGACAAGCCTGCCTGTCAGTAGGAAGATAACAGGAACGGATCTAGCTGAACACTGTGAGCAGGACGCACTGTACTAAATGTAAATAGTCTAGCTGCCTGACCGTGGTACTAATAGGATCAAATAGACACCTGTAATTTTCTTCAGGTAGCTTTATATACTGTAACCAGACAAGCCTGCCTGTCAGTAGGAATTTAACAGGAACGGATCTAGCTGAACACTGTGAGCAGGACGCACTGCACTAAATGTAAATAGTCTAGAAGATAACAGGAACGGATCTAGCTGAACACTGTGAGCTGGACGCACTGCACTAAATGTAAATAGTCTAGAAGATAACAGGAACGGATCTAGCTGAACACTGTGAGCAGGACGCACTGCACTAAATGTAAATAGTCTAGAAGATAACAGGAACGGATCTAGCTGAACACTGTGAGCAGGACGCACTGCACTAAATGTAAATAGTCTAGAAGATAACAGGAACGGATCTAGCTGAACACTGTGAGCAGGACGCACTGCACTAAATGTAAATAGCAGGAACGGCTCTAGCTGAACACTGTGAGCAGGACGCACTGCACTAAATGTAAATAGCAGGAACGGATCTAGCTGAACACTGTGAGCAGGACGCACTGCACTAAATGTAAATAGTCTAGAAGATAACAGGAACGGATCTAGCTGAACACTGTGAGCAGGACGCACTGCACTAAATGTAAATAGCAGGAACGGATCTAGCTGAACACTGTGAGCAGGACGCACTGCACTAAATGTAAATAGCAGGAACAGATCTAGCTGAACACTGTGAGCAGGACGCACTGCACTAAATGTAAATAGCAGGAACGGATCTAGCTGAACACTGTGAGCAGGACGCACTGCACTAAATGTAAATAACAGGAACGGATCTAGCTGAACACTGTGAGCAGGACGCACTGCACTAAATGTAAATAGCAGGAACGGATCTAGCTGAACACTGTGAGCAGGACGCACTGCACTAAATGTAAATAACAGGAACGGATCTAGCTGAACACTGTGAGCAGGACGCACTGCACTAAATGTAAATAGCAGGAACGGATCTAGCTGAACACTGTGAGCAGGACGCACTGCACTAAATGTAAATAGCAGGAACGGATCTAGCTGAACACTGTGAGCAGGACGCACTGCACTAAATGTAAATTGCAGGAACGGATCTAGCTGAACACTGTGAGCAGGACGCACTGCACTAAATGTAAATAGTCTAGAAGATAACAGGAACGGATCTAGCTGAACACTGTGAGCAGGACGCACTGCACTAAATGTAAATAGCAGGAACGGATCTAGCTGAACACTGTGAGCAGGACGCACTGCACTAAATGTAAATTGCAGGAACGGATCTAGCTGAACACTGTGAGCAGGACGCACTGCACTAAATGTAAATAGTCTAGAAGATAACAGGAACGGATCTAGCTGAACACTGTGAGCAGGACGCACTGCACTAAATGTAAATAGCAGGAACGGATCTAGCTGAACACTGTGAGCAGGACGCACTGCATTAAATGTAAATAGTCTAGATAGAAGATAACAGGAACGGATCTAGCTAAACTGAATACAGTGTATATATATATATATGCAACACCTGGGATGCATATATATACACAATACACTGTAAGTGCAGCTAACTGACTGACTGTTCTGCCTAATCTATCTAACTCAAATCAAATGACACTGTCTCTCTCTCTCTCTATCTCTCAGCACACCGGAACACACACTACACAGGGCCGCCGTGCAGGCGGCCTTATATAGTGTGGGGTGTGTACTAAATCCCCTGAGCCATAATTGGCCAAAGCCACCCTGGCTTTGGCCAATTACAGCTCTCTCTACTGACGGCGCTGTGATTGGCCAAGCATGCGGGTCATAGTGCATGCTTGGCCAATCATCAGCCAGCAATGCACTGCGATGCCGCAGTGAATTATGGGCCGTGACGCGCCACACGAATTTAGCGCGAACGGCCCATAACGTTCGCAATTCGGCGAACGATCGAACAGCCGATGTTCGAGTCGAACATGGGTTCGACTCGAACACGAAGCTCATCCCTACTCCCTACTAAAGGTGAAATGGCAGAAATGTTTGCGAAGCTGGAAGTAACCATAAAGGGGGAAATAGGCTCTCTCCGTGAAGATATGAATCACATCATGCAAAGAGTGGAAGAGGCAGAAACAAAGATGGACAAGCAAGAAGAAGAAATAAAAGATCTCAAATCTCAGATGGAAGAGCTACAGAGAGAGCAGAGAAATTTACGATATAGACTGGAAGATCAAGAAAATCGGAACAGAAGGAAAAATTTACGGATTAGGGGTCTACCAGAGTCACAGGGGGGAACAGAAGATCTACAGGGAATAATGGATGAAATATTTGGAGGTATGGTAAACCCCCCAGATACAAGTAAGAAGATAAAGTTTGAGAGAATACATAGGATCAGAAAACCGGCAGAAATAAGAGGGGAGGTCCCAAGAGATGCCATCGCAAGATTTCACAATTACAATGACAAAGAGAAAATTAAGGCCAATTTGAAAAAGAACTACCCAGTGAAGTTTGGAGAGACAAACCTGCAGATCTTTCCGGATCTGGCAGCTGAGACGTTGGCCAGGAGAAGAATACTGAAACCACTTCTAGAACAGTTAAAAGTACACGATGTTCAATATTCTTGGGGCTTCCCAGCCTGCCTAACAGGACGTAAAGATGGCCGATCGGCCACCCTAAGATTCCCAGAAGAAACAGCAAAATTTTGCAATCGTTTAGAGGTGCCTCTGGTGGAAATCCCGGGTTGGTGGGTAAAGACTGGGGACATAGAAACCTCTGGGGAGCAGCAGGCTTGGAGGCCAGTATTTAAAATGAAAAAATCATAAGTGGAGTAGTTACACGAGCTACTGAAATAGAAATGAAGTAAGATTCTCTGAGTTATAGGGGGTGGGTCTGTGGGGTGGGTACGGTGGGGGGGTGGGGGGGAACAGACAGGCACGGGTACCCCACTGTTTCAGGGGGAGTATTGGGTCCAGGGTTGCCCAGTCCGAGCTTAACCTCAAGGGGGACAACCGAAGGGCCGGGAGGAGTTGGAGAGGCCACGGTTTCTCAGGTCATGGGATGGCCTAGTACCCCCACGGGGGAAAGGGAGGGATCGGGGAGATGGGGGGGAGGATGGTGGGGAAGGAGAGGGAGGGTGGGTAGGGGAGGTGGGATTGGGCAGGGGTTGAAGTCCGGTAAGAATTTCCAACTAATAAATTTGTGTCATGGGTCTCTTGGACACCACTCTGTTGCAGGGCTTAGGAAAGGTATCCTGAAGTATAGATGAGTAACATAAAAATAATATCATACAATGTACGTGGTTTGAACTCCCACATAAAGTGTGCCAACATCCTGCAGGAATTAAAATTTCTTGGAGCTGATGTGGTATTTCTTCGGGAGACGCATCTTCTCCTGGAGGAAAACAAAAAAATCTTCTCCAGGGAGTTTCCAGTTTGGTTGTACGGTGATTCACACACATTACACGCAAAAGGAGTAGCCATAGGGTTTGCCAGTGGAGTAAGGTTCGACTTACATCAGAGAAGGACGGACCCCGAAGGACGGTTCATGTTCCTGAAAGGGAAACTAAACAGTATCGAATGTTCACTGGCAAACATATATGGCCCAAATAAAAATCTAAATAGATTTATGATCGCGAGGCTGGCCGAATTTATGGAATTCAAGGAAGGTTTAGCAATAATGGCTGGCGATTTCAATCTGTGCCTGGAGCCAGGAAAGGACCAATCGTCCCATGCGCGGGGGATGAGCATGGCCTGGAATAATAGAGTGAGACAGAAGCTGCACCAGTTCCAATTTGTGGATGTATGGAGGGCGCAGCATGCTAATAGTAGGGACTATACGTTCTACTCCCCCATGCATGGAACTTATTCTAGACTGGATTTTTTCCTGATTGAACATCGCTGGCTGGAGGTGGTTGCTAGTTCGAACATTGGGATAATGACCTTTTCTGATCACGCGCCTATAAGCTTAACAGTAAATACAGGACAGATCCATAATAAGAGCCCTAGCTGGAAGTTAAACGAAGAACTACTAAACGATAAAGAGATAGGTGATCTGGTATCAAAGGAATTAGAGTTCTATTTTAAAACTAATGAAACAGCAGAGGTCTCGGAGTCCATAGTATGGGAGGCACACAAAGCCTACATTAGGGGGATTTTGATTAAGGCAGGAGCGGAAAAAAAGAGAAAGAGAAGGGAAGAAAAACTTGAAATAATGAATGAGATATCAGAACTTGAGCAACTGCATAAATTAGATGGGGGGAAGGAGGTGCTCTTAAGACTCCACAACAAAAGAGAGGCCATGAGAACTTTAATTGAACAAGAAACACGTGTAACGTACAACCTACTAAAGAAAGAGAGATATGTGGGGGGAAACAAGCCGGGGAAGTATTTGGCAAAGACCCTAAAAAAAAGAAGACCAATAACTACATTGAGAAAATCAAGACCTCAGACGGGGAGGTGAATTATAGAACTAGTGAAATCGCCAAAACCTTTCAACACTATTATGAGGGACTATATTCCATCAATAACAAGATCTCAAAGAGCGAGGCAGACAAAAAAAGGGAGAGAACTAAAGGTTTTTTTCAGGAGCTAGGACTAAAAAAAATAGAAGAAGATAAATATAATCTACTAGAGGCCCCTATTACAGAGGATGAAATAAAAAAAACACTGAGGGAGACGTCAGCGGGGAAAAGCCCTGGGCCGGATGGTTTCTCCGTACTGTATTATAAAAAATTCCAAGACTTCTTAATCCCTAAATTATGTCCGTACGTGAATGGGATAGATGTAAAGTGGGGGATGGGGAAAGAAGCGTTAGAAGCGATTATCACCATTATATTGAAGGAGGGCAAGGACAGTACACTCTGTTCTAGCTATAGACCAATAGCGCTTCTCAATGTGGACACGAAATTGTTTGCGAAAATTCTGGCCGGGAGAGTGAAGAACATTCTGAACAACATGGTCCACCCAGATCAGGTGGGATTCACCCCTGGTAGGGAGGGAGGGGATAACAGGATCAGAACCCTCATGGTAACCCAAAGAATGAGGGACAGTGGAGCCCCAGGCTTTATGTTCTGTATGTTGAAGGAGATAGGAATTGGGCCGAATATGATCAGATGGATAAAGGCGCTGTATGCCAGCCCTTCAGCAAGGGTCAAAGTAAACGGAAAACTATCCGAGCCGTTTGTAATGACTAACGGAACGAGACAGGGATGCCCACTGTCCCCCCTACTGTTCGTGCTAGCGCTTGAGCCCTTGTTAATAAGGATAAGGCAGAACCCGGATATTACGGGAGTATTTGACGGAGACGAAGACCACAAATTGGCTGCCTTTGCAGACGATATCCTTTTTTACTTCACCAGACCTAGGATAACTCTCCCTAACCTGCTTAAAACTCTGAAAGAATACGGGGAAATATCAAATTTCAAGATTAACCCGGCCAAATCTGAAATACTAGAAATTAATAAGATGGATAAAAAAGAACGTACGGTCCATAAGGAGTTCCCATTTGCGTGGGGGAAAAAGGAGATAAACTACCTTGGGATAAAGATAACTGGGACTAGAGAGTTGTTATTTCAGGTTAATTTTGTTCCTCTCCTTAATGAGGTCAAGGGGGAGTTGAACAGAATTACAAGAGGACAGCTATCATGGGGGGAAGAATTAACATGGCAATATTGCCAAAGATTTTATATAAAATGCAAATGCTCCCCATTCCATTACCACAAGCATATCTCAAAAAACTGCACTCACTTTTTTCAAAATTTATTTGGAGGGGGAAAAAAACGCGTATAAGTTATGCAACACTGGTTAGGGTTAAGAGGAGGGGGGTTGGGGTGCACCAGACATAAGATGCTATCACGAGGCAATCATTTTATCAAGAATTATAGATTGGGCAAAAGGAAATAAGGAAAAGCGTTGGGTGAAAATGGACAACACGATTTGTAAAGTAGACATGAGTAAAGTAATTTGGATTCCTCCACTTTTTAGGAAACTTAGTTCTGAGGCACATATTATCACTAGACACACTTTAAAATTATGGGACAAATTGCATAAAAGGGAGAAATGGGAGTATAACTCCCCTTTGATCCCTCTGAGGGACACAGAATTTTTTGCACCAGGTATGGAGATTTTGAGTGGGAGATGGATCTTGCAAGAAGGAGCACAGCTTAAGGATGTTATGGAGAAGGGCAAACTTTGTTCTTTTCAGGACTTAAAAAATAAAAGCGATCTTATGACCCTCAATAGATGACGATATCTTCAACTAAAACACTTCATTGAAACGCTCCCCCAACCTATTAGAACGATGGACTACCTACAGCCGTTAGAGAAACTCTGTGTCGGTCAGGTAGGGAAGAAGGGGATTTCTAAGATCTATAGGGTATTGATGGATCTGTAGGGTACAGACATTCCAGTATTTATCAAAAAATGGGAGACAGAATTAAATTCAAAACTCAAAAACGAGGAGGCTACAATTTTATTAAAGCGAGTCCATAATACTTCAGTAAACTATAAGGTGTCTGAGTTAAATTATAAATGTTTGTCAAGATGGTACATTACCCCAGACAGAGCATCTAAGTATTAGAGCGAAACCTCACAATTCTGCTGGAGGGGATGCAAAGAGCTGGGTACAATGGCACACATCTGGTGGCAATGCACAGAAATAAGGGAATACTGGAACGAGATAAGGAAAATTATTAGTGATATAACCCAAATAGTAGTCCCGGACGATCCATGGGCATGTCTATTTCACGGTTTCAGAATGCCAACCAAGTCATATCTGGGAACACTCATACCACAACTGTTGAATGCAGCAAAAAGCCTCATAGTAAGACACTGGCAGGAAAAAAGCGGCCCAACATTACAAGAATGGTACGACAAAACAAATGAAACCCAGAACTTAGAATATCTGAGATACATTGAGGAAGTAGAAATGGAGGAGTATAAGGAAAAATGGAAGGGTTGGCAAAAATTTAAAAGCTCAATAAGAGCAGTAGAGGTATTGGGAAATTAATAGGTCTAGCTAATATAGTCCCCGTGTAGTTAGTCAGAGATTGGTAAGATGCAACAGGAGTGGTGTCCACTGGTGGTGTTGAACTAGCTAGCTCGGAGGTCCATGGATGAAAGAAATAAAGGACTTCGAGGAGGTGGGGGGCTTAAGTTAAGGGAGGCTTTAGATATGATTTAATTGGCATTGTTGATGAGGGATGCTGCTGTGTTGCAAGCAATGAAGATTAAATCAAAATGATATCTGTAAAAATAGGAAAAAAAAAAAAAAGTAATAAATGCCACTATGATGTGAGTAACAAGTCGGGAAAGTATTGAATGGTAAAGTTGAAACTTAAGCCCCCGAAAATGGACACTGATGTGGCAAAAAAAAAATAAAATAATCACCACTGGGTTCTTTATTTTTTGCACTATAAAAGAAAAAAGACCGAAAATTGTGTAAAAAAAATGCATTTTTCTTTGTTTCTGTTATAAAAATTTGCAAATTAGTAATATTATATTAGTAATATATTTTGGCCAAAATTTGTACCGCTACATATCTTTGGTAAAAATAACCCAAATCTGTGTATATTATTTGGTCTTTGTGAAAGTTATAGAGTCCACAAGGTATGGTGCCAATCTCTGAAAATTGATCACACCTGAAGTACTGACGGCCTATCTTATTTCTTGAGACCCTAACATGCCAGAAAAGTACAAATACCCCCAAAATGACCCCTTTTTGGAAAGAAGACATTCCAAGGTATTTAGAAAAATGCATGATGAGTTTTTTGAAGTTGTCATTTTTTCTCACAATTCTTTGCAAAATCAAGATTTTTTTTTTCTTTTCACAAAATTGTCAAATTAGCAGGTTATTTCTCACACACAGCATATGCATACTATATGCGTGGCCACATACAGAGGCCCAACATGCATGGAGCACCTTCAGGCGTTCTGGAGCACCCAGGCCAATTCTGACATTTCTCTCCTACATGTAAAAATCATAATTTATTTGCTAGAAAATTACATAGAACCCCAAAACATTATATATTTTTTTTTAGCAAAGACCCTAGAGAATACAATGGCGGTCGTTGCAGCTTTTTATCTCGCACGGTATTTGTGCAATTTTTCGAACGCGTTTTTAAAAAAAAAAAGTTTTGTGCTTTAAGAAAAAAATAAAACAGTAAAGTTAGCCCAATGTTTTTGCATAATGTGAAATATGAAGTTATGCCGAGTAAATAGATACCTAACATGTCACCCTTCAAAATTGCACACGCTCGTGGAATGGCGCCAAACTACTTAAAAATCCCCATAGGAGACGCTTTAAAAATTTTTACTGGTTACATGTTGTGAGTTACAGAGGAGGTCTAGGGCCAGAATTATTGCTCTTGCTCTACCGATCGCAGCGATACCTCACATGTGTGGTTTGAACACCATTTTCATATGTGGGCGGGACTTACGTATGCGTTCGCTTCTGAATGCGAGCACACGGGGACACGGGGACAAAAAATTTCTTTTATTGTTCATTTTACTTTATTTATTTTAGTTTGATGCTTTTTTCCAAAAAATTAATTTTTTGATCACTTTTATTCCTATTACAAGGAATGTAAACATCCCTTGTAATAGGAATATGGCATGACAGGTCCTCTTTACAGTGAGATATGGGGTCAATAAGACCCCACATCTCACCTCTAGGCTGGGAAGCCTGCAATAAAAAAAACAAAAAAAAACGATCCTGGTTTCGATCGTAGCGGTGAGTCGGTAGAAGCACCTGAGGGCGGCGGGAGGGGGGATGTCCCCTCTTGTCTCCCGTAAGAACGATCAAGCAGTGGAACAGCTGCTATGATCCTTCTCACGGTGTAGGGAATCGCCGGCTGAAAAAGCTGATATCTGAATGATGCCTGTAGCTGCACCCATCATTCAGATATCCCTTCACAAAGTCAAGGACGTCGTATGACGGCCGGCGGGCGGGAAGTGGTTAAAACACATTTTTTTTTTAACACAAAGTTGTCCATTTATACAATATTTCTAACGCATAGCATGTACATGCCAAAAATGACACCCCAAAATAGATTCTCCTACTCCTCCTGAGTACGGCGATACCACATGTGTGAGACTTCCACAGCCTGGCCACATACAGAGGCCGAGTACAGCCGAGTATGGCAGAGTATGGCTGAGTATAGCCGAGCATGGCTGGGTACGGCTGAGCATGGCAAAGTATGGCTGGGTATCACCGAGTATTGCAGAGTATGGCAGAGTATGGCTGGGTATGGCAGAGTATGGCTGGGTATGGCAGAGTATAGCTGGGTATGGCGGGGTATTGCAGGGTATTGCAGAGTATTGCAGGGCATTGCAGAGTATTGCAGAGTATTGCGGGGTATTGCAGAGTATTGCGGGGTATTGCAGAGTATTGCGGGGTATTGCAGATTATTGCAGAGTATTGTGGGGCATTGCAGAGTATTTCAGAGTATTGCGGGGCATTACAGTGTAGTGCAGGGTATTGCGGGGCATTGCAGAGTATTGCAGGGCATTTCAGAGTATTGCAGAGTATTGCAGGGCATTGCAGGGTATTGCAGGGCATTGCCGGGTATTGCAGAGTATTGCGGGGCATTGAAGGGTATTGTAGAGTATTGCGGGGTATTGCGGGGCATTGCAGGGCATTGCAGAGTATTGCAGAGTATTGCGGGGTATTGCAGAGTATTGCGGGGTATTGCGGGGCATTGCAGAGTATTGCAGGGCATTGCAGAGTATTGCAGAGTATTGCGGGGTATTGCAGAGTATTGCGGGGTATTGCAAGGCATTGCAGAGTATTGCAGGGCATTGCAGAGTATTGCGGGGCATTGCAGAGTATTGCGGGGCATTGCAGAGTATTGCAGGGTATTGCAGGGCATTGCAGAGTATTTCAGGGTATTGCAGGGTATTGCGGGGTATTGCGGGGCATTGCAGAGTATTGCAGGGTATTGCAGGGCATTGAAGAGTATTGCAGGGCATTGCAGAGTAATGCAGAGTATTGTGGGGTATTGCGAGGCATTGCAGAGTATTGCGGGGCATTGCAGAGTATTGCGGGGCATTGCAGAGTATTGCAGGGCATTGCAGAGTATTGCGGGGTATTGCGGGGCATTGCAGAGTATTGCAGGGCATTGCAGAGTATTGCAGAGTATTGTGGGGCATTGCAGAGTATTGTGGGGTATTGCGGGGCATTGCAGAGTATTGCAGGGTATTGCAGAGTATTGCAGGGTATTGCGGGGCATTGCAGAGTATTGCGGGGTATTGCGGGGCATTGCAGAGTATTGCAGGGTATTGCAGAGTATTGCACAGGGAATTGCAGAGTATTGCAGAGTATTGGACAGGGAATTGCAGAGTATTGCAGAGTAGTGATGGGTATTGCTGAGCATGGAGGGATGGATGGATGTGACTGCACATGTCACTGAGCAGCGCTGTGGGCACTACACATCCAGCCCACAGCGCTGCTCCCATCCGATCCCTCCCCCTCTGTACCGATCGATACAGAGAGGGGAGAGAGGAACCGGCGTCATGACATGATGCCGGTTTGTTTACATGTGATTGCTCCGTCATTTGACTGGGCGATCACATGGTAAACGGCCACGATCAGCGGCCGTTTACCATGATGCGTCGGGTCCTCCGGACCCGGCGGTCAGGGATGTTCCCGTGTGCACGCCCCCGGGGGGCAAGCTGGACCGGTTTTCTGGGAGCAAGTCATATGACGTGCTCCCAGAGTTATCCAACCGCCCTGCAGCCGTCATTTGGCTAGGGGCCGGTTGGCAACTGGTTAATAATAATTTTTTCCCAAAAAATTGCATTTGAAAAATCGCTGCACAAATACTGTGTGAGAAAAAAACTACAACACCCACCATTTTAATCTGTAGGGCCTTTGCTTTAAAAAAATATATATAATGTTTGGGGGTTAAAAGTCATTTTCTAGCAAAAAAAAATATTTTTCATGTAAACAAAAAGTGCCAGAAAGGGCTTTGTCTTCAAGTGGTTAGAAGAGTGGGTGAAGTGTGACTTCTAATGTTGTACATAAAATGCTGGGATAGTTCAACCCCCCCCCCCCCCCCCCATGACCCCTTTTTGGAAAGTACACCCCAAGCTATTTGCTGATAGGCATGCTGGGTTCATGGAATATTTCATATTTTGCCACAAGTTTCGGGAAAATAAACTTTTTTTTTTTTTTTTGCACAAAGTTGTCACTAAATGATATATTGCTCAAACATGCTATGGGCATATGTGGAATTACACTCCAAAATACATTCTGCTGCCTCTCCTGAGTACAGGGAAACAACATGTGTGAGACTTTTTGGGAGCCTAGCCATGTACAGGACCCCGAAAACCAATCACCGCCTTCAGGCTTTCTAAGGGCATAAAATGGTGATTTCACTTCCTCACTACCTATCACAGTTTAGGAGGCCATGAAATGTCAAGATAGCACAAACCCCCCACAAATAACCCCATTTTGGAAAGTAGACACTTCAAGCTATTTGTCGAGAGGCATGTTGTGTCCATGGAATATTTTATATTTTGCCACAAGTTTCGGGAAAATGACAATTTTTTTTTTTTTTACATAAAGTTGTCACTAAAGGATATATTGTTCAAACATGGCATGGTTATATGTAGAATTACACCCCAAAATACATTCTGCTGCTTCTCCTGAGTATGGGGATACCACATGCGTGAGACTTTGTGGGAGCTTAGCCGCGTACAGCACCCCAAAACCAATCACCGCCTTCAGGCTTTATAAAGGCGTAATATTGTGATTTTACTCCTCACTACCTGTAACAGTTACAGAGGTCCTGAAATGTCCAGATAGCAACCCCCCCCGCCCAAATGACCACATTTTGGAAAGTAGACACCCCAAGGTATTTGCTAAGAGGCATGGTGAGTATTTTGCAGCTCTCATTTGTTTTTGAAAATGAACAAAGAAAAAAAAAAATTTTTTTTTCAAATTTCAAATTTCAAAACTTTGTGACAAAAAGTAATGTTTGGGGGCTCTAAGTAATTTTCTAGCAAAAAATACGGATTTTAACTTGTAAACACCAAATGTCAAAAATACGCTTCGTCATGAAAGGGTTAAGTTACTAAACAGCATTGTCATAATCTATGTAAAGGAAGAGTCATTATAGTAAAAAATTGAAAATACAGTAAAAGCAATGTGTTATTGTAGCCAAGAAGAAAAGGGATCTCATAACATTCCTGGAATTGGTTTCTCATTGTAAATACAATTGTAATTATACATCAATACCCAAATAGAGAGAGAAAACTAATCAAATAAAAGAAGATAGAGAAAGAAAGGAAGACCTCAAAAGCTTCATTCAGAGAGTATGTTTCAGAACCAGAAATCTCAAAGATTCAATTCACAGACCCCAGAGGTAAATCCAGGAAGGAATGATCCAAAATTGAAAGCCTCATTTAATCCAGGTGGTGAAGTAGCCTGTAAATTGAATATCCACTTTAGTTCACATTGGAGGATGCGTTTATTAAAGTCGCCACCTCTTGAGTGAAAGTGGATGGTATCAAGTCCCAGGAAATGAATCTTGGGAATTGAGTCCAGATGTACCAAGGCCATATGTCGGCCAATCGGTACATCCGGGTCTCGTTTTGCGGATAGTCAATATATGCTGGTATATTCTTTTCCAAAATACATTGATCGTCTTCCTGATGTAGTAACACCCACATTCACATGTGAGTAGGTATACCACGCCGGGAGTCTTACAATTAATGTAATGCTTTGGACAGAAATGATGTCCATTTGGTAGATATATATCGAGTACAAAGAAGGGCAACAAAGCTAATAAAGGGTCTGGAGGATCTTAGTTATGAGGAAAGGTTGCAAGCACTGAACTTATTCTCTCTGGAGAAGAGACGCTTGAGAGGGGATATGATTTCAATTTACAAATACTGTACTGGTGACCCCACAATAGGGATAAAACTTTTTCGCAGAAGAGAGTTTAATAAGACTCGTGGCCACTCATTACAATTAGAAGAAAAGAGGTTTAACCTTAAACTACATAGAGGGTTCTTTACTGTAAGAGCAGCAAGGATGTGGAATTCCCTTCCACAGGCGGTGGTCTCAGCGGGGAGCATTGATAGCTTCAAGAAACTATTAGATAATCACCTAAATGACCGCAACATACAGGGATATACAATGTAATACTGACACATAATCACACACATAGGTTGGACTTGATGGACTTGTGTCTTTTTTCCTTGTCAAAAGAAGTTTATTGAGTATACAATATTATAAAGATACATAAAGTAAGTTTACAAGGATCTATAAAGTAAGCTCATTGTTTTACAGTAGGGATTATATAGGTAAATATCATGAAATTTCAAATATTAAACATTGGGTTCACGTAAACCTAAATTAAAGATATATATCATTTCCTTAGTTACTTTTGTAGGTATTTAAATGATTTATACCTACTATATATATTGTTTACAGGTAGAGTGTATATAGGTCAAATAAATTCTGATAATGAGCTTTAATCGTAAGGTGGAGAAAAGGAAAGAGAAAGAAGAAAAAGGGTAGAAAGGCAGAGGTATGGTCCACAAGGTTGTCCCTCTCGTCAGTTTATTATTCTTTTTAGTTCTCTTTGAAGCCTTAGAATGGGTGTCTCTGTAAGTCATTTAATCTGTTACCATGGCAACAGGACAGAGTCATTGAAATTTGACAGGAATTGTTGTTTTATCCAAGGATGCCAAAGTTTTTCAAATTTTGGAATTTGATTTTGATCGATGGCTACCATCTTAGCATGGGACATTGTATTATTCATTCTGTGAATTGTTTCTGCTAGTACCAACGTAGGAGATTTCCATGCTTTGGCCACTGTTTGTTTTGCAGCCGTTGTTAGTTGGATCATAAGTTTGAATTGAGAGAGTGTTAACCATTCCGGTTTTAGATTAAGTAAAGTTATATATGGATCTGGTTGTATTATTTTTTAAATATTTTAGATGCAATCACGAAGACTTCCTTCCAGAAGGTTTGGATTACTGGGCACGTCCACCATATGTGTAAATGTGTGCCTATTTCTGGGCATCCTCGAAAACAAAGAGCTGAGGTATTAGGTGAATATTTTGCCACTCTAGCGGGTACAAGGTACCAGCGAGTTAGGACTTTATAATTTGTCTCCAGTGCTAAGATGTTGGGTGAGGATGACTTAGATGTGAGCCATATGTTAGACCAGTCCGTGTCTTCTAAAGTTCGTCCCAGGTCCTCCTCCCACCTCTGAACGTAAGAGGGTCTATTAAGATTTACTACTCCATATAATTGATTATAAAGTGATGAAATTGTACCTTTAGCAAATGGATCTTTTGTACAGATTGATTCAAAAATGGATAATTGGGATAATGGTATCCCCCTTTAGGAATGGTGTATAGAAATTTTTGATTTGGAGATATCTAAATATCTCAGAGTTTGGTAGATCATATTTTTCTCTAAGCGATGGGAATGAAAGGAATGATTTAGATGCTATGAAGTCATTTAGTGTCTGAATGCCTGATGTTGTCCAAGCTTTAAAAGAATTTGGGTAGATCCATGCCGGATAAAAGGCCGGATTTCTGATAAAAGAAAGGAGAGGATTGTGTGGAGATTCTAACTGATATTTGGTTTTTAGTTTATCCCAGAGAGATAAGAAGTGTTTAGTTATGGGATTATGAATTTTAAAGCGGTCTTTAGGATCAAGTCATAACAAGTTTGATATTAATAGAGGGTCATTTTCTGAAGCCTCTATAAATACCCATAATGGGATTTCCTGTTTTGCATGGTATTTGGACAGACTGGCTAAATGTGCTGCTCTGTAGTAGTTAGTAAAATTAGGGTATCCCAGGCCTCCTTTATTTTTGGGAAGATGTA
The DNA here is from genome assembly GCF_042186555.1 of Aquarana catesbeiana. Lineage (NCBI taxonomy): Eukaryota > Metazoa > Chordata > Amphibia > Anura > Ranidae > Aquarana > Aquarana catesbeiana. The sequence goes on from NC_133327.1 coordinate 488,507,166, forward strand.
GTGTGTGTATAGGTATACGTGGTTTAGAAGAGCCCCATATAAATGAAGTTGCTCTTTTTTGTACTATTCTCAAAAAATAGGAAGGAATTGGAATAGGGAGGACTCTGAATAGATAAAGCAATTTGGGTAGAATATTCATTTTGATTGCATTAATCTTCCCTATCCAGGATAAAGGAAGTTGCGACCATTGTTTTATTAGATTTGTGATCTGTCTTAATACAGGAGGATAATTGGTTGAGAATAAGTCAGAATGAGATGCTGTTAAATGAATTCCAAGATATGGGATTGATTTTTCTGCCCATGTGAATGGGAGTGCAGCCCTAGCCGGGATCAATTCCATGTTTGTGAGTAGGGATGAGCCGAACACCCCCCTGTTCGGTTCGCACCAGAACATGCGAACAGGAAAAAAATTCGTTCGAACACGCGAACACCGTTAAAGTCTATGGGACACGAACATGAATAATCAAAAGTGCTAATTTTAAAGGCTAATATGCAAGTTATTGTCAATAAAAGTGTTTGGGGACCTGGGTCCTGCCCCAGGGGACATGGATCAATGCAAAAAAAAGTTTTAAAAACGGCCGTTTTTTCAGGAGCAGTGATTTTAAAAATGCTTAAAGTCAAACAATAAAAGTGTAATATCCCTTTAAATTTCATACCTGGGGGGTGTCTATAGTATGCCTGTAAAGGGGCGCATGTTTCCCGTGTTTAGAACAGTCTGACAGCAAAATGACATTTTGAAGGAAAAAACTCATTTAAAACTACCGCGGCTATTGCATTGCCGACAATACACATAGAAGTTCATTGATAAAAACGGCATGGGAATTCCCCACAGGGCAACCCCGAACCAAAATTAAAAAAAAAAAATGATGTGGGGGTCCCCCTAAATTCCATACAAGGCCCTTCAGGTCTGGTATGGATATTAAGGGGAACCCCAGCCAAAATTTAAAAAAAAAATTGACGTGGGGTTCCCCCTAAATTCCATACCAGACCCTTCAGGTCTGGTATGGATTTTAAGGGGAACCCCGCGCCAAAAAAAAAAAAAAAAAACGGCGTGGGGTCCCCCTAAAAATCCATACCAGACCCTTATCCGAGCACGCAACCTGGCAGGCCGCAGGAAAAGAGGGGGGGACGAGAGTGCGGCCCCCCCCCCCCTCCTGAACCGTACCAGGCCACATGCCCTCAACATTGGGAGGGTGCTTTGGGGTAGCCCCCCAAAGCACCTTGTCCCCATGTTGATGAAGACAAGGGCCTCATCCTCACAACCGTGGCCGGTGGTTGTGGGGGTCTGCGGGCGGGGGGCTTATCGGAATCTGGAAGCCCCCTTTACCAAGGGGACCCCCAGATCCCGGCCCCCCCCCCTGTGTGAAATGGTAAGGGGTTACTTACCCCTACCATTTCACTAAAAAACTGTCAAAAATGTTAAAAATGACAAGAGACAGTTTTTGACAATTCCTTTATTTAAATGCTTCTTCTTTCTTCCTTCATCTTCTTCTTCTTCTGGTTCTTCTGGCTCTTCTGGTTCTTCCTCCGGCGTTCTCGTCCAGCATCTCCTCCGCGGCGTCTTCTATCTTCTTCTCCTCGGGCCGCTCCGCACCCATGGCATGAGGGGAGGCTCCCGCTCTTCTCTTCATCTTCTTCTTCATCTTCATCTTCTTCTTCATCTTCTTCTTCTTCTTCTCTTCTTCATCTCTTCTTCCTTCTTCATTTCTTCTGCGGGCCGCTCCGCATCCATGCATGGAGGGAGGCTCCCGCTGTGTGACGGCGTCTCTTCGTCTGACGGTTCTTAAATAACGGGGGGCGGGGCCACCCGGTGACCCCGCCCCCCTCTGACGCACGGGACATGACGGGACTTCCCTGTGGCATTCCCCGTGACGTCACAGGGAAGTCCCGTCAATTCACCGTGCGTCAGAGGGGGGGGCGGGGTCACCGGATGGCCCCGCCCCCCGTTATTTAAGAACCGTCAGACGAAGAGACGCCGTCACACAGCGGGAGCCTCCCTCCATGCATGGATGCGGAGCGGCCCGCAGAAGAAATGAAGAAGGAAGAAGAGATGAAGAAGAGAAGAAGAAGAAGAAGATGAAGAAGAAGATGAAGATGAAGAAGAAGATGAAGAGAAGAGCGGGAGCCTCCCCCCCATGCCATGGGTGCGGAGCGGCCCGAGGAGAAGAAGATAGAAGACGCCGCGGAGGAGATGCTGGACGAGAACGCCGGAGGAAGAACCAGAAGAGCCAGAAGAACCAGAAGAAGAAGAAGATGAAGGAAGAAAGAAGAAGCATTTAAATAAAGGAATTGTCAAAAACTGTCTCTTGTCATTTTTAACATTTTTGACAGTTTTTTAGTGAAATGGTAGGGGTAAGTAACCCCTTACCATTTCACACAGGGGGGGGGGCCGGGATCTGGGGGTCCCCTTGGTAAAGGGGGCTTCCAGATTCCGATAAGCCCCCCGCCCGCAGACCCCCACAACCACCGGCCACGGTTGTGGGGATGAGGCCCTTGTCTTCATCAACATGGGGACAAGGTGCTTTGGGGGGCTACCCCAAAGCACCCTCCCAATGTTGAGGGCATGTGGCCTGGTACGGTTCAGGAGGGGGGGGGGGCCGCACTCTCGTCCCCCCCTCTTTTCCTGCGGCCTGCCAGGTTGCGTGCTCGGATAAGGGTCTGGTATGGATTTTTAGGGGGACCCCACGCCGTTTTTTTTTTTTTTTTTTGGCGCGGGGTTCCCCTTAAAATCCATACCAGACCTGAAGGGTCTGGTATGGAATTTAGGGGGAACCCCACGTCAATTTTTTTTTTAAATTTTGGCTGGGGTTCCCCTTAATATCCATACCAGACCCGAAGGGCCTTGTATGGAATTTAGGGGGACCCCCACATCATTTTTTTTTTTTAATTTTGGTTCGGGGTTGCCCTGTGGGGAATTCCCATGCCGTTTTTATCAATGAACTTCTATGTGTATTGTCGGCAATGCAATAGCCGCGGTAGTTTTAAATGAGTTTTTTCCTTCAAAATGTCATTTTGCTGTCAGACTGTTCTAAACACGGGAAACATGCGCCCCTTTACAGGCATACTATAGACACCCCCCAGGTACGAAATTTAAAGGGATATTACACTTTTATTGTTTGACTTTAAGCATTAATAAAATCACTGCTCCTGAAAAAACGTCCGTTTTTAAAACTTTTTTTTGCATTGATCCATGTCCCCTGGGGCAGGACCCAGGTCCCCAAACACTTTTTATGACAATAACTTGCATATAAGCCTTTAAAATTAGCACTTTTGATTTCTCCCATAGACTTTTAAAGGGTGTTCCGCGGCATTCGAATTTGCCGCGAACACCCCAAATTGTTCGCTGTTCGGCGAACTTGCGAACAGCCAATGTTCGAGTAGAACATGAGTTCGACTCGAACTCGAAGCTCATCCCTATTTGTGAGCGAAATATTAAGCACTAGGCATTTCTTAGGATTAATCATAAGGCCGGATAGGGCTGCAAATCCATCAAGAGCTGGTATTAAGTTAGGACCAGAGACCTGTGGTGATGATAGAAAAAGTAATATATTGTCTGCAAATATACATAATTTGTGTGTAATACCTCCTACTTCAATGCCAGTTATAGTTTGGTTTGTTCTGATGTATTGGGCCATGGGTTCGAGTATAAGGGCAAATAATAAGGGAGATAATGGGCAACCCTGTCGGGTACCTCTTTCGATATTAAAGGCATCAGATTTGTATCCAGCGTATTTTATATAGGCTTTGGGTTTATTATATAATGCTTTGATCCATGTTAAAAAATGGGGTCCAAAACCCCATTTTTGTAATGAATATTGCATATATTGCCAGGATACTGTGTCAAATGCCCTCTTAATATCGAGAGGTAGAAAACATAAAGGGATTTTCCGTTTTTTAGCAATATGTGCCAATAACACTGCCCTGCGTATATTATCGCCTGCCTGTCTATTTGGCATGAAGCCTACTTGATCTCTATGTATTAATTTTCCTATAATGCTATTGAGGCGTTTTGCTATTATTTTTGCTAATAATTTAATATCAAGGTTTAACAGAGAGATAGGCCGATAATTCACACAGGAAGTATCATCAGAAAGGGGTTTTGGGATCATACAAACAATTGCCATTAGTGTTTCTTGCCGAAAAGAATGTCCTTCTGGAAGTTTGTTAAAAGTTTCAGTGAGAATGGGAGAGAGTATTTCTGAGAATGTTTTATAGTATAAAGCCGAGTAGCCGTCTGGGCCTGGTCTTTTGTTAAGTTTTAGGTCTTTTATGGCGTTAGCAACTTCATCTATAGTTATAGGCTCATCCAAACTGCTTTTTTGATTCTGAGACAACTCAGGTAAGGTTATTTTTGAGAAGAAGGATTCAGCTTCTGTAGGATTAAATTCATTGTTTGTCTTGTATAAAGTTGCGAGATGTGAGTGAAATTTATGGACTATTTTAACTGGATTACAAGTATAAACATTTTTTGATAATTTCAAATGTATTGGTTTGAAAGATTTGTTAGTTGAATTTAATGCCCGAGCCAAATATGTACCTGGTTTGTTTGTATTCATGTAGAAATTGTGTTTGGAGCGTTTGAGGGATTTATCAACTGACTCAGTGAGAAATAGATCGTATTCCAATCTAGATTTTTCCAGATGAGATTTTGTACTCTGAGATGGATTATCTTGGAATGATATGTAGGCTGCATTAAAATTGAGTTCTAGTTTTTTTGCTAGATTTTTGCGTTCCCGTTTAAATAGTACCATTTGTCTTTCTATTGTACCACGCAAGACAGGCTTATGAGCTTCCCACAGTGTTATTGGGGAAATGTCTGTTGTATTATTAATTGATATGTATTCCTTTAAAGCTTGTTCAATGGCCATCTGATGTAGTGGGTGTTTGAGCATTATGTCCGGTAAGTACCACGTTGGGTCATGCGCTTTTGGTATGGCTGAGGCTATAGTAGTGTATACTGCATTATGGTCAGACCACGGAATCGGAATTATATCTGATGCAATAATTTCTGGTATCATTCCTATTGTTAGAAAAATATGATCTATTCTGGTGAAGGTTTGATGAGGGTGCGAGAAATAAGTGAATTTCTTTTTCATTGGGTTACTTTCTCTCCACGAATCTACCAGATTGTATTTGGAAAGAAGTTGAGAAAAAGGTAATCTAGAGGTTATTTTGGATGGTGTAAAAGGTGATTTATCTAGAAATGGGAGGAGGACCTGGTTCGAATCCCCACACATTATCACTGTTCCTATTTTGTGTGTATTAATCACTTGTAATATATGTGAGAGGAATGGTGTATGTTGTTTGTTAGGAGCGTAGTAGGAAATCACCGTGATTGCTGTATCCATTATATAACACATGAGTATTAGGTATCTACCTTCTGGGTCTTTAATTTCTGATGATAAGGTGAATGGTGTGGATCGGTGAAATGCAATTAGAGTACCCCTTTGTTTGGTACAGGCAGAAGCCGTGTAAATTTGTTGATAAAAAGGAGAAATATATTTTGGAGTAGAATCTTTGGTGAAGTGTGTTTCTTGGAGGCATACTATGTGAGCCTTCTTGTTATGGAAAGTACGGAAGGCTTTGGTCCTTTTTTGAGGGACATTTATTCCCTGAACATTCAGGGAAAGTATATTCAGTGGTGCCATGGCAATAGATCAAACAGTTTTGACTTACTTTTTGTTATGCAGAGCTGACTGCGCAGATCAACCTGTGTGGACTGAAGAGATGAAAAGATAGAAAAGAAACCAGTGAATTCTGGAGTAAAGAGTAAACAAAAAACATATGAGATTAGATGATACATTGTATAAATTATTTTTTGCAAGTAATCACAATTTACCCGTGAAAGAGAATAAATATCTCTCTCAGGGGAATAAGTGCCTTCGTCACACTCCCACATAATATGGTTGGGAGAATGAGGAGGGCTAATGGGGGTACACGGATCTTCCGCTTACAGGAGAGAAGTGCTATGTCAAAAGACATCAAAATGATGATTCATTAATTGGAGTGCAGCATATAGTTTTTGTTGAAATTATTTATTCCAGAGTGGTTGTATATGGTTAGTCTTGCCCTAGGCTAAATAATTCAGTTAGAAAGGTACTGTTAATAACTTTGGTATTGATGAAGATAATTTGAATTATTTTGGGATTTTAACCCTTTTAGAGTAAACAATTACATATTTTATTCATATGTAACTGTTTAGATATGTTAACTCATAAAATTGAGGTTGTATTGCTTCAGATTAGAATAAACAAAAACATAGTTCTAGGAACTAGTTAGGTACTAATTGTTTTAAGAAGAGAAAGAAAAAGCTTCCATTACTTCTGGATTATTGAACATATTTGTCCTAAAAAGTAATAAATCTATTGTTATTACCTGAAAATATATAACTGAACAAGAATTTCCTTATTTCACTTATATATTCTAAGGCTATATGAATCAGAAGTAATAAGAAATATAACTGGAATGTAACATGATCCCACACAGTGTGTGACTATCAGAATGCAGTTACATTCAGTTATAAATACAGGTTTTTTATAAAGAGTATAATAGTATAATAAATGAAGAGATATCAGGAATTAGGATGTCAGTCCATTGAATCTTCTTGGTCCATGGATGATGTGGCATAACGGCCTCTTTTGTGAGAATGATGATTCCAATTTTGTTCTGATATTTTCTGGGTGCTGCCTGAAGGTGAAGATGATGCCATTCTTCTGCGTGTGGGGGTGTTGCTGCTTGTGGGTTCTGTCAGATTTAATTTTAAAAGGGTTTGTTGTAGTTCATCTGCTGATCTGCTTCTGTAAATTGTACCTTGGTAGTTAAATCTGACTGAAAAGGGGAAGCCCCATTGTTACATAATGTTGTGGCGTTGCAGTTCCATTAGTTGGGGTTTCATGGATCGTCTTTTAGTAATAGTAAGTTGGGATAGGTCAGCAAAAATTTGATAATTGTGTCCTTGAAAATTAAGTTCCTTTTTTTCTCTTGCAGCAATTAGTATTTGTTCTTTCGTTCTGTAATAATGAAATTTTGTGATTATATCACGTGGGGGTCCGTCTTTCTTTTTGGCTGTGAGGGCTCTGTGTACTCTGTCCAGTTCTAAACGTTCAATAGGGATATCTGGCTTTAGTTCTTGTAATAGAGCAGTAATAGTAGATTGCAGGTCCGTCACAGTTTCAGGTATTCCCCTTATGCGCAAGTTTGAACGTCTGGCTCTATTTTCGTAATCTTCGAGCTTAGTTTGAAGTATTAAATTCTCTTCTTTTAATTGTTCCAATTCTGTTATATTTTCTTGGGTTGTAATTTAAATTTCATCCATTTTTATTTCTAAGGCTGCGGTGCGGTTTCCCAGCTCTCTTATTTCTTTGGTTAGGCTGTTTGTTATTTGGTCTGAGGTTTGTTTTAAAGCCTTATGAAGCATCTTTTCAAATTGTAATAATATTATTGGGGATGCTGAGGAGTCTTGTGGAGAAGTTTGTGAGAGGATTTGTTCTGTATCTGACTCAAATGGAGAGTCTTGCTGTGACATTTTCTGTCTGTGAGAGCGCCCTGATGCTGTATCTTGTGAGGTGACTAGAGCTGCTTCAGCTGCAGTGAGTGCCTGTGAGCTCTTTGTGAGGTGATTTTTATTTCTGCCACGGTTTCCTCCCAGTACCATATTTCCTGCCCAAACTTTCACAGTTTGTTCCCTGGGGCAAAAAGGTTCAAATGGATACCTTTTGAGCCTGCAGGCTCCGCTTTGTCCTTCTCTTCTCTCCTCAGCGGTGTGGAGCTCTAACAATGCATGTCTGCTCCGCTAGGCTCCGCCTCCTGTCCCATCCTTGTGTCTTTTTTCAACCTCGCCTACTATGTAACTATATCCTTACGTCTGTCCATGTATTGACAATATGAGCACCCTCCACAAGAAAAAATACCCAGCATTTTGTATCCCCTCTATGTGATTTGTATTCACTCATGACCACCTTATCACCCACAGAGGGCGCTCTCCTATATGTCACAGTGTGTGTATCTGCCACAAATGGAGATAGTGAGGGGTCCATAGTGAGTAAGTGCCAGGACTTGTTTAGAATTTGTTTCAATTGTTCATGCTGTGATGTATACAGTGGGGACGGAAAGTATTCAGACCCCCTTAAATTTTGTATTCTTTGTTATATTGCAGTCATTTGCTAAAATCATTTAAGTTAATTTTTTTCCTCATTAATGTACACACAGCACCCCATATTGACAGAAAAACACAGAATTGTTGACATTTTTGCAGATTTATAAAAAAAGAAAAACTGAAATATCACATCGTCCTAAGTATTCAGACCCTTTGCTCAGTATTTAGTAGAAGCACCCTTTTGATCTAATACAGCCATGAGTCTTTTTGGGAAAGATGCAACAAGTTTTGACACCTGGATTTTGGGATCCTCTGCCATTCCTCCTTGCAGATCCTCTCCAGTTCTGTCAGGTTGGATGGAAAACGTTGGTGGACAGCCATTTTTAGGTCTCTCCAGAGATGCTCAATTGGGTTTACATCAGGGCTCTGGCTGGGCCATTCAAGAACAGTCACAGAGTTGTTGTAAAGCCACTCTTTCGTTATTTTAGCTGTGTGCTTAGGGTCATTGCCTTGTTGGAAGGTAAACCTTCGGCCCAGTCTGAGGTCTTCAGCACTCTGGAGAAGGTTTTCGTCCAGGATATCCTTGTACTTGGCCGCATTCATCTTTCCCTCGATTGCAACCAGTCGTCCTGTCCCTGCAGCTGAAATTCACCCCCACAGCATGATGCTGCCACCACCATGCTTTACTGTTGGGACTGTGTTGGACAGGTGATGAGCAGTGTCTGGTTTTCTCTACACATACTGCTTAGAATTAAGGCCAAAAAGTTCTATCTTGGTCTCATCAGACCAAAGAATCTTATTTCTCACCATCTTGGAGTCCTTCAGGTGTTTTTTTAGCAAACTCCATGTGGGCTTTCATGTGTCTTGCACTGAGGAGAGGCTTCCGTCGGGCCACTCTGCCATAAAACCCCGACTGGTGGAGGGCTGCAGTGATGGTTGACTTTCTACAAGTTTCTCCCATCTCCCGACTGCATCTCTGGAGCTCAGCCACAGTGAACTTTGGGTTCTTCTTTACCTCTCTCACCAAGGCTCTTCTCCCCCATAGCTCAGTTTGGCCAGACGGCCAGCTCCAGGAAGGGTTCTGGTCATCCCAAACGTCTTCCATTTAAGGATTATGGAGGCCACTGTGCTCTTAGGAACCTTAGGTGCAGCAGAAAATTTTTTGTAACCTTGGCCAGATCTGTGCCTTGCCACAATTCTGTCTCTGAGCTCTTCAGGCAGTTCCTTTGACCTCATGATTCTCATTTGCTCTGACATGCACTGTGAGCTGTAAGGTCTTATATAGACAGGTGTGTGGCTTTCCTAATCAAGTCCAATCAGTATAATCAAACACAGCTGGACTCAAATGAAAGTGTAGAACCATCTCAAGGATGATCAGAAGAAATGGACAGCACCTGAGTTTTTTGGACTTAGAGATTTCTATAGTGGACCGTCAGATTGTTACCAGCACGTTTTTCAAACCTACGGACAGAAATGGCTATATCTCTACAGATAGCTGCCACTAAGGTCCATGGTTAGATTCGGTCCCACGCAGCCAACTACTGCGTATTCGCAGAAACTGCACTAATCCCCTTGATTTTATTAAACAAGCTCAGTTCTTAAAAGAATGCTTCATTGAAAAAGGCTATCAATCATCAATGATTGACAAGGAGATAAGTAGAATATCGTCTATTGACCGAGAGACACTCATTATGGAAAAACCAAAACTCCCCTCAGATGACAAGTTTAAATGGTCGCTATTCACGCAATTCTCGGTCCAGCACAAATGTATTAAACGTATCTTGAACCGTCATTGGGATGTTTTGATAAACAATCCCATTTTGGGCCCTGTCCTTCCCCCTAGAGCTACATTTAGAGGGGCTCCTTCACTACAAAACCACATTGCACATAATGTGATTGAGGCCCCTGTTAAACCTTCATTCTTTCCTGAAACGAAGGGTTACCATCACTGCAAAAGGTGCAACGTATGCGTGCACAATCTCTTGGGCTGAAAAAAATCCAAGACATTCCAATCCACAGTTACTTCAACTATATACCATCTGAAACACTTTGTGACGTGTACAACACGTTACATAGTGTATCTTATTACATGTTCATGTAATAAACAATATGTAGGACGGACAATTAGAACATTTAGTACTAGGGTTAACGAACACATTACTGCCATTAAACTGGGTCGTACTAATCACAGTGTACCTCGCCATTTCCTCCAGTTCCATGACAGGGACCCGAGAGGTACTAAGTTTCAGATTATAGATAGGTTTGTTCCACACTGGAGGGGCAGCCCACGCATGAGGGGAGTGTCCAAGCTGTAAACTTTCTGGATCTTCCAGTTAAAGAGCTATTCCCCTTATGGGTTAAACGTTGAATGGGATGTGAATGCATTTATCAATAAATCTTAAAGATCCCATTGAGCTTTTTGGTGGTTTGTACAGTTCTTGTTCGTACAATCCCGGGTTATGTTCACCCCCGGGGTCGTCCGACAAGTCCTCTATAGGTTCTTATGGAGATGGAATTTTGCGGGTTAATTTACAGGACTTAGTATAGAGGTTTTTTGTTTTTCCTTTTTCCCTTTTTTCTTTTCTTTTCTTTCCCATTTTTATAACCATAGTTCACGGATATTCTGGTTTAAGAAACATTGGTTATGAAATGTCCACGGGTAACTTGTTGTTTCCATGCTGAGGGGTGGTCTGGAAACAATAAGCTAGTTTAACATATGAATGTATTATAAGGATAATATACTTACAAAATTAAGGCAATTCATTTTTCTGTTAAATAGGGCCATTTAAATGGCTTGGGTGCCCAGCCTTACAATTTTTAATATTCTAAAATTTTTATTGTAATTTTATCATTATTTGTATTGTTATTGGTGTCCCCCTGTTTATTAGCACTTCATTGGTACTTCCGTTGACACAGGAAATAACCAGGAGAGGAGCGCTGGACTGGGTTGCGCAATGACATTGATTGCAGACAGTGAGGTGAAATCAGCCCTCCTCCTGCTCTGTCTCCTCTTCCTCGGTTGGACTGGCTGGGGGAGAGGTTTGGAGCGCAGCCGCGGCCGTGCAATGACGTTGCCATTGAGTGCACCAGGTGACCTAACCCCTGTAGCCTCTACTAACCAGAATCCTCTTTGGGAAGGTCACATGACCAGGCCCGGGAGGCGGTGATTGGCCGAAGGTGTCACGTGTGCCGCGGCTGTCATGTGTCCCGCGGGATGATTGGTGCCGGTCTCAGATTGGCCGGTAGGAAGCTTGTGAAGTGTTTTACACAGCTGGTCTATGTTATGGTAGACACGGTTGCCTGTCTCTGATTGGCCGGGTAACGGACATGGGACAAGAGTCACACAGCTGATTACCATTAGATGCATTATTATGGCTATATGTACAGCGTGGTCTCGGGTATCTAGCTATATGCCCCTGTAGATGGACATTCGTCCGAAACATGTCGGGTTGCTGACTGCTGTTGCTCTGATACCACGCTAATTACCAATCCTTTTTTATTCAACTTGTGATCACTTGTTTAACTTTTTTATCTGATGCCTGTGAAACGTCCGCTGTATTGCCGATGATTTCAAATAAATCTGCTTTTATTGGTTCATGCATGTGGAGATTCCCTTTTTTTCCCTATGTGGATGACATTTTGACGTGGTGAGAACTACATCCTTTTGGCCACCAGCCTACTGGGAGAGGCGAATCCATCCATCCATCCATCCATCCGATGTCTTACGCTCTATCTCGCTCCTGAAGTCGCTTTGGATGCAATTTCCAGTATTGTCCATTGGCACGTCTCAGCGAGTCCCCAGTGAATACCCATAGGATCATTTGGATCCACAAGCTCTTATGACACCCCGCCGTACGGTGAGAGTGTCCATCCTTTCTGGTAAGCGCATCCACCTTACTACTTTTATATGAAATCTGTATGCAGGAAGATTGCCCACCAGATGTAACAATCGACACGGGATCTCCCCTGTGCCACAATCTACACAGTGTTGTCGCTACAGTATTAGCACTTCATTGGTACTTCCGTTGACACAGGAAATAACCAGGAGAGGAGCGCTGGACTGGGTTGCGCAATGACATTGATTGCAGACAGTGAGGTGAAATCAGCCCTCCTCCTGCTCTGTCTCCTCTTCCTCGGTTGGACTGGCTGGGGGAGAGGTTTGGAGCGCAGCCGCGGCCGTGCAATGACGTTGCCATTGAGTGCACCAGGTGACCTAACCCCTGTAGCCTCTACTAACCAGAATCCTCTTTGGGAAGGTCACATGACCAGGCCCGGGAGGCGGTGATTGGCCGAAGGTGTCACGTGTGCCGCGGCTGTCATGTGTCCCGCGGGATGATTGGTGCCGGTCTCAGATTGGCCGGTAGGAAGCTTGTGAAGTGTTTTACACAGCTGGTCTATGTTATGGTAGACACGGTTGCCTGTCTCTGATTGGCCGGGTAACGGACATGGGACAAGAGTCACACAGCTGATTACCATTAGATGCATTATTATGGCTATATGTACAGCGTGGTCTCGGGTATCTAGCTATATGCCCCTGTAGATGGACATTCGTCCGAAACATGTCGGGTTGCTGACTGCTGTTGCTCTGATACCACGCTAATTACCAATCCTTTTTTATTCAACTTGTGATCACTTGTTTAACTTTTTTATCTGATGCCTGTGAAACGTCCGCTGTATTGCCGATGATTTCAAATAAATCTGCTTTTATTGGTTCATGCATGTGGAGATTCCCTTTTTTTCCCTATGTGGATGACATTTTGACGTGGTGAGAACTACATCCTTTTGGCCACCAGCCTACTGGGAGAGGCGAATCCATCCATCCATCCATCCATCCGATGTCTTACGCTCTATCTCGCTCCTGAAGTCGCTTTGGATGCAATTTCCAGTATTGTCCATTGGCACGTCTCAGCGAGTCCCCAGTGAATACCCATAGGATCATTTGGATCCACAAGCTCTTATGACACCCCGCCGTACGGTGAGAGTGTCCATCCTTTCTGGTAAGCGCATCCACCTTACTACTTTTATATGAAATCTGTATGCAGGAAGATTGCCCACCAGATGTAACAATCGACACGGGATCTCCCCTGTGCCACAATCTACACAGTGTTGTCGCTACAGTTTCTTTTATTTATGGACTTTATTTCTTTCAAAGTTTACATACCACCATACACTGAGTTGATGAAGGGTGATATATATTACTCATAAAAGGTGATTTATTCTTGTAGGCACTGAACTTATATTTTGTTGTCTAGTTTCACCTATGTTTTTTGAATTACTATTACACTCTTATTGATGAGTACACATATTACTTATGAAAGGTGATATTTTTGTATAGTCACTGAAAACGCATGTTTAATGACACTTAGCGCTGCATTTATTTATTTATCACATTTTGTATACGGTTATCATACTGGTGATGCTGGCTGCTGACTTACACTTTTAAAAGTGATTTTTTCTTAGTAGCGCAACAATACCTCTCTCTTCTTAAATATATGAGTGTCACAGCAAAGGGTCTGAATACTTAGGACCATGTGATATTTCAGTTTTATTTTTTTAATAAATCTGCAAAAATGTCAACAATTTTGTGTTTTTCTGTCAATATGGGGTGCTGTGTGTACATTAATGAGGAAAAAATGAACTTAAATGATTTTAGCAAATGGCTGCAATATAACAGAGAGTAAAAAATTTAAGGGAGTCTGAACAATTATTAGTGCGTACATTTCTATCATGTTTTACCGAAAATCTAGAATTGGTTAGATTTGATTGCCATTTGTAAGCTTTTCCATCTTTGAAAGCTTTTTTATCTCTTTGTAGTTTTTTATCTTTTTTAATTACAATATTTTTGTTAAATTGTTCCAAATGACATTTGAGTTTTTCTTCAGACTCAATATAGAGAGAATGTGTTTTGAGAGGCAACATTTGTATTTGAATTTTTTCCAATTTCTCATCCAGACCCATTATGCGTTTTTGATATTCATTGATTAACAATGACATCATATTTTTTGAGCATAGTTTTAGATTTTCTTCCCAGGCGGCCTTGAAACTGGAGTCAAGATTGTCAAAGGTAGGGAAAATTTGTACCCTGAGTTCAAAAGGGTTCAGGTTTTCAGTAATGTACTCTTCAAAGAACTTAATGTGCCAGTGTAATAAAGACTTTTTCTCTAGGGTCTGTCTGAGGGTTGAAAAAATTGATGCTAGTTCGAACACCTTATGCAGTTTGAACATGAAGGTCATCCATTGATCTCCCTGATAGGACGTCATCGTGAGAAAAAAATGAAGAAAAGAGAAGAAATAAGTAAAAGGGAGGGTAATATGAGTCTAAATAAGTACCATTACATAAATCAATATGCACACCATAATTCTCAGAAGTCGGAGGACTTACATAGGTATTTGCTACCCAAATATTAGAGAAGAAATAGGTATATGAGATTGTGTGCTAGCCTGCCAACATCCTAAATAGTATTATAGAGAAAATTGCAACAAAGTGCATAGAGGAGATGCCCCCTTGGACTTTATAGGGCAGAAGAAGAGTAATGGAGAGTAAATACATGTAAAAGGCACAAAAGTGCCAACTTTATTAGTGTACAAAAATAGATGTTTAAAAACAAACACAGTTCACTCTTAAGGACAATATATCAATGAGTTGATGTAAAATTTAAATATACAGTATGTATCACCCAAAGCTAACAATCCCAATTGCTGCCTCAATTAAAATTAGGTTCAGTTTAGGATTGGTGGCTGTTATTTACATCCCGACATGTTTCGGAAAATCACATTGAAACGGATCTTTCCTTCTTCAGGGGAGTTTATACAGTTGGGAAAATTATTCTTTTGTCTGAAACACAAATACGTATATATATATATATATATATATATATATATATATATATAGTACTATTGACATAGTATCATAGCAAAGACATCAAAGCATAGTCTATAGCTTATTATGGCATTTTACAAAGTAACAGGGTATAGAGTACTTACATGTTTAGACTCATTGGGGTTTAATAGATAAAAGCAAACAGAAAAGCACATGCTGGCTGCATAAGTCCACACACACACACACGACAAAAAATTGTCCGTGTGTCCATAAGCCGATCCGCTGAAGCGCATTCACAAGAGACGCCTGATTTTTCCAACAGCGATCAAATTAATGCCACTGTGGGGAAAAATATAACAAGAGGATATTTTAAATTTGACTTCCTCTTATTATAGAAAAGGTAAGGGGAGTAGGAGAGATTACAATAGACGTAGAGACATAGGGTCATGTCTGTACATGGCCTGTCAAAACCATAGTATTTACCTCAAGTTGAAAGTCTGAGTGTGCTGCTGACATCCCGGTGGCGGCCAGTGAACTGACACAAACCATCCGGGTGTGAGCATTTAAATACCTGATCTGTTTAGACACAAGCCAATAGAACAATCCATTCCGCCAGTAAAGCTGCATGTAATGCAGCCGATTGCGGAGATTGAATCGTCTCTCTGACGGGGGAGGGGGGGCAGCGCAACCATGCCCATAAGGGCGTGATGACGTCATGCGTCACCATCGGGTAAACACTCGCCAATCGAGACGGCTGAAAAAGAAATCAACCTTGTATCCATCACCAAGCCCAAATCACAACGCTTCTATTTTTTAAAAACTTGTGACGGCTGATATTAGGAAGATGAAAAACTTTCCTAAATCACATAGCAACTTTGACCGTGAAGAACGAGCTGCACTCGATGCACTGGCCCGTGACCACTACATTGTGATCAAACCATCCGACAAGGGTGACAATGTCGTGGTCATGGATAATGTCCAGTACATCGAGATGTGTATGAATATACTTTATAATTCCGAGTGGTACCGACCAATTGAACGGCCTTCACTCGATAAATTTACTCGGGACTTTTACAGCTTTGTGGATGCAGCATTCCATCAAAACGTTATAACTAAACATGTGTGGGAATTTATCAGAACGAGTTATCCCAGAGAAGCTACGTTTTATGTGTTGCTAAAATTACATAAACAAAAAAGAAAACCACCTGGCAGACCTAGCATTTCCGGCTGCGGCAATCTCCCTTGAAAACCTCAGCTGAGTGGTAGACAATCATCTAAAACCTCTTGTTGAATGCCTGTCATCCTATGTATGTGACACCATACATTTTTTGCAAACCCTTCAGGATTTGCACATTTCGGATGGTGTCTTATTAGTCACTATAGACTTCGAGTCCCTATATTGCAGTATACCCCATACAAAGGGCCTTGTGACGATATGTCATGTACTGTCGCAACTTAGTGAATGTAAGCCTGAATATACAGAATTTATTTTGAATTCTTTGGAATTCATATTGTATCACAATGCCTTTTGCTTTGATGGTTCCCACTACCTCCAGGTACAGGGCGTTGCGATGGGGACATGCTGTGCCCCATCGTATGCCAACCTGTACCTGGGGGACTGGGAACATTCACTGCTTACCAATGATTTGTTATTCATCTATATGTGCCATGTACTTACGTGGCGACGATATATAGATGGTGTGTTCCTCATATGGGATGGCTCAGTTGAGCTCCTATATGAGTTTCTAGCTGCTATCACCAACAACGAATTCAACCTTAGTTTTACGATGTCACATAGCACAACAGAGATTACGTTTCTGGATGTGCTTGTGAAAAAACAACCGGATGGTAGCCTTTCAAGTCAGCTGTATCGCAAGTCCACAGCAGGGAATTCGCTATTACACGTGACTAGTTTCCATCCTAAACCCCTGCTAGCATCTATACCTTACAGTCAGTACCTTAGAGTACGTAGAAACTGTTCAGATGACATCACTTTCAAAAATGAGGCTGACAAACTAAGAGAAAGACTTCTCGAAAGAGGGTATTCTAGTTCTTGCCTCAAAAAGGCATATAGAAAAATGATAAAGTTGTCCCGTCAGGCTCTACTTGACACACAAAAACAACCCTCTACTGATGATACAACTAGAATCATCACTACATATACAACACAGCATAAACAATTGAAACGAATTCTAAACAAGTACTGGCACTTACTCACTATGGACCCCTCACTATCTCCATTTGTGGGTGATAAGGTAGTCATGAGTGAATACAAATCACATAGAGGGGATACATGCAAAATGCTAGGTATTTTTTCTTGTGGAGGGTGTTCATATTGTCAATACATGGACAGACGTAAGGATATATATCTACCAAATAGACATCACTTTTGTCCAAAGCATTACATTAATTGTAAGACTCCCGGCTTGGTATACGTACTCACATGTGAATGTGGGTGTTATTACGTCGGGAAGACGATCAATGTATTTTGGAAAAGAATATACCAGCATATATTGACTATCCGCAAACGAGACCTGGATGTACCGATTGGCCAACATATGGCCTTGGTACATCTGGATTCAATTCCCAAGATTAATTTCCTGGGACTTGATCGCATTCACTTTCACTCAAGAGGTGGCGGCTTTAATAAACACCTCCTCCAATGTGAACTAAGGTGGATATTCAATTTACAGACTACTTCACCACCTGGATTAAATGAGGCTTTCAATTTTCGATCATTCCTTCCTGGATTTACCTCTGGGGTCTGTGAATTGAATCTTTGAGATTTCTGGTTCTGAAACATACTCTCTGAATGAAGCTTTTGAGGTCTTCCTTTCTTTCTCTATCTTCTTTTATTTGATTAGTTTTCTCTCTCTATTTGGGTATTGATGTATAATTACAATTGTATTTACAATGAGAAACCAATTCCAGGAATGTTATGAGATCCTTTTTTCTTCCAGGCTACAATAACACATTGCTTTTACTGTATTTTCAATTTTTTACTATAATAACTCTTCCTTTACATAGATTATGACAATGCTGTTTAGTTAACAAAGTTACTTAATATTAGTTATTTTTGATTTCCATTGTTATATGCTTTTGATGCCTAAATATTATGTTTCATGCAATAATACTGCATATATTCTGCTGTCTTTGTTCTTTTTTTGTTCAGCCTTCTTCTCCATGTAAACTTGCTGGCTGCTATTACATCCCTGGCCACCAGATGGCCTCTAGTCCTGTACCCTTGCTGCTCTGCTCTTGCACAGACACCCGGCGGGTAAGCTCCACTTGTGCAGTATGGGCATATGACAGACTAGCTTCTGTCTCCGCCCTAGTTCACTTCGCCAGGGGGAGCGTGTCTGCGCTCTCGCCGCCGTCTCCATGGCGATCGGCGAGTGTTTACCTGCCGGCGATGCGGTGACGCATGACATCATCACTCGCTTATGGGCGTGGTTGCGCCGTGCACCCCCCCGTCAGAGAGACGCTTCGATCTCCTCCGCAAATGGCTGCATTACATGCAGCTGTACTGGCGAAATGGATTGTTCTATTGGCTTATGTGTAAACAGATCAGGTATTTAAATGCTCACACCCGGATGGTTTGTGTCAGTTCACTGGCCGCCACCGGGATGTCAGCAGCACACTCAGACTTTCAACTTTAGGTAAATACTATGGTTTTGGCAGGCCATGTACAGACATGGCTCTATGTCTTTATGTCTGTTGTAATCTCTCCTACTCCCCTTACCTTATCTATAATAAGAGGAGTCAAATTTACAATATCCTCTTGTTATATTTTTTCCCCACAGTGGCATTAATTTGATTGCAGTTGGAAAAATCAGGCGTCTCTTGTGAATGTGCTTCAGCGGATCGGCTTATGGACACACGGACAATTTTTTGTCGTGTGTGTGAACTTATGTGCTTTTCTGTTTGCTTTTATCTATGAAACCCCCAATGATTCTAAACATGTAAGTACTCTATACCCTGTTACTTTGTAAAATGGCATAATAGACTATGCTTTGATGTCTATGCTATGATACTATGTCAATATTACTATATATATATATATATATATATATATATATATATATATATATATATATATATATATATATATATATATATATATATATATATACGTATTTGTGTTTCAGACAAAAGAATAATTTACCCAACTGTATAAACTTCCCTGAAGAAAGAAAGATACATTTCAATGCGATTTTCCAAAACATTTCGGGATGTAAATAACAGCCACCAATCCTAAACTGAACCCAATTTTAATTGAGGCAGCAATTGGGATAGTTAGCTTTGGGTGATACATACTGTATGTTTACATCAACTCATTGATATATTGTCCTTAAGAGTGAACTGTGTTTGTTTTTAAATATCTATTTTTTGTACACTAATAAAGTTGGCACTTTTGTGCCTTTTACATGTATTTACTCTCCATTACTCTGCTTCTGCCCTATAAAGTCCAAGGGGGCATCTCCTCTATGCACTTTGTTGCAATTGTCTCTATAATACTATTTAGGATGTTGGCAGGCTAGCCAGTATTTAATTCTCATATCCCTATTTCTTCCCTACGGACTAAGACTGAGACGTCATTAAAGTTCATGTGCGTGTGAAGGCAGGTGTCCCAATACTTTTGGTAATATAGCGTATAATGTAGATTTACATTGCTTATGTGCACTTATAAATTTTTTTAAATTATGGTATTGATCAATGTTTTTTCTAATTTTTTTTGTACTGTTTGGGGGACCAGAGTTGCAGCAGTCCAATGCTCACTTGTTTTGGGCCAAGCTCATGAATTTGATTTGTTTTAGCGAGTTCTATATTTAGGTTGAAAAAAGACACAAGTCCATCAAGTCCAACCTATGTGTGTGATTATATGTCAGTATTACCTTGTATATACCTGTATGTTGTGGTCGTTCAGGTGCTTATCTAATAGTTTTTTGAAACGATCAATGCCCCCTGCTGAAACCACCGCCTGTGGAAGGGAATTCCACATCCTTGCCGCTCTTACAGTAAAGAACCCTCTACATAATTTAAGGTTAAACCTCTTTTCTTCTAATTTTAATGAGTGGCCACGTGTGTTAAAAGTTTTATCCCTATTGTGGGGTCACCAGTACGATATTTGTAAATTTAAATCATATCCCCTCTCAAGCGTCTCTTCTCCAGAGAGAATAAGTTCAGTGCTTGCAACCTTTAGCTGCTGTATTGTCATACCTTGATGATAAGGCTGGCAAGTTGGGTTCACTCAGGCTGATTATTCCTCATCTATGCTTGATCACTGATGAACCTCCATAAATATGAGCATGGAGGTATTCTCTATATTTTGAGCCCTGTGCTGCCCAGTTCTATTGTCTGCTGTATAGCAGTTTTGACACCACTGGATTTACATCATGAGTAGGTATGGGCCGAACACCCCCCCGATTTGCGCCAGAACATTCGAACAGGCAAACAATTTGTGCGAACATGGGAACCCTATTAAAGTCTATGGGAAATTAACATGAGAAATCAAAAGTGCTAATTTTAAAGGCTTATATGCAAGTTATTGCCATAAAAAGTGTATGGGGACCTGGGTATTGCCCTATGGGACATGTATCCTTGTCAAAAGAAGTTTATTGAGTATACAATGTTATAAAGAGGCATAAAGTAAGTTTACAAGGATCTATAAAGTAAGCTCATTGTTTTACAGTAGGGTTTATATAGGTAAATATCATGAAATTTCAAATATTAAACATTGGGTTCACGTAAACCTAAATTAAATTAAAGATATATATCATTTCCTTAGTTACTTTTGTAGGTATTTAAATGATTTATACCTACTATACATATTGTTTACAAGTAGAGTGTATATAGTCAAATAAATTCTGATAATGAGCTTTAATCGTAAGGTGGAGAAAAGGAAAGAGAAAGAAGAAAAAGGGTTGAAAGGTAGAGGTATGGTCCACAAGGTTGTCCTGCTCGTCAGTTTATTATTCTTTTTAGTTCTCTTTTAAGCCTTAGAATGGGTGTCTCTGTAAGTCATTTAATCTGTTACCATGGCAACAGGACAGAGTCATTGAAGTTTGACAGGAACTGTTGTTTTATCCAAGGATGCCAAAGTTTTTCAAATTTTGGAATTTGATTTTGATCGATGGCTACCATCTTAGCATGGGACATTGTATTATTCATTCTGTGAATTGTTTCTGCTAGTACCAATGTAGGAGATTTCCATGCCTTGGCCACTGTTTGTTTTGCAGCCGTTATTAGTTGGATCATAAGTTTCAATTGAGAGAGTGTTAACCATTCCGGTTTTAGATTAAGTAAAGTTAAATATGGATCTGGTTGTATTATTTTTTAAATATTTTAGATGCAATCACGAAGACTTCCTTCCAGAAGGTTTGGATTACTGGGCACGTCCACCATATGTGTAAATATGTGCCTATTTCTGGGCATCCTCGAAAACAAAGAGCTGAGGTATTAGGTGAATATTTTGCCATATGTTAGACCAGTCCGTGTCTTCTAAAGTTCGTCCCAGGTCCTCCTCCCACCTCTGAACGTAAGAGGGTCTATTAAGATTTGCTACTCCATATAATTGATTATAAAGTGATGAAATTGTACCTTTAGCAAATGGATCTTTTGTACAGATTGATTCAAAAATGGATAATTGGGATAATGGTGTATCCCCCTTTAGGAATGGTGTATAGAAATTTTTGATTTGGAGATATCTAAATATCTCAGAGTTTGGTAGATCATATTTTTCTCTAAGCGATGGGAATGAAAGGAATGATTTAGATGCTATGAAGTCATTTAGTGTCTGAATGCCTGATGTTGTCCAAGCTTTAAAAGAATTTGGGTAGATCCATGCCGGATAAAAGGCCGGATTTCTGATAAAAGAAAGGAGAGGATTGTGTGGAGATTGTAATTGATATTTGGTTTTTAGTTTATCCCAGAGAGATAAGAAGTGTTTAGTTATGGGATTATGAATTTTAAAGCGGTCTTTAGGATCAAGCCATAATAAATTTGATATTAATAGAGGGTCATTTTCTGAAGCCTCTATAAATACCCATAATGGGATTTCCTGTTTTGCATGGTATTTGGACAGACTGGCCAAATGTGCTGCTCTGTAGTAGTTAGTAAAATTAGGGTATCCCAGGCCTCCTTTATTTTTGGGAAGATGTAGTGTGTGTATAGGTATACGTGGTTTAGAAGAGCCCCATATAAACAAAGTTGCTCTTTTTTGTACTATTCTCAAAAAATAGGAAGGAATTGGAATAGGGAGGACTCTGAATAGCTAAAGCAATTTGGGTAGAATAGTCATTTTGATTGCATTAATCTTCCCTATCCAGGATAAAGGAAGTTGCGACCATTGTTTTATTAGATTTGTGATCTATCTTAATACAGGAGGATAATTGGTTGAGAATAAGTCAGAATGAGATGCTGTTAAATGAATTCCAAGATATGGGATTGATTTTTCTGCCCATGTGAATGGGAGTGCAGCCCTAGCCGGGATCAATTCCATGTTTGTGAGTGAAATATTAAGCGCTAGGCATTTCTTAGGATTAATCATAAGGCTGGATAGGGCTGCAAATCCATCAAGAGCTGGTATTAAGTTAGGACCAGAGACCTGTGGTGATGATAGAAAAAGTAATATATCGTCTGCAAATATACATAATTTGTGTGTAATACCTCCTACTTCAATGCCAGTTATAGTTTGGTTTGTTCTGATGTATTGGGCCATGGGTTCGAGTATAAGGGCAAATAATAAGGGAGATAATGGGCAACCCTGTCGGGTACCTCTTTCGATATTAAAGGCTTCAGATTTGTATCCAGCATATTTTATATAGGCTTTGGGTTTATTATATAATGCTTTGATCCATGTTAAAAAGTGGGATCCAAAACCCCATTTTTGTAATGAATATTGCATATATTGCCAGGATACTGTGTCAAATGCCCTCTTAACATCGAGAGATAGAAAACATAAAGGGATTTTCCGTTTTTTAGCAATATGTGCCAATAACACTGCCCTGCGTATATTATCGCCTGCCTGTCTATTTGGCATGAAGCCTACTTGATCTCTATGTATTAATTTTCCTATAATGCTATTGAGGCGTTTTGCTATTATTTTTGCTAATAATTTAATATCGAGGTTTAACAGAGAGATAGGCCGATAATTCACACAGGAAGTATCATCAGAAAGGGGTTTTGGGATCATACAAACAATTGCCATTAGTGTTTCTTGCCGAAAAGAATGTCCATCTAGAAGTTTGTTAAAAGTTTCAGTGAGAATGGGAGAGAGTATTTCTGAGAATGTTTTATAGTATAAAGCCGAGTAGCCATCTGGGCCTGGTCTTTTGTTAAGTTTTAGGTCTTTTATGGCGTTAGCAACTTCATCTATAGTTATAGGCTCATCCAAACTGCTTTTTTGATTCTGAGATAACTCAGGTAAGGTTATTTTTGAGAAGAAGGATTCAGCCTCTGTAGGATTAAATTCATTGTTTGTCTTGTATAAAGTTGCGAGATGTGAGTGAAATTTATGGACTATTTTAACTGGATTACAAGTGTAAACATTTTTTGATAATTTCAAACGTATTGGTTTGAAAGATTTGTTAGTTGAATTTAATGCCCGAGCCAAATATGTACCTGGTTTGTTTGTATTCATGTAGAAATTGTGTTTGGAGCGTTTGAGGGATTTATCAACTGACTCAGTGAGAAATAGATCGTATTCCAATCTAGATTTTTCCAGATGAGATTTTGTACTCTGAGATGGATTATCTTGAAATGATATGTAGGCTGCATTAAAATTGAGTTCTAGTTTTTTTGCTAGATTTTTGCGTTCCCGTTTAAATAGTGCCATTTGTCTTTGTATTGTACCACGCAAGACAGGCTTATGAGCTTCCCACAGTGTTATTGGGGAGATGTCTGTTGTATTATTAATTGATATGTATTCCTTTAAAGCTTGTTCAATGGCCATCTGATGTAGTGGGTGTTTGAGCATTATGTCCGGTAAGTACCACGTTGGGTCATGCGCTTTTGGTATGGCTGAGGCTATAGTAGTGTATACTGCATTATGGTCAGACCACGGAATCGGAATTATATCTGATGCAATAATTTCTGGTATCATTCCTATTGTTAGAAAAATATGATCTATTCTGGTGAAGGTTTGATGGGGGTGCGAGAAATAAGTGAATTTCTTTTTCATTGGGTTACTTTCTCTCCACGAATCTACCAGATTGTATTTGGAAAGAAGTTGAGAAAAAGGTAATCTAGAGGTTATTTTGGATGATGTAAAAGGTGATTTATCTAGAAATGGGAGGAGAACCTGGTTCGAATCCCCACACATTATCACTGTTCCTATTTTGTGTGTATTAATCACTTGTAATATATGTGAAAGGAATGGTGTAGGTTGTTTGTTAGGAGCGTAGTAGGAAATCACCGTGATTGCTGTATCCATTATATAACCCATGAGTATCAGGTATCTACCTTCTGGGTCTTTAATTTCTGATGATAAGGTGAATGGTGTGGATCGGTGAAATGCAATTAGAGTTCCCCTTTGCTTGGTACAGGCAGAAGCCGTGTAAATTTTTTGATAAAAAGGAGAAATATATTTTGGAATAGAATCTTTGGTGAAGTGTGTTTCTTGGAGGCATACTATGTGAGCCTTCTTGTTATGGAAAGTACGGAAGGCTTTGGTCCTTTTTTGAGGGACATTTATTCCCTGAATATTCAGGGAAAGTATATTCAGTGGTGCCATGGCAACAGATCAAATAGTTTTGACTTACTTTTTGTTATGCAGAGCTGACTGCGCAGATCAACCTGTGTGGACTGAAGAGATGAAAAGATAGAAAAGAAACCAGTGAATTCTGGAGTAAAGAGTAAACAAAAAACATATGAGATTAGATGATACATTGTATAAATTATTTTTTGCAAGTAATCACAATTTACCCGTGAAAGAGAATAAATATCTCTCTCAGGGGAATAAGTGCCTTCGTCACACTCCCACATAATATGGTTGGGAGAATGAGGAGGGCTAATGGGGGTACATGGATCTTCCGCTTACAGGAGAGAAGTGCTATGTCAAAAGACATCAAAATGATGTTTCATTAATTGGAGTGCAGAATATAGTTTTTGTTGAAATTATTTATTCCAGGGTGGTTGTATATGGTTAGTCTTGCCCTAGGCTAAATAATTCAGTTAGAAAGGTACTGTTAATAACTTTGGTATTGATGAAGATAGTTTGAATTATTTTGGGATTTTAACCCTTTTAGAGTAAACAATTACATATTTTATTCATATGTAACTGTTTAGATATGTTAACTCATAAAATTGAGGTTGTATTGCTTCAGATTAGAATAAACAAAAACATAATTCTAGGAACTAGTTAGGTAATAATATATTTGTTTTAAGAAAATAAAGAAAAAGCTTCCATTACTTCTGGATTATTGAACATATTTGCCCTAAAAAGTAATAAATCTATTGTTATTACCTGATAATATATAACTGAACAAGAATTTCCTTATTTCACTTATATATTCTAAGGCTATATGAATCAGAAGTAATAAGAAATATAACTGGAATGAAACATGATCCCACACAGTGTGTGACTATCAGAATGCAGTTACATTCAGTTATAAATATAGGTTTTTTTATAGAGAACCATCTCTTAGTATAATAAATGAAGAGATATCAGGAATTAGGATGTCAGTCCATTGAATCTTCTTGGTCCATGGATGATGTGGCATAACGGCCTCTTTTGTGAGAATGATGATTCCCATTTTGTTTTGAAATTTTCTGAGTGCTGCCTGAAGGTGAAGATGATGCCATTCTCCTGCGTGTGGGAGTGTTGCTGCTTGTGGGTTCTGTCAGATTTAATTTTAAAAGGGTTTGTTGTAGTTCATCTGCTGATCTGCTTCTGTAAATTGTACCTTGGTAGTTAAATCTGACTGAAAAGGGGAAGCCCCATTGATACATAATGTTGTGGCATTGCAGTTCCATTAGTTGGGGTTTCATGGATCGTCTTTTAGTAATAGTAAGTTGGGATAGGTCAGCAAAAATTTGATAATTGTGTCCTTGAAAATTAAGTTCTTTTTTTTCTCTTGCAGCAATTAGTATTTGTTCTTTCGTTCTGTAATAATGAAATTTTGTGACTATATCACGTGGGGGTCCATCTTTCTTTTTGGCTGTGAGGGCTCTGTGTACTCTGTCCAGTTCTAAACGTTCAATAGGGATATCTGGCTTTAGTTCTTGTAATAGAGCAGTAATAGTAGATTGCAGGTCTGTCACAGTTTCAGGTATTCCCCTTATGCGCAAGTTTGAACGTCTGGCTCTATTTTCGTAATCTTCGAGCTTAGTTTGAAGTATTAAATTCTCTTTTTTTAATTGTTCCAATTCTGTTATATTTTCTTGGGTTGTAATTTCAATTTCATCCATTTTTATTTCTAAGGCTGCGGTGCGGTTTCCCAGCTCTCTTATTTCTTTGGTTAGGCTTTTTGTTATTTGGTCTGAGGTTTGTTTTAAAGCCTTATGAAGCATCTTTTCAAATTGTAATAATATTACTGGGGATGCTGAGGAGGCTTGTGGAGAAGTTTGTGAGAGGATTTGTTCTGTATCTGACTCAAATGGAGAGTCTTGCTGTGACATTTTCTGTCTGTGAGAGCGCCCTGGTGCTGTATATTGTGAGGTGACTGGAGCTGCTTCAGCTGCAGTGAGTGCCTGTGAGCTCTTTGTGAGGTGATTTTTATTTCTGCCACGGCTTCCTCCCAGTACCATATTTCCTGCCCAAACTTTCACAGTTTGTTCCCTGGGGTAAAAAGGTTCAAATGGATACCTTTTGAGCCTGCAGGCTCCGCTTTGTCCTTCTCTTCTCTCCTCAGCGGGGTGGAGCTCTAACAATGCATGTCTGCTCCACTAGGCTCCGCCTCCTGCCCCCCGGGACATGTATCAATGCAAAAAAAAGTTTTTAAGACAACTTCTTTCAGGAGCAGTGATTTTAATTATGCTTAAAGTGAAACAATAAAAATTAAACATTCTTTTAAATATCGTGCCTGGGGGTCCCCTTAGTCTGCCTGTAAAGTGGAGCATCTGTGCGATGTGTAGAACAGTGCCGCTGCAAAATGACATTTCTGAAGGAAAAAATGTAATTTAAACTTGCTCGCAGCTGTAATGTATTGCTGGCTCCCGGCAATATAGATAAAAAATCAAGGAAAAAATCGCCAAAATAAAAACAAAATTGGCGTAGGGTCCCCCCAAAATCCATACCAGACCAGTGGCGGGCCGTGCATTAAGGGCACACGGGTGCCGCCCCCTCTCTCCTTCCACCCCCTCTATCACCAATAGATAGATTCATGCATTGCATGAATCTATCTATGGCCGCCACTGCCACCCCCTATTCAGGCGCCCGGCCTGGCCCCTACCCGATACCCATTCACATAGGAAGGGGCGGGACCTGTGGGTCCCCTTGTTAAAGGGGGTTTTCAGATTCCGATAAGCCCCCCACCTGCAGTCCCCAATAACCAATGGCCAGGGTTGTTGGAACGAGGCCCTTGTGCCCATCAACATGGGGACAAGGTGCTTTAGGGGGGACCCCAAAGCACCCATCCCATGTTGAGGACATTTAGCCTGGTATGGTTTGGGGGGGCACTCACTCATCTCCCCCCTATCCTGTCCTCCAGGTTGCATGCTCGGATAAGGGTCTGGTATGGATTTTGGGGGGGACCCCACGCCAATTTTTTTAAATTTTGGAGTATAGTTCCCCTTAAAATCTATGCAAGACCCAAAGAACCTGGTATTGCTATATTTTTTTTGGGGGGGGGCACGCTGTTTTTTTTTACATTTTGGCATGGAGTTCCCCATAAAATCTATACCAAACCCAAAGAGCTTGGTATGGATTGGGGGGGGGCATGCTATTTTTATTCTTATTTCTGTCATAGGGTTCCCCTTAACCACTTCAATACACTGTATTATATATTCTGCACTATATACCCTGCACTGTATTATATATACTACACTGACTGAACTATATACTCTGAACTGCAGTATATATACTATACGGACTGCACAATATAAACTGCCGAAAAATTGGGCCTTGGGTGTTGGTGGTGCCAGAACACTGTAACCCCTCACAGTTACTCTTGTTGGGCGTAGGAACGGTCCCTGCTGTTAAAAATGATTTAAAAAATTGTAATTATATGCCCTAGTCAAACAGGTGTAGAAAAATTGGGCCTTGGGTGTTGGTGGTGTTAGAACACTGCAACCCCTCACAGTTGCTCTTGCTGGGTGCAGGAACGGGCCCTGCTGTTAAAAATTAGTTCAGAAATTGAAATGACATGCCCCAGTCAAACAGGTGCAGACATATTGGGCCTTGGGTGTTGGTGATGCCAGAACACCGTAACCCCTCACAGTTACTCTTGGGCGCAGGAACGGCCCTGCTGTTAAAAATTAGTTCAAAAATTTAAATTACATGCCCCAGGCAAACAGGTGCAGAAAAATTGGGCCTTGGGTGTTGGTGGTGCCAAAACACTGTAACCCCTCACAGTTCATGTTGGGAACAGGAACGGGCCCTGCTGTTAAATATTATTTCAAAAAATGTAATTACATGCCCCTGTTAAACAGGGGCAGAAAAAATGGGCTTTGGGTGTTGGTGGTGCCCTAAACCAAAAATATTTTTGGAAGCTAGCATCATCAAGATTCAGGAATAGGATAGGCAGCAAAGGCAGTCTTCAAGGGATCCCTAGCAATATATAGGAAATATGCAACAAAATGCATTGAGGGGACTCCCCCTTGGACTTTTTTAGGGCAGAAAAGAGTAATAAGAAGTAGATATGTATAAAAGGAACAAGGGTACCAACTTTATTAGTATACAAAAATAGATATTTAAAAGTAAACATAATTCACTCTAGAGTACAATGCACCAATGAATAGATTTTAAAATTGAATATACAATATATACCACCCAAAGCTAATAATCCAAAATATTGCTCAAATTGAGTTGAGTTCAGTTTAGGATTGATAGCGTACATCCCGACATGTTTCGGAAAATCGCATTGGAATGTATTTATCCTTCTTCAGGGAAGTTTTACAGTTGGGTAAATTATTCTCTTGTCTGTAACACAGATATATATATATATATATATATATATGTATAATAATGTTGACATGGTAACATAGCAGAGACATCAAAATATAGTCTGTAGCTTATTATGCCATTTTATAGAGTAACAAGGTAAAAAGTACTTACATATTTTTGACTCATTGGGGATTTAAAAGATAAAAACAGAGAGGGAAAATACATTTTGGCTGCATGAGTCCACACTCACGATATAAAGGGTTGTCCGTGTGTCCATAAACCGATTGCTGGGACGCATTCACAATGGACGCCTAATTTTACCAACAGCGATTTAAATTTGGCCACTGTGGGAACAAATGTAACAGGAGGACAATTAGTTTGAACCTCCTCTTATTTGGAAGTAGTAGAAAAAGTAAAGAAAATTGTGACAGACACATGGACAAAGAATCATGTCTATATAGTGCCTGTCATAACAGTAGTATTTACCTCAGGTTTTAGAGCTGCGTACATTGCTGACATCCAGGAGGCGGCCAGTGGACTGACACAAGCCAGCCAGGTGTGAGCATTTAAATACCTGGTCTGATTTGGCATGAACCAATCAGATGGTCCATTCCGCCTGAGCAGCTGCATGAATGATTGAAAGTTGAAGGTCTCATTTAGTCCAGGTGGTAGAGTAGCCTGTAGATTAAATATCCACCTTAATTCACATTGGAGGGGGCACTTATTAAACTCGCCTCCTCTTGAATGAAAGTGGATATGGTCAAGTCCCAGGAAATAGATCCTGGGAATTGAATCTGGATGTACCAAGGCCATATGTCGGCCAATAGGTACCTCAGGATCTCATTTACGGATGGTAGATATATGCTGGCATATTCTTTTCCAAAACTCGTTGATCGTCTTCTCGACGTAGTAAAAACCACATTCACATGTGGGTAGATATACTACGCCGGGAGTCTTACAATTAATGTAATGCTTGGGACGAAAGTGATGTCCATTTGGTAAATCTATATCCTTACGCCTGTCCATATATTGGCAGTATGGGCACCCTCCACAAGAGAAGGTGGCTAACGTTTTACATGTGTCCCCTCTATGGGATTTGTATTCACTTGTGACCACCCTGTCACCCACAGAAGGAGCTCTCCTATATGTAACAACAGGTGTATTTGATACAAATGGAGATAGTGAAGAGTCCATAGTAAGTAAGTGCCAGTACTTATTTAAGATTTGTTTCAATTGTTTGTGCTGTGTTGTATATGTAGTGATGATTCTGGTTGTTTTTGTGTGTTGAGTAAATCCCGATGGGACATTTATAGTTTTTCTATATGGCTTTTTAAGACAAGAGCCAGAGTACCCTCTTTCGAGGAGCCTTTCTCTTAGCTTGTCAGCCTCATCTTTGAAAGTGATATCATCTGAACAGTTTCTACGTACTCTAAGGTACTGACTGTAGGGTATAGATGCTAGCAGGGTTCCCTGCTGTAGGCTTGTGATACAGCTAGCTTGAAAGGCTGCCATCTGGTTGTCTTTTAACAAGTACATCCAAAAACGTAATTTCGGTTGTACTGTATGACATCGTAAAGCTAAGGTTGAATTCATTCTTGTTGATAGCAACTAGGAACTCATGTAAGAGCTCAACTGGGCCGTCCCATATAAGGAACACATCATCTATATATTGTCGCCATGTAAGTACATGGCACATATAGATGGATAACGAATCATTGGTAAGCAGTGAATGTTCCCACTCCCCCAGGTACAGGTTTGCGTGCGACGGGGCACAGCATGTCCCCATCGCAA
This sequence comes from Aquarana catesbeiana, assembly GCF_042186555.1. Lineage (NCBI taxonomy): Eukaryota > Metazoa > Chordata > Amphibia > Anura > Ranidae > Aquarana > Aquarana catesbeiana. The sequence goes on from NC_133327.1 coordinate 488,537,916, forward strand.
CGCCCTGTACCTGGAGGTACTGGGAACCGTCAAAGCAAAGGCATTGTGATACAATATGAATTCCAAAGAATTCAAGATAAATTTTGTATATTCAGGCTTGCATTCACTGAATTGCGACAATACATGACACATTGTCGCAAGACCCTTCATGTGGGGTATACTGCAGTACAGGGACTCAAAGTCTGTGGTAACTAGTAGGACACCATCCAGAATATGCAAATCTTGAAGAGTTTGTAGAAAATGTATGGTGTCACGTACATATGATGACAGGCAGGCAACAAGTGATTTTAGATGGTTATCTACTACTCGGCTGAGGTTTTCAGGAAGATTGCCACAGCCAGAGATGATAGGTTTGCCAGGTGGTTTTCTTTTTTGTTTATGTAATTTTGGCAACGCATAAAACGTAGCTTCTCGGGGATGACTGGTTCTGATGAATTTCCACACGTTTGGTTATAACATTTTGATGGAATGCTGTATCCACCAATATGTAGAAATCCTGAGTACATTTATCAAGTGAAGACCGCTGAATCGGTCGGTACCACTCAGAGTTGCAGAGTATGTTCATACACATCTCGATGTATTGGGCATTGTCCATGACCACCACATTGCCACCCTTATCGGATGATTTGATCACAATGTCGTGGTCACGGGCCAATGCATCGAGTGCAGCTCCTTCATCACGATCGAGATTACCATGTGGTTTAGGGAAATTTTTCATCTTCCTAATATCTGCTGTCACGAGTTTTAGGAAAACTGAGGCATTGTGATTTGAGCTGAAAACAGGGAAACACTTGGGAAAAGAAGGGATTGCTGCACACCCCGGGTAATATCTCTGAGCCAACCCAAATCGACCCTGTTAAAACCTTTAAAATCCACACGGGGACTCTGTTCCCCACAAACAAACAGAGGAGGCAAAGGCATGGACCCATTTGTCGTATGGATACCACCCACCTCCTAAGCGTGATTAACTTATCCTCTTACAAGTTATCACCAGCTGAAACACAAATTCTGTCTCGAGGACTCACCTTTTGATGCTTTTGAAGCTATTACAGACTTACAGCTCTTTGCACGTAGATTACTCTTGAATTATCTACATGCAAAGAACGATCCAGATGAAGACACTACTGAATGGTCACTGTACAGCATGCAGGGGTTTAGGGCCTTACGAGACTTGACCCTTTTATACCAGGAAAATAACACAGTTGATCAAATTGATTTAGACACTTTGTTGCGTGATGTCAATACACCATCATGTAACCCTACCACTATGTTTAAAAAGGCATCCACTAAATTCCCTCCTGCAAACACCAATCCGAATGTAACTATTTTTCTTCAACAAACCATTCGGGATATATGCAAATTACCATGCACCAAATGTAACCCTCATAATTTGACCCCTGATGAGAACGAAGCCCTTAAATTGTTGAGAAAAAATCCCACAATTGTAGTTAAACCCTCTGAACAGGTGGCAAGGTGGTCATTATGGACAATCAAAACTACATAACTATGTGCTTAAACATCCTAAATAATCAAGATTGGTACAAACAGATTTCCATCTTGAGCATTAACCAATACAATACAGCATTTTACAAAATGGTAGACCACGCCTTTTTTAATGGCGTGATCACCAGGTACATATACGATTTTGTTTGAACAAGACATCCGAAAGTGACTACTTTTTATAGCCAACCCAAAATTCATAAGAACCCAGCTGATCTACCCGGCCGCCCCATTGTCTCTGGGTATAGGGCTATATCTGAGAACCTTAGCCGCGTTATTGATGCCCATATCCAGCCCTTTGTTCTCTTGTTGCCAATCCATGTCAAAGACACAATACACTTTTTGCAGATGATTGATGATTGGCATAGTCCCACAATGCCTCAGGACTGTGCTGTCATAAGGGGTGGGGTCACCCGGTGACATCACACGGTGACCACACCCCATGCCTATATAAGTCACCGCACACCTCGCAGGCGGCATTACAGCGGGAGAGAACGTTGCTTCAATATCGGAAGAAGAGAAGAGGGGAGAAGTCGATGAAGAAGACCGGGCCCCTGCTAGCAAAAGAGCTGGAAGAAGATAGCGGGGGAGTCCGGCAGAAGATACCGGAGAAGAATGTGGCCTGGTACGGTTCAGGAGGGGGGGCGCTCTCTCACCCCCCCTTTTCCTGTGGCTTGCCAGGTTGCGTGCTCAGATAAGGGTCTGGTATGGATTTTTAGGGGGACCCCACGCCATTTTTAAAAAAAAATTGGCGCGGGGTTCCCCTTAAAATCCATACCAGACCTGAAGGGCCTGGTATGGATTTTGAGGGGTACCCCCACGCAATTTATTTTTTTTGGTGTGGGGTTCCCCTTAATATCCATACCAGACCTGAAGGGCCTGGTATTGAATTTCGGGGGAACCCCACGCATTTTTTTTCTTAATTTTGTTTTTTTTCTTAATGCTGTTTTTATCAATGAACTTTTATGTGTATTGCCGGACCGACATTTCATTATAGCCGCGAAGTGAACCAGCGTTAAAAAAAAAAAAGTGTAGAGGTGCGCCCGTTCAACCTATGCAAATGCATTTACGTTGTTTGACATTTACTAAGATTTTGCCGGCGCACTGAACCAACTCATTTGAACAAGCACAAATGCCGTTTGAGCATGCGCAGTGCATAAATTGACCTCCCGCAGTTTGAAATGTATTTGCCGGCGCAGCCGGCTTAATCAGAGAAAGTAACTTTCTCATTCTATTTTGGGCATATTTGTGACTTGGGCAGTTAGTACCATACTTCATCACATCACCCCACATCACCCCCATAATATTGGTACTTCCAGCTTGTTTTAACTTTCAGTTAAAGATGCCGTGCGCTATGTTTATAGTGGCGTACCATTCGCCTCTTCCCGTGCACCGGGAAGAGAATAGTAAATGGGGAATTGCGCTGTGTTACCGGCGCATATGTTTTGTAAATACGAAAATGTAATTCGCGCATCTGCGTGCGCCGCAACTCATGGCGCAAATGCTTCGTAAATCAGCCCAAATATGTCCCTTGTTGGGATAGATTAGTGTCCTATTTCAATTATGCAATTCAATGTATAATACCTTCATCTTGCACAAGAAAAGATTTCGGTGGAGACGGCTTATAGGCCCCTCAATTGTACTCCAAATGGCTCCCAGCTTAAAAAAATTCCCTCTATATATCATGTATTGTGTGAATTACTGCAGGTTTTTGTTGATTGTTAAAGTACCATATTGACCAGAAATTCAGTTGAGTTGTCCAAGCCAACTGAATTTTACCATATCGAAGGGACAGATGAATACCCTTTGATGCGTTAATCTTATGCAAGTCTACCTAGGTATGTGAGGTATGGCCTTCAAACCTAATTGAACATTTCAAAGGGTACATTGTTTACATACTTAAGGATGATGTAGGACCATAGAAGAAGTATTTATTGATGGTAATTCAACTTGAGGGGGTATTCATGGGAAACATTTGGTTGACCTAGCAGAACCCCCCCCAGTGTCAAACCAGTACTTGAAAGTAGGGATGAGCTTCGAGTTCGAGTTGAACCCATGTTCGTCTCAAACATCGCATGTTCGACCATTCGTCGAATTACGAATGATATGGGCCGTTCGTGCCAAATTCGAGTGGCGTGTCGATGATTGGCTAAGCATGCACTATGACCCGCATGCTTGGCTAATCACAGCACCGTCTGTACAGAGAGCCGTAATTGGCCAAAGCCAGGGTGGCTTTGGCCAATTATGGCTCAGGGGGTTTAGTACACACCCCACACTATATAAGGCCGCCTGCACGTCGGCCCTGTGTAGTGTGTTCCGGCGTTGAGAGAGATATAGAGAGAGAAAGAGACACAGTGTCATTTGATTTAAGTTAGATAGAGTAGGCAGGCGAGTCAGTTAGCTGCACTTACAGTGTATTGTGTGTATATATATATATATATATATATATATATATATATATATATATATATATATATATATATATATATATATATATATATATATATATATATATATATATACATCCTAGGTTGTGTGTGTGTGTGTGTGTGTGTGTGTGTGTGTATATGTATGTGTGTGTATATATATATATATATATATATATATATATATATATATATATATATATATATATATATATGTATATATATATATATACACTGTATTCAGTTTAGCTAGATCCGTTCCTGTTATTCTCTTCCTACTGACAGGCAGGCAGGTGTTTTTACAGTATTTACAGCTACCTGAAGAAAATTGCTGGTGTTCTTCTGATCCTATTAGTCCTATTAGCTACAGTATTTACAGTTAGTGTAGTGCATCCTCTGCACAGTGTGCACCTAAAGCTACCTGAAGAAAATTGGTGGTGTTCTTCTGATCCTATTAGTACCGCAGGCAGCTGTAGTATTTACAAGTTAGTGTAGTGCGCCCATTGCACAGTGTGCACCTAAAGCTACCTGAAGAAAATTGGTGTTCTTCGGATCCTATTAGTACCGCAGGCAGCTGTAGTATTTACAAGTTAGTGTAGTGCGTCCTATGCACAGTGTGCCTCTAAAGCTACCTGAAGAAAATTGGTGGTGTTCTTCTGATCCTATTAGTACCGCAGGCAGCTGCAGTATTTACAAGTTAGTGTAGTGCGTCCTCTGCACAGTGTGGACCTAAAGCTACCTGAAGAAAATTGGTGGGGTTCTTCTGATCCTATTAGTACCCCAGGCAGCTGCAGTATTTACAAGTTAGTGTAGTGCGTCCTCTGCACAGTGTGCACTTAAAGCTACCTGAAGAAAATTTGTGGTGTTCTTCTGATCCTATTAGTACCGCAGGCAGCTGCAGTATTTACAGTTAGTGTACTGTGTCCTCTGCACAGTGTGCACCTAAATCTACCTGAATAAAATTGGTGGTGTTCTTCTGATCCTATTAATACCACAGGCAGGCAGCTATGGTATTTACAGTTAGTGCACTGTGTCCTCTGCACAGTGCGCACCTAAAGCTATCTGAAGACAATTGCTGTTGTTCTGCTCCTATTAATACCACAGGCAGGCAGCTACAGTATTTACAGTTAGTGTACTGTGTCCTCTGCACAGTGTGCACCTAAAGCTACCTGAAGACAATTGCTGGTGTTCTTCTGCTCCTATTAATACCACAAGCAGGCAGCTGCAGTATTTACAGTTAGTGTACTGTGTCCTCTGCACAGTGTGCACCTAAAGCTACCTGAAGACAATTGCTGGTGTTCTCATACTAATAATACTAGAGGCAGGCAGTTGATTCTGCTAACTGCAGTATCAGTATATATATACATTCCAGCTTTGTGCAGCAACATCTCACTGCAGGCCATTAGTATGTCTGGAAGGCCAACAAGGAGAGGCAGACAGTCACAAGCCAATAAAAAAGGGGCAAGCAGGCTCTGTGTCTAGAGGCAACAGTGCTGGTCGTGGAGCACGTGGCCATGGGACACGCTTGTCCTTTTTTTCGGCAGCTGGCCTTGTTGAGCCGCAACATGCGAAAGACTTGGTAGAGTGGATGACCAAGCCGTCCTCATCCGCCTCATCCTCTCTCACCCAGGCTCAGGGTACTTTGTCTGGCAAAGCAGCTGCCAACGCGGCCTCTTCCGAGGAGTCCCCCGAACTGTTTGACCACAGTGTTGGGTACATGCTCCAGGAGGATGCCCAGCGTTTTGAAAGCTCCGATGATGGTACCCAGCTAGAGGAAGGCTGTAACATGAGCCCAGAGAGAGGGGGTGCCCAAGAAGGACAGCAATCTGGCAGTCATGTTCCCCCAGCTGCAGCATACTGCCAGCTTTGCTCCAGTGATGAGGAGGGAGGGGATGATGAGGTCACTGACTCCACGTGGGTGCCTGATAGGAGAGAGGAGGAGGAGGAGGCACATCACCAACGAGGCAGGATGCCCTCCAGGGGCCAGCTTAAGGGCAGCACACCGACTGCATCACACCGCAGAGCTCCGCATATGCAGGGCGCTGCTGTCTCTGCCTGTTATTACAAAAGTTCTTTGGTGTGGGCCTTTTTTGAGACGAGTGCATCAGACCCCAACGCTGCTATTTGCAACATATGTCTCAAGCGTATCTCGCGTGGCCAAAACATCACCCGCTTGGGCACTACATGCTTGACCAGACATATATCGACCTGCCATGCAGTTCGTTGGCAAGCGTACCTAAAAGACCCACACCAAAGAACAAAGAGGACCTCTCCTTGCTCCTCATCAGCTGGGATCTCTAACCCCAGTAATACCTTCAGTCCTCCCTGAGACCTTCACTGAGAGGAATGAAGGTGTAGAATTAGGTGTGTCACAACCAAGTACTTGGGGGCAATCTGCTATCGGTACACCGACGTCAGATTGTACCAGGCAAATTTCCCTGCCCTAGCTACTGCACCACTAAAAGAAGTTTGCTCCCAGCTATCCACATGCCCAGCGGTTGAATGCTAGCTTGGCTAAATTGCTAGCACTTGAACTGCTGCCTTTTCAGTTGGTAGCCTCTTCCCCCTTCCATAAGTTTGTGGAATGTGCGGTTCCTCAGTGGCAGGTTCCCAAACGCCACTTTTTCTCACGGAAGGCGATTCCGGCTCTCTACCAGCATGTGGAAGGCAATGTCTTGGCCTCGATGGACAGGGCGGTCAGCGGTAAGGTGCATATTACCACTGACTCATGGTCCAGCAGGCATGGACGGGGACGTTACCTATCTTTCACCGCGCACTGGGTGACTCTTCTGCCAGCTGTGAAGGATGCAGGACAGGGTGCAGTAGTGTTGGAGGTTGTTCCACCACCATGCCTCCAAAATTCTACTAGTGGTAATTCTGCCACACCTCTCTCCTCCACCCCTCCTCTTCTTCTTCCTCCATGGCCTCTTCCTGTGCTGATTTGTCCTCAGAACCAGCGGTGCTCCGTAGGCATTCAAGGGGCTACACAAGCACGCAGGCAAAAAGATGCCATGCGGCGCTTGAACTGGTGGCTGGGGCAGAGATTCTGTCAGCTCTGCAGGGGCAGGGTCAGAGGTGGTTGACGCCACGCCAGCTTAAGGCAGATATGGCACCAACCTCCTCTCCGCCCTCTGACAGGGACAACTGACCCATGTGCCCTGTTTGGCTTATGTCCTTAACTTGGTGGTACAGCGGTTCTTGGGCAGGTATCCGGGCTTACAGGATGTCCTAAGGCAGGCCTGGAAAGTCTGTGTGCATTTCAGCAGTCATATAATGCCAGTGCTCAGCTGGCTGACCTCCAAAAGGAATTTAACCTGCCCAAGAACTGCCTAATCTGTGACATGCCCACCAGGTGGAACTCAATATTGGCCATGCTGCAGCGGCTGCACACGCAGCAGAGGGCCATTAATGAGTACCTATGTGACTATGGCTCCAGGACAGGGTCAGGGGATCTTGTTTTTTTTTTTCCCACGCCAGTAGGCTATGATCAGGAATGCATGCACTGTCCTGTCACCATTTGAGGAAGCCACGAGGATGGTGAGCAGTGACAGTGCATGCATCAGTGACACTGTACCTCTTGTCCAACTGTTGGAGCACACGCTGCGTGGAATAATGGACAGGGCACTTGAGGCAGAACAGAGGGAGGAAGAGGAGGACTTCCTTACCTCTCAAGGCCCCCTTTATCCAGACAGTGTTCCTGCATGGCGGCTGATCACACAGGAAGAGGACAAGGAGGAGGAGGATTGTGTCAGCATGGAGGTGGAGCCTGGCACTCAGCATCAGCAGCAGTCTTCAAGGGATCATTTACAGTCCCAAGAAACCCATGGACTTGTACGTGGCTGGGAGGAGGTGGCTGCGGATCATGTCGTCCTTAGTGACCCAGAGGACTCTAGACCGAATGCCTCAGCAAACCTATGCTGCATGGCCTCCCTGATCCTGCAAAGCCTGCGGAAGGATCCTCATATTCGTGATATCAAGGAGAGGGATCAATACTGGCTGGCAACCCTCCTTGATCCATGTTACAAGGGTAAGGTTGCGGACCTTATCTTGCCATCGCAGAGGGAGCAGAGGATGAAACATCTTCGGGAGGCCTTGCAGAAAGGTCTGTGCAATGCATTCCCAGAGACTGGGAGGTTACAAACTCCTGTTCCTGGACAACATGTTGCTGAGGCTTTGGTCAGTCAAAGAAGGAGCGGTGGAGAAGGTGGTCGTCTGACCAATGCGTTCAGACAATTTTTTAGTCCGCAGCCCCAAGGTATGATCGGTTCCAGCAACCATCACCAGCGTCTATTTTACATGGTGCAGGAATACCTAGGGGCAAGATCTGACTTGGACACCTTTGCCACCGAAAATCCTCTGGGTTACTGGGTCTTGAGGATGGATCACTGGCCAGAGCTTGCACAGTATGCAATTGAGCTACTGGCCTGTCCTGCATCCAGAGTTCTTTCAGAACGCACATTCAGTGCTGCTGGAGGCTTTGTAACCGATCACAGGGTGCGCCTGTCCACCAACTCGGTCGATCGACTGACCTTCATAAAAATAAATCTAGGATCACCGCCAGCTACCAGGCACCTGCTGCTGATGTAACCGAATAATTTTTTTTGAAATGTCAGATCCCTTCAAGACTGCCTATGCTGATGCTGAGTGACTATCCTGTTATGCTGAGTGATTATCCTCTTCCTCCTCAATGATCATGCTGATAGCTTGTAAGAACATTTTTGGTTCTGGGCGCCGCCACCAGTGGCTAAGGCCCAATTTTTCAGCCCCTGTTTAACAGAGGCGTGTAATTACAATTTTTGATGCAATACTTTGCAGCATGGCTCATTCCTGCACTCCAACTAGAGTGTCTGTGAGGGGTTGCAGTGTTGTGGCACCACTACCAGTGCCCAAGGCCCAATTTTTCTGCCCCTGTTCAACAGGGACATGTAATTACAATTCTTGATGTAATATTTCACAGCAGGGCCCATTCCTGCGCCCACCAAGAGTAACTGTGAGGGCTTACAGTGTTGTGGCAACACCACCACCAAAGGCCCAATTTTTCTGCCACTGTTCAACAGGTGCATGTAATTACAATTCTTGATATAATATTTCACAGCAGGGCCTGTTCCAGGGCCCACCAAGAGTAACTGTGAGGATTGACAAGGCTACCTTTATACTTACCTCACTTATATACTTAATGATACATAAGTGATTAAAACCTTTTATCTATATATGAATCAACCCATGAAAATAAGGACGAATGATACCTGTTTGAAAAGGGTAACAATCTAATTTATTTAAACTTACTATTGTACAGAAAAGAAACTTGTATTAATATGAGATTAGCAACTATAACATAAATGATACAACCTTAAAAACAACAATGTTACCAATGATAATAAATATTGCTACTATGGTCATACCCATGCTATCAAGAGATTAATAAAGTATTAAGGCCAAATCCTACGATAGAAAAGGTTACAGGAAAGAAAAGCGACATAGAGATACATTGTATGGAGAAGTCTTACGTAACCATCCTTCATCTAGACCGTCAGTCGAAGAGCCCTAGCCTCTCCAGGTTTTTGGTTTTATATTGTTAGAACCCACTCCCACCAATCAGAACTCAGGGTCACCTCATTGGTTCAGAAGTGGCATTGAATCCTGATTCGCTACCCCTGAAGCCTAAAGTTCATTGGCTTACAGTTGCCTTCAATTCTGATTGGTCACATCTGAAGCTGTCCAGAAGTTCATGCTAAGATTTTAAGAGGTCCGGTGCCATTCTGTCTGAGAGCCTGATTACTTGTTTAACTATCATATATTAGCATTTCAAGGACTCCAGAGACACAATGTCTGCCAATACTCTTTGATTCAATTAACACCTGGGGACCTTCCCTGGTTCCATTCAGTGTACTGGAAAAACAACATTAGCTGTGTCCTATCATGATATTAAAACATTTATATATGTATATACCCATACATAAATATATATACACACACATATACACGTAGATATATATATACATATATACACATACATACATCCTATGGGGCAAGGCAGTTTAATTGGAGTCCTTGCAATGGTCTGCTTGAATCTCATTGATATAAATATGGAATTCAATATCTCCATCACATCTCCCCCCGAAGTTCATTCTTGAACTTATGTCCTCCTTCAATGATCTTGCACCCACCTTATGTTTCGGAAATATTTATACCTCACTTATAGGATTAACGATACAAATATAAGTGATTAAACCTTTGTCTATATAAGAATAAAAACGAATGATAACAGGGAAAAAAGATAAACAATTACATTTATTTACACAGAAAAGAAAGTTAGAATAATTAGGATTTATCATATATCTCCAGTGATGTCATAAGTACAGTGTTGCTCTAGGCTGCAAAGTTAATTTAGGCCGAACTCATAAATGTTTACAATGGACATATACAAGATATACAATACCATAAGACAAATCCTAGGATACAAAAAGGTTATAAAGAAAGAAAGAGATACCAGTATACATTACTCAGACAGCATATCCCCTAGATGGTCTCGGGCTGGACAGGGCCAAACCATTTAGCCCTTTCCGTTTTTTATATGCATTCTCCACCAATCAACAGATGCAACATATTGATTGGGTCAGAGATGTCTCAAAGTCTGGTTTTCTACATTTGAAGCCTCTTTGCTAATTGGCTTACAGCTGCCTTCAATTCTGATTGGTCACATCTGAAGCTGTCCGAAAGTTCATGCCCGGACATTGCTGGAACATTGAGACTCTTCGGTGCCTCATAGTCTATGAATTAATGAATGATCTCCTTTGATCTCCCAGCCCAAACAGTCCCGATAGTAGCATGTTAATGGCCCCCTGGTGAGTTGATTCAATTAACACCTGGGGACCTTTCCTGGTTCCCACCAGTGTATTGGAAGCATGTTAATGGCCCCCTGAAGAATGGATGCCTTAAGGTCTACCAATACTCTTTGATTCAATTAACACCTGGGGGGCCTTCTCGGGTTCCCATCAATGTAACTACATTCCTAAGGTGAGCTATGTTCTATCATGATATTAAGAAACATATACCCATATATAAATATATATACCCACACATAGATACACACTTATACACGTAGATACATATATATATATATACATATATACACATACATACATACATCCTATGAGGCAAGGCAGTTTAATTGGAGTCCTTGCAATGGTCCGTTTGAATCTCATTGATATAAATATAGAATTCAATATCTCCATCACATTTCCCCCTGAAGTTCATTCTTGAACTTATGTCCTCCTTCAATGATCTTGCACCCACCCACAACAGCCCAGAAGCCCCGACCCTTCCCGCCACTGCGGCCTCCTCTTCCTTTCTTGAACACGCCGCAACTCCTCAAGGTAGGCTTAGGACAGCAAAGAAATCCTGGTGCCTTTGAGACTTCACATCCAAACCATGAGTGTCTGTACTGCAATGTTTCATGGCCCCTCTGCCTTGGAAGAGCGGAACTCCAACATTGATGGCAGGATCCTGGCATATCTAGTCCTGTAACTTTGTAAGACCATGTAATGGTTGCATCGATTGTTTCGGACCGCGAGACAGCACTTTTCAACATGGTGAAGGAAAGTTCAGGAAAGTCTTATTCGTGACACATTTATCTCAAAAAATAACTTGGTGGTCGTTGCTTCTTCAGGTGGGGGTCAGGCGGGCCTCCAGACAGTCGTGCGTGAATACAAAAAGAGAGAGGAGAACGTTAGTGTACAGATATTGGAGAAATGCCGGACAGGAGCAGAGTGTTGGCCATTAAGACTAAATACTCATAAAGGGTGTAATGTGGATGAGTAGAGTGGGATCCCCACAGGGTACAGAGTCTGAGCAACAGCCAGTATCATCCACGGCCCTTGATGATAGGGATAGTCAATACTGTCTGTTATTGCCAGGTCCCTGGGTTCACAACACCTGCTCACGGGGCTCAGATTAGAGCAGTAGGTAGACTAGGGGAGGTGGAATTACATTAAGACATAAAAACTGGATGTCCAGGGATACTTTAGTTAAAATATGGTACTTGTGGGCAAGATAGAAACCAAAGGAAAAACTTAGAGAGCATAATATTAAAGAAGAAAAAGGAACGGAAGAGAGGTGAGTAATGAAAAATGAACAGGAAAAATAGTGAGAATAATAATGAAAAAAACAAAAAAAACGAATACATTGGTTAAAAAAATAATAAAAAAATAAAAAACAAAAACAAATGTTTTTCTTTAAAAAAAAACTCCTCTCCCATTAACAATATTTTTGCAGGTCAGGTACACAGATATTAACAACAAAAGGGAGAAAAAAAAAAAAAAAATAAGTACGAAATAATAAAAAATGATTAAAACTTTTAGAATTTAGGTAAACCTGACTGCACTTTATTACTAAAAATTGAAGAGGCTTATCCCTATAACAATATAGTTCTAGGGTCCTCTCTTAAATGCGCAACTTCTTTGTACTGATCTGGATTGGATCTGGCTTCCTCAGAGATTTGTTTTTGAGTTAGTGGCCTTTCTGTTCCTTGAGAGAAGATAACTCGTTGAGGTGCACATTCTCATAGCTTTGGCGTTCATTCTCCTGATAGTAATGCACATTATTACCTGCATCAGGAAAAGCAATAAGGCTGCACAGGTTAGGACAACAACAGGGTGTAGCAAAATGCTTAGGAAAGCTGTAGCGTTAGGACTGTACCCAAATAAACTTTCCCACCAGGAAATCTTAGCGTCTGCGTCTACAGCGTGGGATACTTGGATCAATCTATTTTGATCATGGGTGAGTCGTATGGTGGCTTGTTTATCAGCATCTCTTGGTACATTTAATATTTCATCCTGTTGTCCGAAATCAATCAGCCAAGCTTTTAACTCAGCCCAAATCCCAGAGGAAGTTTCTGTAGGTGTAAGGGAATGTCAGGTTTGCTATAAAACCTTTCTTCAGGGGTGATCGGGGTACCACCCAGTGTTCCTGCTATATCCATGCCACGGGCCAAAGGAGGTGTACCATAGACTCCCTGAGGTAGTGTACCCTGCTGAGTACCATTTAACCTGATGCTGAAAACAGTGCATCATTAGACATGTGATACCAGCACCAGTACCCTGGTCTCCAGTCTCACGTATTTTTAACTTTGTTTAGGACCAGTTGGGACACTACCCTGGCATCTATTAGACGTGACCCCCTCCTGTGCCAGCATTGTTGCCTTTTCCAATAGCACAACCCCTACCTTCCTCTAGCACTCATCAGTACCAGTCATCTGAGGCTGTCCATACTCAAACCATCAGAACAATATGGACTCCAGGGTGTAACCCAGTAGAGTCTGATAGGATAGTACCCAGATTGACCGTGATATCTGCACAATGTTCCATCCCTGCCATTAGGGATGAGAACGGTGCAAGTAAGATTTTTGACGATCCTGGAACTGAATCATCCAGCAATCTATTACGACTCATAGGCAACCTGGATACTACCCCCACCTGCCTGTGCCTGCAAAGTGATGCTGGACAGAGAAAGTTTTCTTTCCTAACCCCTTCCCTGATTTGTAGCACAAGACCCCCCCAATGTGATCCTGAATATCTCCAGCTCCATAGTGTTTTAAGGTACCCAGTGCCAGACCTCCAGCTCCAAAGACAGTCTCCATTAAGCCTCTCTTTCCTAAGGATGGGAAATAGTCAGAATACCCGGATTAAAAACCACCTGCCACCAGGTACACTAAAAAGAAATAAATATATGTGTATGCGCTAAAGGCTATAAATACATGAACAAAGAATATAATAAATCTATACAATATTAAAAATTATTATAAATTATAAACAGTGTCACACACCTGTGAAGAAAGTGACTATAATCCACAATTGAATATATGAAAAATGGTAACATGCACCATGCAAAAAAATGTGAGAAAAAAAAAAAAAAAAATCCTTTAAATGATTAAAAAAAATATATAAGTGCTACTTGATAAATAAAGTGTCCGAAACCAATTCATACAAATGAATATATCTCAGTCCAAGCCATTCATAAGAGTATATAAATCAAAGTGCACAATAGTGTCCAAACAAATAGCAGGCAATCCTCATGCTGTTTTTTTTGAAAAAGTGCTAAATATTCCTCATGCTCTTCTTATGAGATGTGCACATTAAGGCATGCTGCAGTGCTCTCCAGTGACCCCCAATGGATAATGCGCTCACCTTAGAGCGTGTGACACAGTAGCTAAACAGTGTCAAAACACGCATTAGAGCCACTCCAGGGCTCACACAGGGTATGCTGGTGATGATCTGTATCTCGCTCAAATGGTGACATATATGAAAGAAAGGAGACTCATAGCATAATACCGCCAGGAATTTATTTGAAAAGCCCTAAAAACAATCCCTCCAGGAGGGTACTCACAATGCTTGGGTGCGTCAGTGCACCATCCTATCCAAAACATGCAATACAGATGAATCCTGTGGCGTGCGGTGCGGTGTTCAATCCTCTGCCTGTCTGTGTGTAGAAAGCTCCGTCCTGCCCCTCCCCTACGCGTCTTCGGCACAGGGTATACGTGCCTTCATCTGGGGGATCTAATAGGACGGGCGCTCTGTGTAATTTATACTATCACAGCGGCCATTTTGCCTGGGACCGCTGACATCCTAGTGTTCGGCTCCAGCTATGTAAAAGATAACAGCGGCCATTTTGCCTAGGATCGCTGACATCCTAGTGTTCGGCTCCAGCTATGTAAAGAACAACAGCGGCCATTTTGCCTAGGATCGCTGACATCCTAGTGTTAGGCTCCAGCTATGTAAAAACATCAACAGCAAATGACGCTGTGTGCCAGCCTTGATATTTTAGAGAAAGCAGGAAATGAAAAGCTATAGTAAGCGATGTTTAACCCTATCTACATAAATATAATCCTAATGCAGGACAGAGCCACACATCAGAGTAGACACCATATCGCACACCACAAATAACGGTAATTGCACTAGCGATTAATATATGGAACAACAAAAAACTACAAATGTATAAATCTCATGGCATAATCTATAACAATATAAAATATATTAAAAAAATATAAAAAAATATATATGTTTAAAACCATACTGAGGACTAAGTATGTTTCTCACATCGGTAATACAGCACAATCATCATTGTGGGATCCTAAAAACCCTTAAAGGGACCTGTAACTTTTATTGCTGTATGATAGGAAACTCACAAATAAAAAATAAAAAATATGAAATATGAAATATATTTAAAATAAATACAAAAAATTTTATATAAAAAATCCTATACCTAAAAAATATATATATCTGGAATACAGTAGATACAATAAAATTTCAAATATAAACGAAAGTATTCCTGAAAATGCATATTAATCTTGGAATATCACAATTATTATCTAGTAATGACACCTAACAAATATATAAAAAATATCTAAAAAATATATATATATTAATCACCTCCCCAAATGGTAAGAGGGGAAAAGTAAATCCATATGAGCCATACCATGCATGTTGATCAGGCGATCATTTAAGTACCAAAAAAGTGCTAAGTAATCCAGGAGTACGTTATACCAAAAAACAATAAATATGGGGGAGTGCTTCGTGAAAGGCACTAGGTAAGCTTGACCGCTCCCTGATGTGCAAAAATATTATTTTAGTGGCTAGAGTGAATCCAATAAAAATCAAGTAAATCATCATAATCTACTACGTATACCCATAAAAAACCTGTAAAAAACTTATTAGGTACTGTAAAATGTGGATATCTAGGTGGGATACAAAAAAGCTAAAGTCAATAATTACTCAAGAAACATCTTAAATCGAACTCCTTATTGAGCCCTCCCGGGGCCATGGAGCCGAGCTGATGTATCCACCATGATTCACGTTTACTAATTTCTCTTACAAAATTGGAACCCCTCCAGTGGCGTTTGGGTACCTCTATCCCCCAAAACTTCATCCCAACCGTGCTTTGATTATGTACACGTTTGAAATGTATGCACAGATGGTGCTTGTCAGACCCCTTACGTATATTCCTTACATGCTCCTCTAAACGGTCTTTCAAAGCCCTAATAGTCCGCCCCACATAGATGTAATTGCATGGGCATTTTAACGCGTAAACAACCCCTATCGTGTCACAGGATATAAAATCTCTAATGGATGTCAGCGGTCCCAGGCAAAATGGCCGCTGTGATAGTATAAATTACACATAGAGCGCCCGTCCTATTAGATCCCCCAGATGAAGGCACGTATACCCTGTGCCGAAGACGCGTAGGGGAGGGGCAGGACGGAGCTTTCTACACACAGACAGGCAGAGGATTGAACACCGCACCGCACGCCACAGGATTCATCTGTATTGCATGTTTTGGATAGGATGGTGCACTGACGCACCCAAGCATTGTGAGTACCCTCCTGGAGGGATTGTTTTTAGGGCTTTTCAAATAAATTCCTGGCGGTATTATGCTATGAGTCTCCTTTCTTTCATATATGTCACCATTTGAGCGAGATACAGATCATCACCAGCATACCCTGTGTGAGCCCTGGAGTGGCTCTAATGCGTGTTTTGACACTGTTTAGCTACTGTGTCACAGGCTCTAAGGTGAGCGCATTATCCATTGGGGGTCACTGGAGAGCACTGCAGCATGCCTTAATGTGCACATCTCATAAGAAGAGCATGAGGAATATTTAGCACTTTTTCAAAAAAAACAGCATGAGGATTGCCTGCTATTTGTTTGGACACTATTGTGCACTTTGATTTATATACTCTTATGAATGGCTTGGACTGAGATATATTCATTTGTATGAATTGGTTTCGGACACTTTATTTATCAAGTAGCACTTATATATTTTTTTTAATCATTTAAAGGATTTTTTTTTTTTTTTCTCACATTTTTTTGCATGGTGCATGTTACCATTTTTCATATATTCAATTGTGGATTATAGTCACTTTCTTCACAGGTGTGTGACACTGTTTATAATTTATAATAATTTTTAATATTGTATAGATTTATTATATTCTTTGTTCACGTATTTATAGCCTTTAGCGCATACATATATATTTATTTATTTTTGGCATATACACGGTATGGAACGTGGTTAGTGTGTGCAGCTGAATTAGGTTCATTTATTCACACTAAAAGCATTAACCCATTTGTGGCTCACAAGATTTTAGCACTATTTTTACACCAGGTACACTAGTTTCTTTATAGAGGCTGCACACCTTATGGGGCACTGGTCTTCCTGTCATGCAGGACACAGACCACTAGTTAAGGTACGCAAGGAGTCTAGGACAGGAGGGACAACTATGGGTATCCACTGAGGAGAATACAGCATGCCCACACAACTCCATCCCTGTGCCTGGATTTCAGAGACCATGCCCAGGGTATACAATGCACCTCTACCTATGGTTAGGTTCAAGGAACCCTCTAGTTCCATGACTAACATTACATCGGTATTCTTTAGGACACAGAAACAAACTCGTTTATGTCCCAAATAATACCAAGGTGCTTCCTTCCCAGCAATGACCTCTCCATCCAGAACACAGAGTGCAATATCTTCCCAACATTTTTCGCTCACCACCATGTATTGACCTGGCCTATAAAGGACATCATGGTCATGCTTTCGGCAGAGGGACGTATCACCCTGCCTCCAGCTTCCATCTTCTCTGATCCCATGTGGGTAATTTAGCCTCAAATGCAACAAGATAGAATCCTCAGTCAGTAAGCCCATTGATGCCACCAAATATCTGCAGGTACATCTAAAGGAAATTGGAAAACAAAAATTGCATAATGTGTATCCAGCTCGAGGAACTGCTGCTAACAAACAAAGAAAAAAAATCCCTTACAGCACTGAGGCGCCGGGATCACTGAACAGTAGCGGGTACATGAGCCGACCGCTGTGCCTTGAAACACACAGATATTAGTGACAGATACGCCACAGACACATTAGAACAGTGTCACTGGGCCGTAAGCTGGTTTCAAATACACTTGGGGACACACAGATTGCTAGGTACCGTACATTAACATACCTTAGCCTAAGGCAAAGAGCCACTCTTGAAAAGAAAGCACTAGCTGGGTGTAACTAATTACCATAACCGCAGGGGGGGTAAGCAGTCTTAAACAAATCTACACAAGTCAGCATACCCACTGATTTTCTAGAATTGGATCAGAACATACAACACTTAGGTAGTCAAAAACACAGCCGAATGGGCTGACAAATAGAAGCATCAACTAGATAATGGTGCTAAAACCAGGAAAAATAAAAAATTGTCTATGGAGGCTGTGATCTTCTTTGTTTGGAAAGCCGTGAGACCCAATTATCGAATCTGAGGGATAAAACACTGAAAAAATTTAGTAATAAACATTCCATTTTTCGCCTAGAAACAATGAATCAATGGTTATACCTGTAACAAGACATTAGCATATGAAACACAAATATACATTATATTACATTACATAAACAGTGCACTTTTTTTTTTTTTTAAGATACCAAAAAATTGTTGAGCTCAACTTATCATTAATATGTATTACTTAATACATCTTAACACCACGTGGATTTTTTGTTTTATGGTATACCAATAATTCCCCCCAAAAAAATGTATTCACCATGGTTGAAAAAAATTAGCAATCTGTAATAAACCTTTTAGCAGTACCATTTATCAACAGATGATAATACCTCACCACAAAGAACCTCTCCAGTACTGTTTTCCTGGAAAACAAACTCATTTTAGTACATGTATCTTTCAATTCACTAGTACAGATTATTATCTTGGCTCAGGTCATTTGCATATCAATACAGTTCGCTGTACCTTTTCACAGACCTGGTGAGAAAGAAGGGGGGTCATTTGGGTGGGCTGTCAGCAGCTGAGAACAAACGTCACACAACACGACATATATTGCATACTCCACACACACTCACAATTAGCTAGGTTAAAGATGACCTTTAGACATCACACATATCAGCATGTTTTCTATAATACCCTGTACTTCTTCTTAAACCCATAACATCTGTTTGGTAAGGTTGAAATTCTTTCAGAGATCCATCCCATTTCATTAGCCCCTTCTCAGCCTGTATGGACGCATTCTCAGGAGTTTGGAATGGGACCCCTGACCCAGGTGGTCCATACTTCCTACACCTTGGCCATGTGGCGAAGCGTGAGGGGTACACTTCAAAATCACGTCTTGTGGTCCTATATGGATTATGCTTACCGACTTTTTGACTGGAACTGGATAGACAGAATCTCGCGATATGGCCCAGTAAACCACATAAGTGGCATTTTATCTTATTTAAAGTGGTACAACACCTTAACAAAGGTCTTTGTTTTAGATGACTGTGGGATGGCCTTTCCTGGATTAGTAGTTTTTACCTGCGGCTTACAAAATATAGGGGCAATTTTTACCTTCCTGGGATTTATTCTTGTTGGTACATACCTTAGGTGTGGAGGATGTCCCCCTGAATTCAGACATACCCAAATCCGTTGCCTCTATCTGACTGGGCAACTGAAGTCATATGGCCATGCCATCTTTGTGTGATGATCACGGTACATATCTTCCCATATTTAAGTTTTAACCCTTCTTAGAACACCTCTTCCTCGTCCAACAATCCCAATCACGAATATCCTAGGGCCCATATTTAACCCATCCTTACGGACACTTGGACCCTACCCTGATTTCCCAACCTTTTATAGGTTGATCCTCCAGAGGTAGCGACCCTCTGAATCATGATTGGGTTGACAGGTACCGCCCCTGTCACCGTTGCTGCTTTTTTTTTTTCACTACTTGTCAGAACAATTTTTTCTGGACTCTGCTTACAGAGAACCCCGCGGCTTTACTTTCGGAGCGGTTATGGTTTGCGCCTTTATCACGATAACCGGCCCCCGCATTCCGGTTATTTTACACGGCCTGAGCGGGCTGCTAGCATACTACTCCTAATGTTCCCTGTTCTGACTATAGTCCTTCAAAAAAATACAGGCTGGAGATTTTCCAAACTATAATAGTTCAATCTCCCCCGTGGACTTTTCAGAGGTATTCTAAAGGAAATGCTTAACGAAGGGCTATTAGTTCTGTTATCTCCATAATGATTAACATAAACTTGGATAATCAGGGCCCTATGTGTGCTTGTAGTACAGGAGGCAGTTAACTGAGGCACACCTAATTTCAATATGATTGGTAGCAGTTTATAATATAGCCAGTGTATACAGGTCTAATTACAAAGCTCACCATCCACAGTTAGTAGTTTACAAAGAGACAGATTTATACTAGGGCTGAAACAACTAATCGACAAATCTACAACCAATCGACCACAAAATCAATCGACTACAAAATCGATCAATCGGCCAGTAACACAATGGGTGTTAAAAAACAAAATAAGCCCTCTATAGTACAAAAAGAGCAAACAATCGCAAACGTAAATATAACTTTCACCATTCTACAGTAAAAAATGAACCCCTTACAGTAGCGATTATCTGCTCCCCCCTGCACCACAAAGGGCCAATCCTAGCCTTCTCAACCCCATTATGTTAATAAACGTCTTAGACCTGGTTCACATCTATGTGCTTTTCTGGTGCCTTTTGCAGAAACGTACTACAGTTCATTCACATGGCCTCCCATGAGACACGTTCACATGCATGCCCCCCCAACCGCAGCATATTTGGAAAGGGTCAGGGACTCCCTCTTCAACGCAAAACGGCGCCTCTTCTGTTCAATACACTTCAATGGAGAAGCTGCAGAAAAACATCCAATGCGCCCCTGCAGTAACCTGTGTCCTCCAATCTAACCTACAACAACCTGGCCAGAAAAAAAACAAAACGCAAATCTCAGCAAAATCACGTGCGCAAAAATCAAAAACGCACAGCAAAAAGCACTGCAGAAACAGATCAAAAGCAAACTGCATAGGCATGCACCGAGCCTCATGCTGGTCACACAGATCAGTTTTCAGACAAGAATATTCAGACGAAAAATCTTTGTACCTTCGCTGAATGGAAAAAAATGTTTGAAATTTTAACTTGTTTTTAACATTTTTTTTTAAAGTCAATGTAATTTCTGAACGAAAACCACATATACTGTCTGACAATTCCCTTGACCAAGAAGTTCCCTATTATCTCCAAATTTTCCCATCACTGTAGTGGAAAATAAACATTGACAACAGTACATCTCTTCTGTCTGCCACTCCCAGAGTGGACCAAACATCCTGCCCCCTAACCATAACTGCATAGAGATATCTAAGAATAAATTGCCCCCTTCCTAAACTCTTGCAGGATATACAATACAAGCCTCAAAACAATGAAGTGCCCCCTGAAGAACTCCAAAAATATTTAAAAACACGCACCGCTAAAAGTACAAAAACTCAGTTAAAGCTATTAAATTCAATGCAAAGTAGACTGGATGGCTACACACATACAAAGGAATTGGAGCAGCATTCCCTCTGGGATGATTTACAGGCTAAAAAGCATAAAATCCTTAAACTGCACTTCTCAAAATGGCCGCCGACCATGGTCTCATGGTGACTACAACAAAAGCCAGGCGACAACAAAATGGTGCATTTTCCAGCCAAAACCAAAATCCAATACAAAAATCGCCACTCTTCTACTGAAGTACAAACACAGAACAGCTACAAAAGCTTACATTCACTTAAAACAGAAATAATGCCTAGAAACAAAATGGTGGCTCATGTCACATGGTTTCACACACAAAGGAATGGTGGCTGCACCTTCCCCTATAGGATAACCCACAGGCCAAACAGCACAAACGAAAGCCAGGCCACGACCACATGGTAGACTACAGCAAGATGGCCGACGAAAACCACAGCACAGTCACATGGTAACAACAAAAGGAAATGGCAGACGAAAGCCAGGCCACAACAAAATGGCGCATTTTCCTGCCAAAACTAAAATTTCTCCCCACAAAATTACACATTTGAGATACTAAATGAACACTTACAAACATTTCATTCTGCATACCACTAGGGACCTTGGCAGGCCTCAAACACAGGCTCTCCAACCAAACAACACATCCGAAAAAGCCAAAAGTTACATAAAACATAAAATGGTAGTTGCAAATGAACATCGAGCCACAGTCTCACGGCGACCACAAAATGGCCACTGAGAAAAGGGGCACACTAAAACACCAGCACATGAAATGCAATTGTTGATCCTGCTAAATCAGACTTCTTCACTAGACTCTTTCTCCACAAAGACTGACTACACATTTGTAAATGCACACTTAATCATGGACACACAGTTTAGGAATAGTTCCACTGAACAGTATGTAATCTTGCTGCACAATTGAGAGTGCACACTTAGCAACACATGCTATCCAATGAAACAACGCCATATAAACCACAATATAACACAGTTCGAACATACCCTCTTTTCTCAAACAAAGTTCAATACTTATTCTGGCATCAGCTTTCACAGAAAAAAACATCTCAGAAATACAAACAGCGTTCCTGGGATCCTGAGACCATCCCACCCACAGTGAATGCTTGCATGGTCTTTTTAGCTACAAAACAAAAAGAAACCCTCCCCCTTCCTATTGTGCACAGGGAGTAGCCCTTTCCACATACATATTCTAATGTAACATATTGCTCAGCCATCCATACATTGCAGGTTGCAACTAATCCCACATCTATAATCATACACAATATGCAGTTTCCATTTCTATTTCTCATATGCATTATTCAAAATCAGTCTCATCAAAGAATTAGCATAGACAAAAGGTAAACAGGAAAGTTCTGATAAGTTTTTTTTTTAGTCTGGGTATTCAGATGGGAGACAGGTAAACACAAAACCAGCTCTGTCTTCCATACAAGAAATCGCGTTCACCCCCAACATTAAACTTCCTCACGCGGGGCACCATCTGACAAGGCTACCTTTATACCTACCTCTCTTATATACTTAATGATACATAAGTGATTAAAACCTTTTATCTATATATGAATCAACCCATGAAATTAAGGACGAATGATACCTGTTCGAAAAGGGTAGCAATCTAATTTATTTAAACTTATTATTGTACAGAAAAGAAACTTGTATTAATATGAGATTAGCAACTATAACATAAATGATACAACCTTAAAAACAACAATGTTACCAATGATAATAAATATTGCTATAATGGTCATACCCATGCTATCAAGAGATTAATAAGGTATTAAGGCCAAATCCTACGATAGAAAAGGTTACAGGAAAGAAAAGAGACATAGAGATACATTGTATGGAGAAGTCTTACGTAACCATCCTTCATGTAGACCGTCAGCCGAAGAGCTCTAGCCTCTCCAGGTTTTTGGTTTTATATTGTTAAAACCCACTCCCACCAATCAGAACTCAGGGTCACCTCATTGGTTCGGAAGTGGCATTGAATCCTGATTGGCTACCCCTGAAGCCTAAAGTTCATTGGCTTACAGTTGCCTTCAATTCTGATTGGTCACATCTGAAGCTGTCCAGAAGTTCATGCTAAGATTTTAAGAGGTCCGGTGCCATTCTGTCTGAGAGCCTGATTACTTGTTTAACTATCATATATTAGCATTTCAAGGACTCGAGAGACACAATGTCTGCCAATACTCTTTGATTCAATTAACACATGGGGACCTTCCCTGGTTCCATTCAGTGTACTGGGAAAAAAAACAATATTAGCTGTGTCCTATCATGATATTAAAACAATTATATATATATACATATATATATATATATATATATATATATATATATATATATATATATATACCCATACATAAATATATATACACACATATACACGTAGATATATATATACATATACATACATACATTCTATGGGGCAAGGCAGTTTAATTGGAGTCCTTGCAATGGTCTGCTTGAAACTCATTGATATAAATATGGAATTCAATATCTCCATCACAGGACTTACAGTGTTGGGGCACCAGCACCACCACCACCACCAAAGGCCCAATTTTTCTGCCCCTGTTCAACAATGGTATGTAATTACAATTCTTAATGTAATATTTCACAGCAGGGCATGTTCCTGCGCCCACCAAGAGTAACTGTGAGGGCTTACAGTGTTGTGGCAACACCAACACCTAAGGCCCCAATTTCTGCAGAGTATATAGGGCAGGCCTATACTTTCAAACATCCAACTTACAAACGACTCCTACTTGCAAACGGAAGGAGACAACAGGAAGTGAGATGAAATCTACCCCTAGGAAGGGAAATTCTCTCCTGTAAGAGTTAATATGGGAAAAACGTGTCTCCTCTCCACTGATGCTCCACTGATCACCAATCCTTGTTTCACTAAAAACCCCAAATTTTCAAAAAACATTTGTCATTGGGACAGAAAGTGAGGTGAAATCTTCTGAAGAGGGGCACAGACAGCAAAACAAATGTCACAGGGGTGATAACCCTTCCCTATGTTTTCCAAAAAGCTTAAAAATAGATTTTTGGGCTGGAGCTACACTTTAACCACTTCAGCCCCGGACCATTATGCTGCCTAAGGACCAGAGGACTTTTTCCAATTTGGCACTGCATCGCTTTAACTGCTAATTGCGCGGTCATGCAATGCTGTACCCAAACGAAATTTGCGTCCTTTTCTTCCCACAAATAGAGCTTTCTTTTGATGGTATTTGATCACCTCTGCCGTTTTTATTTTTTGCGCTATAAACGGAAAAAGACCAAAAATTTTGAAAAAAAATGATATTTTCTACTGTTATAAAAAAAATCCAATAAACTAAATTTTAGTCATGCATTTAGGCCAAAATGTATTCGGCTACATGTCTTTGGTAAAAAAAATGTCAATAAGCGTATATTTATTGGTTTGCGCAAAAGTTATAGCGTCTACAAACTAGGGTACATTTTCTGGAATTTACACAGCTTTTATTTTATGACTGCCTATGTCATTTCTTGAGGTGCTAAAATGGCAGGGCAGTACAAACCCCCCCCCCAAATGACCCCATTTTGGAAAGTAGACACCCTAAGGAAATTGCTGAGAGGCATGTTGAACCCATTAAATATTTACTTTTTTTGTCCCAAAGTGATTGAATAATGACAAAAAAAAAATATTTACAAAAAGTTGTCACTAAATGATATATTGCTCACACAGGCCATGGGCCTATGTGGAATTGCACCCCAAAACACATTTAGCTGCTTCTACTGAGTATGGGGATACCACATGTGTGGGACTTTTTGGGAGCCTAGCCGTGTACTGGGCCCCGAAAACCAAGCACCACCTTCATAATTTCTAAGGGCGTAAATTTTTGATTTCACTCCTCACTACCTATCACAGTTTTGAAGGCCATAAAATGCCAAGATTGCACAAACCCCCCCAAATGACCCCATTTTGGAAAGTAGACACCCCATGCTATTTGCTGAGAGGCATGTTGAGTCCATGGAATATTTTATATTTTGACACAAGTTGCGGGAATGTAACACTTTTTTTTTTTATGCACAAAGTTGTCACTAAATGATATATTGCTCAAACATGCCATGGGCATATGTGGAATTACACCCCAAAATACATTCTGCTGCTTCTCCTGAGTACGGGGATACCACATGTTTAGGACTTTTTGGGAGCCTAGCCGCGTACAGGGCCCCAAAAACCAAGCACTGCCTTCAGGATTTCTAAGGGCATAAAATTTTGATTTCACTCCTCACTACCTATCACAGTTTTAAAGGCCATAAAATGCAAAGATGGCACAAAACCCCCCCAAATGACCCCATTTTGAAAAGTAGACACCCCAAGCTATTTGCTGAGAGGCATGTTGAGTCCATGGAATATTTTATTTTTTGACACAAGTTGCGGGAAAGTGACAAATTTTTTTTTTTTTTGCACAAAGTTGTCACTAAATGATATATTTCTCACACAGGCCATGGGCATATGTGGAATTGCACCCCAAAATACATTCAGCTGCTTCTCCTGAGTATGGGGATACCACATGTGTGGGACTTTTTGGGAGCCTAGCCGCGTACGGGGCCCCGAAAACCAATCACTGCCTTCAGGATTTCTAAGGGCATACATTTTTGATTTCACTCCTCACAACCTATCACAGTTTTGAAGGCTAGGGTACATTTTCTGGAATTTACACAGCTTTTATTTTATGACTGCCTATGTCATTTCTTGAGGTGCTAAAATGGCAGGGCAGTACAAACCCCCCCCAAATGACCCCATTTTGGAGAGTAGACACCCCAAGCTATTTGCTGAGAGGCATGTTGAGCCCATGGAATATTTTATATTTTGACACAAGTTGCGGGAAAGTGACAATTTTTTAATTTTTTTTTTTTTTTGCACAAAGTTGTCACTAAATGATGTATTGCTCAAACATGCCATGGGCATATGTGAAATTACACCCCAAAATATATTCTGCTGCTTCTCCTGAGTGCGGGGATACCACATGTGTGGGACTTTTTGGGAGCCTAGCCGTGTACGGGGCCCCTATTTGTTGAGAGGCATGTTGAGTCCATGGAATATTTTATTTTTTGACACAAGTTGCGGGAAAGTGACAAATTTTTAATTTTTTTTTTTTTTTCTGCACAAAGTTGTCACTAAATGATGTATTGCTCAAACATGCCATGGGCATATGTGGAATTACACCCCAAAATATATTCTGCTGCTTCTCCTGAGTACGGGGATACCACATGTGTGGGACTTTTTGGGAGCCTAGCCGCGTACGGGGCCCCGAAAACCAATCACTGCCTTCAGGATTTCTAAGGGCATACATTTTTGATTTCACTCCTCACAACCTATCACAGTTTTGAAGGCTAGGGTACATTTTCTGGAATTTACACAGCTTTTATTTTATGACTGCCTATGTCATTTATTGAGGTGCTAAAATGGCAGGGCAGTACAAACCCCCCCCAAATGACCCCATTTTGGAAAGTAGACACCCCAAGCTATTTGCTGAGAGGCATGTTGAGCCCATGGAATATTTTATATTTTGACACAAGTTGCGGGAAAGTGACAATTTTTTAATTTTTTTTTTTTTTGCACAAAGTTGTCACTAAATGATGTATTGCTCAAACATGCCATGGGCATATGTGGAATTACACCCCAAAATATATTCTGCTGCTTCTCCTGAGTGCGGGGATACCACATGTGTGGGACTTTTTGGGAGCCTAGCCGTGTACGGGGCCCCTATTTGCTGAGAGGCATGTTGAGTCCATGGAATATTTTATTTTTTGACACAAGTTGCGGGAAAGTGACAAATTTTTAATTTTTTTTTTTTTTTCTGCACAAAGTTGTCACTAAATTATGTATTGCTCAAACATGCCATGGGCATATGTGGAATTACACCCCAAAATATATTCTGCTGCTTTTCCTGAGTACGGGGATACCACATGTGTGGGACTTTTTGGGAGCCTAGCCGCGTACGGGGCCCCGAAAACCAATCACTGCCTTCAGGATTTCTAAGGGCATAAATTTTTGATTTCACTCCTCACAACCTATCACAGTTTTGAAGGCCATAAAATGCCAAGATAGCACAACCCCCCCCCAAATGACCCCATTTTGGAAAGTAGACACCCCAAGCTATTTGCTGAGAGGCATGGTGAGTATTTTGCAGCTCTCATTTATTTTTGAAAATGAAGAAAAACAAGAAAAATGTATTTTTTTTTTCTTTTTTCAATTTTTAAAAGTTTGTGACAAAAAGTGAGGTCTGCAAAATACTCACTGTACCTCTCAGCAAATAGCTTGGGGTGTCTATTTTCCAAAATGGGGTCATTTGGGGGGGGGGGGGTTGTGCCATCTGGGCATTCCATGGCCTCCGAAACTGTGATAGGCAGTGAAGAGTGAAATCAAAAAATTTACGCCCTTAGAAAGCCTGAAGGCGGTGCTTGGTTTTCGGGGTCCCGTACACGGCTAGGCTCCCAAAAAGTCTCACACATGTGGTATCCCCGTACTCAGGAGAAGCAACAGAATTTATTTTGGGGTGTAATTTCACATATTCCCATGGCATGTTTGAGCAATATATCATTTAGTGACAACTTTGTGCATAAAAAAAAAAAAAAAAATTGTCTTTTTCCCGCAACTTGTGTCACAATATAAAATATTCCATGGACTCGCCATGCCTCTCAGCAAATAGCTTGGGGTATCTACTTTCCAAAATGGGGTCATTTGGGGGGGTTTTGAACTGTCCTGGCATTTTATGCACAACATTTAGAAGCTTATGTCACACATCACCCACTCTTCTAACCACTTGAAAGCCACTTGAAAGCCCTTTCTGACACTTGTTGTTTACATGAAAAAATTATTTTTTTTTTGCAAGAAAATTACTTTGAACCCCCAAACATTATATATTTTTTTAAAGCAAATGCCCTACAGATTAAAATGGTGGGTGTTTCATTTTTTTTTTTTCACACAGTAATTGCGCAGCGATTTTTCAAACGTATTTTTTGGGGAAAAAACACACTTATTTAAATTTTAATGCACTAAAACACACTATATTGCCCAAATGTTTGATGAAATAAAAAAGATGATCTTAGGCCGAGTACATGGATACCAAACATGACATGCTTTAAAATTGCGCACAAACGTGCAGTGGCGACAACCTAAATACATTTTTAAAAGCCTTTAAAAGCCTTTACAGGTTACCACTTTAGATTTACAGAGGAGGTCTACTGCTAAAATTACTGCCCTCGATCTGACCTTCGTGGTGATACCTCACATGCATGGTGCAATTGCTGTTTACATTTGACGCCAGACCGACGCTTGCGTTCGCCTTTGCGCGAGAGCAGGGGGGGACAGGGGTGCTTTTTTTTTTTTTTTTTCTTTATTATTTTTTTGATTTTTTTATCTTATTTTTAAACTGTTCCTTTAATTTTTATGGTTTTTAATCATTTTTATTGTTATCTCAGGGAATGTAAATATCCCCTATGATAGCAATAGGTAGTGACAGGTACTCTTTTTAAAAAAAATTGGGGTCTATTAGACCCTAGATCTCTCCTCTGCCCTCAAAGCATCTGACCACACCAAGATCGGTGTGATAAAATGCTTTCCCAATTTCCCAATGGCGCTGTTTACATCCGGCAAAATCTAAGTCATGCTCGTAGCTTCCGGTTTCTTAAGCCCTAGGGATGTTTGGAGCCATTCTGGTCTCTGATCAGTTCTATGGTCAGCTGGCTGAATCACCGGCTGCATTTTCAGGTTTCCTGTTGGGACAGGAGAGCCAGAGAAAAACATGGAAGACGGTGGGGAGGAGGGGGGCATTCTCTCCCACTGCTTGTAAAAGCAGTCTAGAGGCTAATTAGCCGCTAGGATTGCTTTTACATGAAAGCCGACCGCTGGCTGAAAAGAATGATACCAAGATGATACCTAAACCTGCAGGCATCATTCTGGTATAACCACTCAAAGTCCAGCAACATACCAGTACGTTGCTGGTCCTTGTTGGGCATATATTGTAAACTTTTTTTCATGCAGCCTGTGGGCTGAACGAAAAAAAGATATTGATCGGTGGGTATGCCCACCATTAGAATACCTCCCTTCATCCACCCACTTCTAATGATGGGCATACATGCACCGTTTATATATGCCGAAGCATGGGGGCATCCTCCCGCAAAAGGCAGGAGCAAATCGCTCCTCCACCCACTGCTGCCCCCACGCTTCGGCATATATGCTGAAGTATGTAACTGTGGTGGTGAAATCACCTCCGACAGCGCTGGAGTCACGGCTTTATGTATCGTGGGAGCAAACGCTGTTGCTGTCAAGATAAATAAATCCGCGCTGCAACTGAATGGCGTACCTGCTAAGCAAATGATGGTTAAAGCGGAGTTCCACACAAAAATGGAACTTCCGCTTTTCTGAACCCTCCCCCCCTCCGGTGTCACATTTGGCACCTTTCAGGGGGGAGGGGGGTGCAGATACCTGTCTAAGACAGGTATTTGCACCCACTTCCGGCATAGACTCCCATGGGAGCCTACGCCTCTTCCTGTCCCCACCGCGCTGTCTCCTGGGAACACACAGCTCCCAGGAGAGAGTGGGGACCATTTGGGACGCGCAGCGCGACTTGCGCATGCTCAATAGGGAACCGGGAAGTGAAGCCGCAATGCTTCACTTCCTGATTCCCTCACCTAGGATGGCGGCGGCAGCTGCCGAGAACCGAGCGGGTTCTCGGCGCCCCCTGCCGACATCGCTGGACCCTGGGACAGGTAAGTGGCCATGTATTAAAAGTCAGCAGCTGCAGTACTTGTAGCTGCTGGCTTTTAATATTTTTTTTTTTTTTGGCGGTGTGGGTGAACCCCCGCTTTAACAAAAAACAAAGTAACATTACAGTATACACCGTAATGCCCCGTACACACGGTCGGACATTGATCGGACATTCCGACAACAAAATCCTCGGATTTTTTCCTACGGATGTTGGCTCAAACTTGTTTTGCCTACACACGGTCGCACAAAGTTGTCGGAATTTCCGATCGACAACCACGCGGTGACGTCAAGCACGTACGACGAGACTAGAAAAGGCCGGTTCAGAACCAAGCGCGGCACCCTTTGGGCTCCTTTTGCTAATCTCGTGTTAGTAAAAGTTTGGTGAGAGACGATTCGCGCTTTTTCAGACTCGTGGCTTTCAGATCGTTTTCTGCCGTTCAGTTTGTGCTTGTGGGTTTGTATCTGCTCTTCAGTGCGTGGCGTCAGTTCGTATCGGAGTTTTCTGTGCAATCTTGTCCGCTCGTTGCTGTTTTTCAGGTCGCTCTTCACAGGCCTTGCTGTTCTTCAGTGCGTTCTGTTACTTCGTTCTGAGCAGCCGACCGTTTTCTAGCCATGTTTCGTATGCATACTCCTCGTACAGTTCGTGCTGTGCGGGGGCTTGGTGTTGGGGTCCTGACCTTGACACAAGTCCAGTCCATGAACAGGGCGAGGAGGAGTTCATGGACCAAGAATTGGTTGCTTCAGCGTGACCAGTTCTGTCATATGCCTTTGCTCCGTGAGATCCGTGAGAATAATCCTGATGATTTCAGGAACTTTCTCAGGATGACGGACCCCGTATTTCACCGTTTGTTGGCTTCGCTGACCCCCTATATCAGCAGGCAGGATACCTGCATGAGGCAAGCCATCACTCCGGAGCAGAGGTTGGTCGCTACCTTGCGGTATTTGGCCACAGGGAGAAGCCTGCAGGACCTCAAGTTCTCGACAGGCATCTCCCCCCAGGCTCTTCTTTGTGGACATTTACTGCTTGTGTTTGTTTTAGCTGACCCTGACAGAAATGTGTTGAGTGCAGAAAATGGCGTGATTGTGTAACCTTATACAAAGCACTGTTGGCTGTTATTTACTAAATGCAAAGACACTTTTCACTACAAGTGCACTTGCAACTGCACTGAAACTGCACTTGTAGTGCAAAGAGGATTTGCCCTTAGGAAATTACCCCCATTTTCTCATAAAACAACAATTACATCACCCCAAAAGTGTTGTAGGATTGAGACAATAATCCACACATTCTTGATGAACAATCTTTTTAATACCAGCACAATCACATGTGCATTTACCAAAGGTTTTTCTGACAAACCGACATGTTTATTGTATAACATATTTTGTGGTGTCATTATCCAAAATCAAAATGTGCATTTTATAGAAAACAGGCCTGTGTAAAACCCACAAGAAAGACACAAATCTTTTTTTTTTTTTAATCCAACAAGATTTTATTAAATTTGCAGGGAAAGCATTACAAACATTGTAAACAGGATTACACAGTACCTCTTATGCAACAGATAATCCAATAGCCAAGTAGCAATCTCAATATAACAGCTAAAAGCTAGTTCCAATCACAGTTAACCTCTATCCATGTCTCACCCAGCATTGATTCCTAACAACCTGTCGTATACCAGTTCCATAGGTGCTAATCCCGGTACATCTAACCATGGACCCCATATTTTTTCAAATTTTGGCATGCTACCTCTATGTTGGTAAATCAACTTTTCCATTTTTAGAGTCGTGTTAATACTTTCAGTCCACTCCTTAACAGTCGGGGACCTATCGGACTTCCAGTGAGTCATAATCAGCCTTCTGGCCTGAAAAAGTACTCTATGCACAGCTTCTCTGTTGTGTCCTTCCCATCCGTATTCCTCCAAAGCACCCAAGAGACACGCTCTAGGGTCCTGTGGAAGACTCACATTAAAGATTGAGTTGATATTTTGTACCACTCCTGCCCAGTACATGTGTAACTTGGGACATCTCCACAGCATATGTATCAGGTCACCATGTTCACGTTTACATCTAGTACATGTTGGTTCCGTCAGCCTGTTCATTAAGTGTAATCTATGCGGGGTATAGTATGTTCTCAATAGTATATATAGTTGGGTGAGTTTTTGTGACACATTAAGTGAACATTGGTTCACTGCCTGAAAGATCTCCTCCCACTGATCCCCATCCAACTGTCCCACCTCTGTCTCCCACTTCTCTCTCACCCTCAAGGGATGGTGTCTCATCACGGATTGCAACAGGATAGCATAGCATTGGGAGATAAATCCCTTAGATGAGCCAGCATCCCCCAGAAGGTTGAAAACCGGGGTTGGCGATAAGTGCCACTCCGAGGAGCGGCCCTGTGTCTGTACTGCGTGTCTAAGTTGCATATAGTAGAATGACATTGATGCTGGCAAATTATAAGCTTCTTTTAAGTCAGAAAATGTGCGCAACACACCTTCCCTAAATATATGCTTTATATGAGTGATTCCAAACTGCTTCCAACGAGCTCCGCATTGTAATTTAGCTAGTTCCCCATATGTGTCATTGTGCCAAATGGGACTATATTCCGTATATCCATCTACGTTCTGGAGATATTTGGTCTTATTCCACACCTTTTGAATAAGACTGAACGTTGGGTATTTTTTATGTGGTTTAGTGAAGGCCAATGCCTCTAAAGCCATGTGAATCGGACCCTTACCCACTGTGTGAATCATTAGCCTGTGAGATGAGTTTTGTGACGGGACAAATGTACCAATCAGATGCTGCAGTTGAGAGGCCAGGTAGTACAGCCATGGGTTGGGCAATGCCAATCCACCACAGTCCTTGGGTCTCTGTAGATGTTCTAATTTGATCCAGGCGGGACCATTTTTCCAAATAAGGGTTCGGAAAATGGCATTTACTATGTGAAATATTTTTAATGGGATAACCATAGGGGTATTATGTAGAAAATAAAGTAACTGTGGCATGAGAATCATCTTCACTAGGTTTACTCTACCTGCTACTGACATTAAGAGAGAGTTCCAGGTCTTAATTTTGTCTCTGAAGCGCTGTAGGAGTGGAAATATATTTAAATGTATAAAGTCCCAGGGCTGGGACGTGATTTGGATCCCTAAGTACTTGAAAGTAGTGGCAATCGGGATGGGACAAGTGGCGCATACCTCCTGTGATTCATCTCCATCTAATAAAAGAAGGGCAGACTTTGACCAATTTATATGCAGGCCAGAGAACTTCCCAAATTTAGATATGGTCGACATGGCCTCCTGAAGGGAGGGGCCAGTGTCACCGAGTAGGAGCATAGTGTCATCGGCGTACAACATAATTTTTTCCTGCATGTCACCATAGCAGAAGCCTGTAATGCCCCGATTTGCCCTGATCCCGATCGCCAATGGTTCAATAGCCAGCGCGAAGAGGAGAGGAGACAGGGGACATCCCTGTCTCGTACCCCTCCTCAACACGAAGCTTGGGGAAAGATAGCCGGAAACCCTCACAGCGGCCTCCGGTCGACTATAAAGGAGCCTAATCCAAGATACAAACTGGGGGCCAAATCCAAAACTCTGCAGGACCGACCACAGATAGTTCCAGTCTATGCTGTCAAATGCCTTAGTGGCATCCAGTGACAGCAAGGCCCTGGAACCCATATTATCTGCTCTGGACTGCATATTAAGGAATAGCCTTCTCAAATTAACTGCCGTCGATTTATTGGGCATGAAGCCAGCTTGGTCTCCATGGACGATTGAAGTGATAACTCCATTTAATCTAATGGCCAAAGCTTTCGCTAATATTTTCACGTCACTCTGTAGCAGGGAGATCGGGCGATACGCCGCTGGATCTACTGGATCCTTACCAGGTTTGAGTAACAAAATAATATTGGCCCTTGACATTGATATTGGTAGGTGGCCTTCCTCCCGGGCTCTATTAAAGACTTTAAGTAACTGGGGTAGTAACTCAGTAGGATACTGTTTATATATTTCTATGGGAATTCCGTCCTCCCCGGGCGCTTTGCAGTTAGGAAAAGATCCAACCGCCTCCTGTAGTTCTTCCACTGTAAGGGGATTCTCCAAGAGCCCTCTCTGATCTTTGTTTAATCTAGGGAAATCTATCTGTCCTAAGTATTGTTCTAACTCGTCAGATGTATAAGATGTACCCGGCTTATACAAATCTTCATAAAACGCGTTTAGTACCTGCAGCACCTTTTCAGGCGTGTTAACTAGGGATGAGCTTCGAGTTCGAGTCGAACTCATGTTCTACTCGAACATTGGGTGTTCGCAAGTTCACCGAACAGCGAACAATTTGGGGTGTTCGCGGCAAATTCGAATGCCGCGGAACACCCTTTAAAAGTCTATGGGAGAAATCAAAAGTGCTAATTTTAAAGGCTTATATGCAAGTTATTGTCATAAAAAGTGTTTGGGGACCTGGGTCCTGCCCCAGGGGACATGGATCAATGCAAAAAAAAGTTTTAAAAACGGACGTTTTTTCAGGAGCAGTGATTTTATTAATGCTTAAAGTCAAACAATAAAAGTGTAATATCCCTTTAAATTTCGTACCTGGGGGGTGTCTATAGTATGCCTGTAAAGGGGCGCATGTTTCCTGTGTTTAGAACAGTCTGACAGCAAAATGACATTTGGAAGGAAAAAACTCATTTAAAACTACCCGCGGCTATTGCATTGCCGACAATACACATAGAAGTTCATTGATAAAAACGGCATGGGAATTCCCCACAGGGGAACCCCGAACCAAAATAAAAAAAAAAAAAAAAAATGATGTGGGGGTCCCCCTAAATTCCATACAAGGCCCTTCAGGTCTGGTATGGATATTAAGGGGAACCCCAGCCAAAATTAAAAAAAAAAATTGACGTGGGGTTCCCCCTAAATTCCATACCAGACCCTTCAGGTCTGGTATGGATTTTAAGGGGAACCCCGCGCCAAAAAAAAAAAAAAAAACGGCGTGGGGTCCCCCTAAAAATCCATACCAGACCCTTATCCGAGCACGCAACCTGGCAGGCCGCAGGAAAAGAGGGGGGGACGAGAGTGCGGCCCCCCCCCTCCTGAACCGTACCAGGCCACATGCCCTCAACATTGGGAGGGTGCTTTGGGGTAGCCCCCCAAAACACCTTGTCCCCATGTTGATGAGGACAAGGGCCTCATCCTCACAACCGTGGCCGGTGGTTGTGGGGGTCTGCGGGCGGGGGGCTTATCGGAATCTGGAAGCCCCCTTTAACAAGGGGACCCCCAGATCCCGGCCCCCCCCCTGTGTGAAATGGTAAGGGGGTACTTACCCCTACCATTTCACTAAAAAACTGTCAAAAATGTTAAAAATGACAAGAGACAGTTTTTGACAATTCCTTTATTTAAATGCTTCTTCTTTCTTCCTTCATCTTCTTCTTCTTCTGGTTCTTCTGGCTCTTCTGGTTCTTCCTCCGGCGTTCTCGTCCAGCATCTTCTCCGCGGCGTCTTCTATCTTCTTCTCCTCGGGCCGCTCCGCACCCATGGCATGAGGGGAGGCTCCCGCTCTTCTCTTCATCTTCTTCTCTTCATCTTCTTCTCTTCTTCATCTTCTTCTTCATCTTCTTCTTCTTCTTCTCTTCTTCATGTCTTCTCCGGGCCGCTCCGCAGCCATGCTGTGGCATGGAGGGAGGCTCCCGCTGTGTGACGGCGTCTCTTCGTCTGACGGTTCTTAAATAACGGGGGGCGGGGCCACCCGGTGACCCCGCCCCCTCTGACGCACGGTGACATGACGGGACTTCCCTGTGGCATTCCCCGTGACGTCACAGGGAAGTCCCGTCAAGTCACCGTGCGTCAGAGGGGGGCGGGGTCACCGGATGGCCCCGCCCCCCCGTTATTTAAGAACCGTCAGACGAAGAGACGCCGTCACACAGCGGGAGCCTCCCTCCATGCCACAGCATGGCTGCGGAGCGGCCCGGAGAAGACATGAAGAAGAGAAGAAGAAGAAGAAGATGAAGAAGAAGATGAAGAAGAGAAGAAGATGAAGAGAAGAGCGGGAGCCTCCCCTCATGCCATGGGTGCGGAGCGGCCCGAGGAGAAGAAGATAGAAGACGCCGCGGAGAAGATGCTGGACGAGAACGCCGGAGGAAGAACCAGAAGAGCCAGAAGAACCAGAAGAAGAAGAAGATGAAGGAAGAAAGAAGAAGCATTTAAATAAAGGAATTGTCAAAAACTGTCTCTTGTCATTTTTAACATTTTTGACAGTTTTTTAGTGAAATGGTAGGGGTAAGTACCCCCTTACCATTTCACACAGGGGGGGGGCCGGGATCTGGGGGTCCCCTTGTTAAAGGGGGCTTCCAGATTCCGATAAGCCCCCCGCCCGCAGACCCCCACAACCACCGGCCACGGTTGTGAGGATGAGGCCCTTGTCCTCATCAACATGGGGACAAGGTGTTTTGGGGGGCTACCCCAAAGCACCCTCCCAATGTTGAGGGCATGTGGCCTGGTACGGTTCAGGAGGGGGGGGGCCGCACTCTCGTCCCCCCCTCTTTTCCTGCGGCCTGCCAGGTTGCGTGCTCGGATAAGGGTCTGGTATGGATTTTTAGGGGGACCCCACGCCGTTTTTTTTTTTTTTTTTTTGGCGTGGGGTTCCCCTTAAAATCCATACCAGACCTGAAGGGTCTGGTATGGAATTTAGGGGGAACCCCACGTCAATTTTTTTTTTAAATTTTGGCTGGGGTTCCCCTTAATATCCATACCAGACCTGAAGGGCCTTGTATGGAATTTAGGGGGACCCCCACATCATTTTTTTTTTTTAATTTTGGTTCGGGGTTGCCCTGTGGGGAATTCCCATGCCGTTTTTATCAATGAACTTCTATGTGTATTGTCGGCAATGCAATAGCCGCGGTAGTTTTAAATGTGTTTTTTCCTTCCAAATGTCATTTTGCTGTCAGACTGTTCTAAACACGGGAAACATGCGCCCCTTTACAGGCATACTATAGACACCCCCCAGGTACGAAATTTAAAGGGATATTACACTTTTATTGTTTGACTTTAAGCATTATTAAAATCACTGCTCCTGAAAAAATGGCCGTTTTTAAAACTTTTTTTTGCATTGATTCATGTCCCCTGGGGCAGGACCCAGGTCCCCAAACACTTTTATTGACAATAACTTGCATATTAGCCTTTAAAATTAGCACTTTTGATTATTCATGTTCGTGTCCCATAGACTTTAACGGTGTTCGCGTGTTCGAACGAATTTTTTTCCTGTTCGCATGTTCTGGTGCGAACCGAACAGGGGGGTGTTCGGCTCATCCCTAGTGTTAACTATGTTTCCCTCCTTAGTCCTAATAGCACCTATAGTTGGGGACTTCTGGTATGCATTTGCGATTCTCGCCAGTATGCGGCCTGTTTTCTCGCCCTCCTCAAAAAACGCCTGCTTAGCAAAGAATCTCTTCTTGTCGGCCGATGAGGACAGCAGTTGGCGGTATGCAGAAAGAGCCGCCTGCCATGCCTCCTTGGTCGAATCGGAAGGATCCGTGACATACAATTGTTCCATCTCTTGTACTCTAGTTTCAAGTTCATTTTTAAGTGCTGAAGAGTCTTTTTTAACCTTATTAATTTCAGCAATTAACACACCCCTCAAATATGCCTTAAAGGCATCCCATTGCCCAATCATCGATTCATTTGGATCCTGGGTGCGGAAAAACTCACACATGCTCCCAACTATCCCCTCGTGTGAGCGGAACAGTTTCAACCAAAAAGCATTAAATTTCCAAGGGGCTTTAGGTAGTGTAACTATTGGGGCAATTATAAGCCGTATAACCACTGGTGAGTGGTCTGATACACTGCGTGGCCTATGTATCATATCAGAAATAAACGGGAGCATGTCTAAGCTGCACACCCCCAGGTCAATTCTAGATAAACATCCATGGGTTTTGGAAAAGCACGTAAATTGTCTAACTCCAGGGTTCCTATGTCTCCAGACATCCACCCAGCCCACCTCTTGCAACAACCGCGCCAGGGGGGTAGCCCTGGAGAGGGCAGAGGCTCCGGGTCCTGGGTGTCTATCTTCAACTGGATTTAAGCAGCAATTAAAGTCCCCCGTTACCAACAGCGGTGCATCAGGCCT